>NC_073626.1:35650251-35958481 GCF_029407905.1 Bubalus kerabau | reverse complement strand
AAGGAGGGGGGTGTTCACTAGCTAATGAAAAATGCTCCTTGCTTTTCTGGATGAATCTGAGGCTCTGGGAGCCTATGAGCTAGCTGGATTTTTCTTCCAGCAACCAAGTCCCTGGATTTCTTTTCCAAGTTTCCCTCTTGTGTTTCAGGAATGTGTCTAAGCCCTATGGTAGGACTATATCCCCTCCCTCAAGTGGAGGTATGGGGCACCCTGGAAAGGGAAACAAAGTTAATAATCACAATTTGAAGAGAAGCATGGCTGTAACAACAGCAGATAGCTCCACACTGGAGACACCATTAAACAACTCTGTGCCCAAGGGCACCCATGACTGGCTGCACTGTCTCATCAACCAGGGGCTCTAATTTCTGCCTTCGGTGGAACAGCAACCTGGAACTGATCAAACGTCTCCCACACACTCAATTCCAGTCCTCCTCAAGCTGTGCCCCTATTCACACACTTCCAAGCAGGTTGATCCCAGTTCCTCATCTGCTGAGCCAAGCTCTGAAGACTCTATGGGAAATCCAGGGGAAGACCGAAAAGCAACAGAGAAAGATTTAGAGGATGAGGAAGGCAACCAGTGGCCTCGGGGCTCTGAAGGTCCCAGATGCTGACTTTAATATCCAGTTTCAGGAACTGGGAGGTCAGCCTTCCAGACTTCTCCCCTGACTCTGACTTTGACAGAACCGAAGATCCTAAGCACGGGCCCTCCAATTTCCCATCTCAGTCAGACATCCAAAATAGGACTTCCAAGGTAAATAAAACTGAGATAAGCATAGCTTTTGAACTATGTGCTGGAGAAGACTCTTGAGAGTCCCTTGGACGGCAAGGAGATGAAACTAGTCAATCCTAAAGGAAATCAACCCTGAATATTCATTGGAAGGATTAGGGCTGATGCTCCAATACTCTGGCCACCTGATGCAAAGAGCCAACTCATTGGAAAAGACCCTGATGCTGGAAAAGACTGAAGGCAGGAGGAGAAGTGGGTGACAGAGGATAGGATGGCTGGATGGCATCACTGACTCAATGGACATGAATCTGAGCAAACTCCAGGAGACACTGAAGGACCAGGAAGCCTGATGTGCTGCAGTCCATGGGCTCGCAAAGAGTCTGACACAACTGAGTGAGTGAAAAACAACAACTACTGTACCCAGTGCTAAATTTACCCGTCCCGCCTCTCCAAGAGGGGTAAATGACAGAGTAATAAATAGTTCTGATTGTAGGTAAAAGTGTGGTTGATGCATATACAGTAGTAAAAATGATGAATTTCAAACCAGATCTGGATTCAAACTTAGACCAATTCACTTATAAACTGTATGACCTCAAGCAAATTAATCAACCCCTCTGAGCTTCCTAGTCTGGGATATGAGTATTACAGGAGAGAGCATATATAATTGGGGACTTACTCACTGACCCACAACTTGTTTTCCTCAGCAGACTGGGATGAAAGGAGGAGAATTATGAGCCCCTGAAGAACTAGAAGCAGAGGAAGAGCAACAGGACAGACACATCAACCCCCACCTCCCAGCGCAGCCCCCACAATACTCACAGCAGGAGGTGGAGCCCTCACTCACAAGCCCCTGGGGTCACCCTTGAAGACCATGAACACTGCAGAAATGCTTTAGACATCTGGTTTTCAAACTTTTTTAGCAGCAGAATCCCAGACCCCCACCCCCACCCCACCCCCACCCCACCCCATACAGAGAACAGAGAGATAAAAAGCAGGATGCTCTTGGAGAAGTAGATTCTAAGATTAACTGCTCGGCGGCCCTGCAAGAATCTAAAATTGCACTGTAATGGAGAAGGAGCCGGGAGAGGAAGAAAGCAGAGGGAGTCATCAGAGGAGAGCAGTGACAAGAAATTATCTATGGAACAGGACTGGTATCGCATAGGGACGGCACCTCCCTCCTATGACAAAACTGGCAGCCTCAGGCACCTTCCACAGACAGCGCTCATTGCACAAACTCCTAGCTAGAGGGATCAAGATAGAGGACAATGGAGATATACTCCAGGACTACAATGTTTTTCCACAATTGCCAAATATTTACTAAGATTCAAGCACACACCCTACCCCTTGATGACCACCATCTACCTTACACCCCCAGCCATGTCTCGAGACATCCCTTGGAAACTGGGTCCAAGTAGTCCAACATCCAGCCTACTGCCTCTGTTCCAGGAAGTCCACCCTATACTAAGTTGCTGCTCCTCAACCCACCCACTCTCCTTGTTTCTCAGATTTTTTTCATGGGACAGCACTGTCTGTCCAATAAAAACACTGTCCCACCAAACAGAAGGATATGGGGCCAATTCTGCCAGCTCAAATGCTTGTATCCTTAGGAAGGCATCAACAACCGATTTATGCACAGAACGTGACTTGTCAGCTTGGGCAGGTCAGAGGTCAAAAGATACCGGCTCATCAGAAAGTAATATACATAGCAACTGTCAGAAAAGCCAGCCAAATAGCAGCATCACAAAAGAATGGCACCACCAAGGGTCATCCAGAAGGCATAACCAAGGCAGAAATACCCCCTCCACTAACCACAGGAAGTCTGAATGATGTGAGCTAAGGCGACAACATATTTTCACAAGCATTCTCATCAGGCCACCCTACTTTGCCACCTGAATCCTGAGACACGGGAATGACTGTTCAGCATCAACAACAACTTCCCAGGAGAAGGTGATAAGGCAGGCATGTGGGAAGAACAGGGGCCCTGGGAGCAGAGAGCTCTGAGTTCAAATCTCAGCTCAACAGCTTGCTAGCTATGTGTCCCACATTAGATGATGTAGGTCAACTGGATAAATGTAAGTAAAACACTCAGTAAATACTAGCCCTCTCCGAAGCCCAACCTTCTACCTCTAACCTTAACTTCAAAGTGAAGGAGGTCCAAGCAATTCTGCAAAACCATTAATAGCCAAGTACCATTAACACCTGGGCTTTCCAGGTGGTTCAGTGGTAAACAATCTGCCTGCCAATGCAGGAGACACAGGGGATGAGGGTTGGATCCCTGGGTCAGGAAGAACCCCTGGAGGAGGAAATGGCAACCCACTCCAGTATTCTTGCTTGGGAAATCCCATGGACAGACGAGCCTGGCGGGCTACAGTCCATGGGGTCTCAAAGAGTCAGATGTGACTGAGCAACTGAGCATGCACGATGCACGCACACTTAAATGCACGCCAGGAACCCTCTGTGTTTGTGCAGTGTGACATGAAGGAAGCAAGAGTGGCCACAGTATCATGCCTTTGGTCCTTCTTTCCCCAAGTCTGCCCATCATCTGTTCATCCTGCAAAATTCAGCTCCAATGCCGTCTTTGCAGCTCTGAGAAAAAAGTAACCCCTCCTTCACAACTCCATTTGGCTTGATGCTTATCATCGTACTTACTTTGTTCTGTCTGGTATTATAGTTGTGTTATAGTTCTGTGCCCCAACCCCACAGAAAACACTCTTCAGAAGTGGAGTTTTGACTCTCTCATCCCTCCAACCTTCCCGCACATTGCCTCATGCAGAGCAGGTCAAGAAATACTGTGGTTGGCTGGCTGGATGGGTAAGGAATCTAGTCGAGATTGTCCAGACACTACATAAATGCATGATCCTAACAATTCTTTGGTGAGAGCTCATATTCAGTAAGCCAGTGAAACCACAGGGACGAAGGGCTGAGGCCACACACCAACAAGGAGAATATCCTGCATCTAACACCAGAGCTCTGGGCAGAAGCAGAAGCACTGGCCTGGAGCCTAAAGAGTACAGCCCTACTCCAGTGTAGTCTTCAAGCCACTCCCATCCCCTCCATGGGCCTCAGCTTCTCCATGTCAACACCGACTTGCTCCCCCATCAGACTCATGAAGAGACTCAGCCAGATGGTGGGAAGAAGGTGTCGTGGAGGGAAACGTGTTCTGTATTCCCCAGGGTCTGATTTTATTTTTCTAAATGGTTTTGATTTGTATAGTATGTTTGTGACTTTTCTAAAAGAAAAGTCCAGAGGAAGAGAAATGAAACAGCATGCACAGAATTTTTAAAAATAAAACAAAAATCAAGAGGAAGTGGGTCCCTCTCACAGGTTTCTCATTAAACCAATAGTCAAATTTTAGTAATCAGCTTGTGTTATGGTTTCCATTACAGAGGAGAGCATATTAAACCTAAAACGATCAAAGAGAAAGTACAGGCCCCACTGCAACTAGATTCCACCCCCAGAGCTCCCCTGACAAGAAGTCTGATCCTCCCCAATTACCAACTGGGGGGCCCTGGGTACCTCAGTACCTGCCTGCATGAAAAGAAGAGAAGCAGCTCTGCTGAATGCAAGCTGATCCCCAAATGTCAATGCTTAATCAGAAAAGGACCCACACCTTCCAAGTGGCTGCAAGTGCTGGGTGCCCAGGAAATGCAAACCTGATGTAATTATTCTAAAAACCCTGGGACAAGAGAGTTCTTCCAGACAGAAAGCTTTAGAAAGGCAGTGTACATGGCCGTAGACAGTACCAGGCTTAATGCTGATCGGAAGTACCCAGAAACTGACAATGGGGTCGGGGTGGGGGATGGTGGGGGGAGAGCTCCAGGGATGCTGAGACCAGGACCACGGAGTTCCAAACACGTCGAGTAGAACAGAGGGCTCTGGGAACAGCGGCCAGCTTCAGTGTTCTGATTTCTGGCTCCCATTCCTCCTGGGCAGACCCTTTACAGTGTGGCAACGAATGGAGAAAGCCACTGCTGGTGACCATCATTTATCACACTCTCTCAATTTTCCAAGCAGGTCCCACAGGACCCAGGATGGATGGAAATTCCAGGGTTAGAACCTTCTAGTATTTCAGAGGGCAGGATGATGCTGCAGAAGGAACACTGTCTTTGGACTGAGAATGGCATTCGAATCCTGATTATTATATGTAAGACATCACTAAACCTCTCTGGCCCACTCGACATGAATAGGCTTCCTTTCTCCCATTGGATCCAGTTATGACAAATCCAATGCGAGAAAGGAAAGAGGAAGGTCATTGGATCAGCATCTTTTGTGCAGAGAAAAATACTCCTGGTCCTAGCCAAGGACTGTCCCCTTGATCCCAGCCAACCACCCCAGAGATGTCACATCATTACTACACCAGGGACAACCCAGCAAAGGGGTCTACAGATCAACATGCTTCACCTCCAGTGACAACTAGACAACTCAGCACACAAACGCACACACAGAAGAAAAAACAACAAGTTATAACCACCGTCTTCCTGCAGGGGTGGGGACCGCACTCTCACCCTGTCTGCATTTTTTCCCATCGTGAGGAGCTGTCATCTGGCCCTTCATTCATTCACTCTCAGCTCTGGCTCATGAGGGCATGTCTTGGGGAGGCAGCTGCAAACAAGACACAAAGCTCCCCCAGCTCTACTGCAAGGACTGCACGCTGGGAGAGGGCAGTAGAGGCAACCAGACCACGTGGAGGCTGGCAAATTCAAGCAGCAAGCGTGCTCTGCTCTTCTCCAGAGCTGGGGATGAAGAAGAGGACAGACTTAGGAGACACTGCCCATGAAGAAGGAGACAAAAACCAAGGCCAGCCCCTTCATCTTTCACTGTAGACACTGTCCAGCTACATTTGGCATCATCGAGTGTCCCCAAGCTCCAACTTCAAATATTCTGTCACTACTGTCCCGCAAACCCTCAGCCATTCCCAGAGAGCCCTGAATTTCAGAATCCCAAATAGATGTCTTTGACAGTCTCTTGTTCCCAGGGCAAGCATAAAAATGTCTGGGAAACCCTGGGGTCTGACTGGGGCCTTGGGACCACCTCCTCTAGAGCAAAGGTGAGGGTGTGAACTATAGGCAGGGGCCTGTGGCCATCCTGTATATACACCAGGAAAGCATGGACTGGCCGAGCATGGAAGAAGTTCAAGAGGACGGGATGGGCCAGCACCCATTATTCCACATGGGCCAGCACCAAACCCAAGGTGGAGAGGCAGAAACTAGGCAAATGAACACAGAGGACAACTTAAGATACTGAATTAATTACCACCAAGAACCAGAGGTGACCACCTAGAAGGAATATCTTAATTCCCTCTTCTCACTGAAAGGCTCCACCATCCACACTCTGAAAACAGATTCATAGGACTTCTTGTAATTACAATGACCATTTTTTTGAACCCTACTATGTACCAGGCCTGTACTTGGTGCCTTAAAATATCTCATCAAATCCTAAAAGTCACCCAACTGAGAAAAGTGTCAGTATGCCCATTTTACAGAGGAGGAAACTGAGGCTGAAAGTTCCCATAACTTACCCAAGGCCCCATGGCACAGATCTGCTTACAGACATGCACAGTAAGGGCTGTATGAGTTCAATCAGATTGGAAATTCCATGAGAGCCCCAGGCCCTGCTACACAGCCCGCTTGCAGGGAAGCTGGGCCCTGGCACAGAGTCAGGCACGTGCTGGGCACTCTGTGAGTGCCTCTCCAGCCACTCACCATTCCCCACACCCTGACCCATCCAGTCCCACCTGCAAGAGAAAACACGTGGTGTTTCTCAGTCTTTTTGGTTCTTTACAACCAAGTTCATCCGCAAAAACTGAAATGCCCCAAGCCCTGTCTACCGTTTGAGACCAAATGGAATTTCACAGGTTCATCTCTTGAAAGGAAAAGAAAACCATCACATGCAGGCAAAGAAGACCCAAAGACAGTTCTACTTAAAAGGATAAAAAAAGTCTCAGGCTTTGAAGCACTGTTCTCAGTGGCCAGTAATAGAGAAATGGGAGTAGGTCCCTTTAAAAAAGTTAATATTCCACGTAAAATCAAAACCAGACAGAAGCATAAATCTCTAACTTAGAAGCAAGCAGACACAAATCTGCACAGACTTATTTAAGTGACTTCGAAATATGCCTACAGATCAAAATAAAACTCCAATAGGAAATTTGGGAAGGAGGCTATGGACCCTCACCTAAGACCTTCCTACCACTTGCACCCACAAGTACTTTCTCCCCCTTGTTATATGCTCGTGGCTGGGGTGCCTGATCGCAGAAGGCCCTCTCACTCCTGACTGGTATACGTCTGCCGGGCATCTGAAAGCTTTACAGTAAATGGTGACTCATCTGCTGCAGCCACCATAGGTACCGCGAATGTAAAAAGCCAGAGTTTGTTCCATCCACATGAAAGAGAAACAGCAGGTATGGAGCTGAGCCTGACTCAAACTGTGACCCCCGTTCACCGCCACTTGTCAGCATTTAGCTGAAACTCAAAATGCAATTACCCAGCTCTTGGGGACCAAGGGCAGGAGGAAGCGGGGCTTCTAAGGGGGTCCCATCCATAAACACAGCAGTGTTCCTTCTCATCAAGCCAAGTCTCCCCACGCAATCACTTATTCAACAAATATTTTATACAGCACGTAACATACCAGACACTGGACCAAGTGCTAGAAACACGTGAATTAAAAAAACACGGCAGGAACTCCCTGGTGGTCCAGTGGTTTAGACTCCACACTTCCAGTGCAAGGGGCGTGGGTTTGATCCCTGGAACTAAGATCCCACATGCCATGTGGCATGGCAAAAACAAAAACCAACAAAACAAAACAAAAAACCATGGCAACCACCCTCAAGGAGAGCCTAAGCCCCTCACAAGGCTGCTTTATAATACTTTTTCTCATTGAATGTATTAAATTCTCATGTAATAGCTCCATCTGACAGATGGGGAAACGGAGGCTGGAGGGTTAGAGCAGGGTCACATGGTCAATTAAGTGGAGACAGAAGATTCAAATCCATTTCTCTAGCATTCTGAGGCTGGGCTCTCAAACACCAACTTACTTTGCAGTGAGCAGGGGTGGGTGAGGTCCGGTCTCCATCCCAAGGAGCCCAAGAACGGCAGAGGACACGTGCCATCGAGGAGATGTTGGGGTGCTCACAGATGGGGAAGCTTACAAAACCAAGACAGTGAGCCTGAGCTAGGGTCGGCTCTAGATGTCTTCCCCGAAGGATGTCATGGTTGGGGGAGGCAGGAATGAGGCCAGAAAGGCAGGAAAAAGTGAGGCCCATACTGTGTTGAATGGTGCCCCCCACAAAATTCAGAACCACTGAGAACCTCAGAATAGGCTCTGATTAGGAAATAGGGTCTCAGCAGATGTAACTGTTAAGATGAGGTCACAGTCATCTCAAACCCACCCGAATCCAATGACTGGTGCCCTTACAAGGAGAGAAAAGAGGCACAGACACGCACAGGGCCGTGTGATGACAGAGGCAGCGATGCAGCTACAGGTCAGGGAACGCCAAGGGCTGCCTGGAGTCACCGTAAGCTGGGACAGAGGCATGGAACAGACTTGCCTCCAGGCCTCTGGAGGAGACCAACTCTGCCCACACCTTGACAGTGAACTTCTGGCCTCCAGAACACCGGAGAATGCATTTCTGTTGTTTCAAATCCCCCAACTTGCTGCTATGTCATCCCAGCAGTCCCGGGAGGCTAGTACAAGGCCTGCTCTGGACAGGCCCGACATCAGGTGGAGGAGCCTGGCCTCCCCACTGCAGGCTGTGGGCAGGCTTTAAGCAGCAGAGTACAGGTAGGTGTGGGGTGGGGGTTGGGGGGGCGGTTCTAAAAACCAATCTGGAGGGGACTTCCCTAGCAGTCCAGTGGTTAAGACTCTGCAATCCCCAGTGCAGGGAGCCTAGGTTTGATCCCTGGTCAGGGAACTAGATCCCTCATGCAGCAATGAAGATCCCGCATGCCGCAACTAAGAGCTGGCACAGCCCCCCCAAAAAGCCAAAAAAAAAAAAAAGAAACCAATCCGGAGTTTATGTTTTTCCAATTGGCAGCCTCCAGCCCAATCCGCTGAGCGTTCACCAGGACTCCACCACCAACAAGCCCACCCTCTGCTGCTGGACTCACCCACAGCTGGGGGCTTACAGGACCAGGATCTGTTTGCAGATGGCATTGGCCTTCAGCCGGGATGTTGTTCTTGACCAGATGTCCCCACCTGCCATTCTCACAGGTTCTCAACCCCTACACACCCATGTCAGTTTCAAGCTTTCCCTTCCACCCTGCTTCTGATGGATTCCTCTCTGTCATCGCCCTAAAACTGGGGCTCCCCTTAGAGTCCTCTTTTCTCCTCCACCTTCAGAGAGTCACCAACTGGCAGACCACCTCATGACCTGGAGGATATGCCCACCTCCTCTCCCTCCTGGATGTCTCTGTGGCTGCATCATGGGTTTCCATCCCTCTTAGGGGGGTACTCCCCTTTCTTCTCCACCCTCTACCCCAATCCAGCTGGCCTGGACACCACGACCAAGGCCAACTCCAAGAAGCCCGGTTATCAGAACACCTGACCTCTGGCCCCTCTACACCCAGCCTGGAGGCCTCTGGCTGATCCACAGGCCTCTACTGGGTCAGGGGCCCCACCCAGCCTCATTTCCCAACCCTCCCAGCCTAGCAATTCACTCTCCTCCCTCCTCTCAATCCTGCCCTCTAACTGCTCTTCCCGCCAGCTCCTCCTTCCTGCCCCAGCTAAGCAACTGCAGAATCAAAGGCCCCAAGAAGTCAAGACCTTAGCTTTTTCGTACTAGTGAACACCCACACTGAGTCTGCTTTGGATTCATCCAAAGTGGAAATAAGTTCACACTGCAATGCTCGGCAAACTCCTCTTAAGGTCCCCTAAAACATCTACATATTTAGTCAAAGCTATGATGCCCATTGGGCTTTCCGGATGGCTCAAGCGGTAAAGAATCTGCCTGCAATGCAGGAGACACAGCAGGCGCGGGTTCAATCCTTGGGTCGGGAAAATCCCCTGGAGGAGGAGATGGCAACTCACTCTAGTATTCTTGCCTGGAAAATCCCACAGACAGAGGAGCCTGGTGGGCTACAGTCCACAAGGTTGCAAAGAGTCGGACATGGCTCAGCACTCATGCACTCACACATAATATCCATTCTCCAGGCTAAAGCTGACAAACAGGCCCCTTTCCCAGGGGCTGGAGAGAGTCTGAGGCTGGAGACAGGGGCGATGGCAGCCACCACTTGCCACTGTGACCCAGAGCTTTGGGTATTATCTTGTTTAATCTCTACAATAACCTTCCAATTAATTGCTGTTATCACTGCCATGTAACCACAGAAGAGTAAGCCCTGGGGTTAAATACTTGGACTCAAAACTGCAATTGTGAGGGGAAAAGGAAATGAGACTCCCCCCCAGCCCCCCGCCCCTGCCAGCTTGGTCCCAGTTCACTGACTAGGAAGGGGCAAGGCCTGGGCTCACCCAGGCCCTGCACCCAGTGCCCACCAGAAGTTTGCTCAGAGATTTAGAGTTTGGATCCCCTCTTGTCAACTCTCTAAGACTTCATTTCCCTATCTTATGAATAAGAATACTGGGACCTCCCTGTTGGCCTAGTGGTTGGGCCTTGGCCTTCCAAGGCCGGGGGTGTGGGTTTGATCCCTGGTCAGAGAGCTAAAATCCCACATGCCTCAGGGCCAAGAAACTGTTAAGTGTAAAACAGAGGCAATATTGTAACAAATTCAATAAAAACTTTAAAATGGTCCATATTAAAAAAAATTGTTTTAAAGAACAAGAATACTTAACCCCCTCTTCCCAAAGAGTTAATGGGAAGATTTAAATGAGACAATATATGTGAAATTACAGAACAAAATGTCTGAAACACAAAAGGTCCTTAATAAAGGTTAGTTGCTTTAAATCGAAAATAAATTAGGGCAGAGAGAGAGAAGCATTTACTTGCCCATGTGAAGCAAAATGTGTTACTGATCCACCAGGCAGCAAAACCAACTATTCATTTCTAAGAGGCACCAATCTTTCATAATTACAAAAAACAAAGTAAAATAATAACAACAATCATCATCATCATCATCATGGCAGCTATCGTGTATGGAAGCCTTCAGTTCAGTTCAGTTCAGTCGCTCAGTCATGTCCGACTCTTTGCGATCCCATGAACCGCAGCACGCCAGGCCTCCCTGTCCATCAACAACTACCGGAGTCCACC
The DNA here is from genome assembly GCF_029407905.1 of Bubalus kerabau. NCBI lineage: Eukaryota > Metazoa > Chordata > Mammalia > Artiodactyla > Bovidae > Bubalus > Bubalus kerabau. Next base: position 35,947,559 of record NC_073626.1, on the reverse strand, counting down.
CAAACCCACGTCCATTGAGTTGGCGATGCCATCCAACCATCTCATCCTCTGTCATCCCCTTCTCCTCCTGCCCTCAATCTTTCCCAGCATCAGCGTCTTTTCCAATGAGTCAGCTCTTTGCATCAGGTGGCCAAAGTATTGGAGTTGCAGCTTCAACATCAGTCCTTCCAATAAACACCCAGGACTGATCTCCTTTAGGATAGACTGGTTGGATCTCTTTGCAGTCCAAGGGACTCTCAAGAGTCTTCTCCAACACCACAGTTCAAAAGCATCAATTCTTCAGCGCTCAGCTTTCTTCACAGTCCAACTCTCACATCCATACATGATTACTGGAAAAACCATAGTCTTGACTAGACGGACCTTTGCTGGCAAAGTAATGTCTCTGCTTTTTAATATGCTGTCTAGGTTGGGAGTGCCAAATACTTTCCATACATAACTCTAAATGAGTTAGTCCTCCCAGTCTCCAGGAGGTAAGCTGAATGGCCCCATTTTACAGAGGGAGGAACTGAGGCTCAGAAAGGTTGATTTACTTGCTCACAGTCACAGCACCTCCTAAGCTGGGACTCACCCCAGTGACTGACTCCAGGTCCCACGTTCTATCACTGCCTCTTGAAAAGTCAGTCAGAGCCCCTCACAACCTTCACCTTCTTCTCCACCTCAGAAACTTCCTGCCGTTTATCTCCTCCACAGCCCCTCTCCTCAGAGCGAGAAGTCCCGGGCCCGCTCTTTCTGAGAGGGTGTGTGGCTCACAGGAGCAGCACAGCAGGCGAGAGGACTCTGTGCTGGGCCCAGTCAGCCCGGGAGGGAGCTCGGGTCCCCCAGGCCCTGCGAGCCTCAGAGCCCTCACCTCGCAGGTTGGTTGCTTAAGGCCCACACAAGGTAACAGCCACAGATGTGCTCAATACATCCTGCAGGGCTCTGAAATCCACCTCAGACCTTCTGGAACCTTCCCCCACCAAATACCACTTCTCTCTCTCAGGCATCCCCACACTCTGCCTCCTAACTAGCTCCTCACTCCTTGCCCTGAATGGTCCAATTTCCTTCATCCTAAAAACATCACCCAGACTTTGCTACCTTCTCATGACATACTTTTGCAGGGGTTCATGCAATCACCCGGCTCCCGGCTACACATGCTCCCCAAAGGCCCGAATGATCACTCAGACTGCTCTGCACTCCCTACGGGACTCAGCATCATGCCATTTTTTTTGGCAGGCATCCAGGGAAACCTTGACAAAGAGTAACTGAAAGCACAGGGTACGCTCGGGCACAACATCCCAAGTCGTTCTCACAACAGACTCGGAAGAGGTTATCCCCATTTTTCACAATGAGGAAACTGGGGCTCGGGTTACGAAGTTCAAGGTCATCCAGCTTCCAATTAGAAGAGTTCAACACTAGAATTTATTAGTGAGGGCCCAAAGTGTCCCAAACACACCAGTTAAGCAGCTGGGCTCCTTCCCTTCTTGCCTTGTCCACAAGTACATCTTCTAAAAAAATTCAACAGCCTGATCAATCTGCATTTGCTCACCAGAATGTTCTCTTTTAAGGCTCTTTTTCTCTTGGACCACATCGCTGGTTCTGAAACAGAAGGGGTCTCTATTGCTTTGTTTAATGCTTCCAGGGGGCTGCAGTACCTTCTCGGGGCTATTTGCAATGGCTCTGCTGCCTGTCTAGTTCTGGGATATGTTCTTTGTCTGCCCCCCATCTCTGCTGTCACCCTAGAAGTGGAGCTGCCCAGAACTACAAACATTCTGTAGAGATGGGCACAGCACGAAGGATACCAGCCAGGCCCCCCCCAGAGCTCTGCAATGCTGGTTAATGAAAGCGTTTGCTCGGAAGGCAAGAACTCCTGGGATCGCATTGGTGGTTGTCCCCATTACCTCGTTTTGGGGTGGAGACAAGGGAAGCTGGAGAAGATGTGTGACTTGCCCCAAACCGCATGGCAACGCAGTGACTCAAATCCAGCCCACGTGGACGCCCTGCCCAGGCTGTCTCTCCACCATACTCTGCCCACGTTTCCCCTTTTTACTATCAGAATTTCCTCCCCTCCTTTCTTCTTTGAAAAACCTGCCTTACATATTAACCATTTTACTGGTGGGGGGGAGGGAAACTTGATCAAAAACACATCAAATAAACTCTGCCCTTTTGCAGATTCTGAAAAGTGTGCGTGTGTGGATGTTCACCGGCTTGCCCTGAGCACCGGTGAGCCACTCCGCGCCATTCTGGGCGCGTGTAAGCAGCCCTCACTCTCTATGTGGGCGTGTATTCCTCTGCGTTGCTGTTGCCGAGTTTATGCAACCCTTCCTGGGTTATCTACATTTGGATGATTTCCAATTTTTCCCCATCTTTGGACGAGTTGGTTTTCTGCCCCTTTAGGATGACTTCTCTGGGACTTATTTTCAGAAATAAAAATACTAGTCAAAAGGTATAAGCAGTGTTGGGACTTCCCTGGCAATCCAGGGCTTAAGAATCCAAGCTTCCACTGGCAGAAGGCACAGATTCAATCCCTGGTCAGGGAACTAAGATCCCACACACTGTGCAGCAGAGTCAAAAAAAATTTTTTTTAATTTTTTAATTAAAAAAAAAAAAAAAAGATATAAGCAGTGTCAAGAAAGTCGCCATGCTCCCTAGAAAAACAGCTCGCCTTTCCAATAATGCCAATGGTACCCTGTTTTCTTTCCCACAGTCCTCAATAGTGAGTTTTATAAATTTGATCTATTTGTCACTAATAAGATAGGCCAACTAACTCAGATCTGTTTTAACTTAAGTATCTTGTGTGTTTAGGAAGTTGAACTGTTTTCTACATCTCACTTTATTAACTGGGCCTTATATGAAACGATCTGTTCCCATGTTTTGGTTATTTTAGCAATACAATCTGAATATTTACCCTAAAGAGCCTGATCAGTTCTGTGCATGCTTTTGACAACATGTTCTTATAGCTATCAGTTTCTCACAACTGTTTCCCTCTTCTATACCTTCCCCTTTAGCACAACTTAATTACTAGGGGGGGTTGGGGGGGAAAAATCCACTTTACTGAGTCACCCCAGCTGTAAACGTGTCACTGTGAGAGCCCCACCCCAGCCCCAGGCCGACACAGTCCACCGAGAGACGACTGGGTGTATGGTTATTATTTTTACTTTACAGATTTTATTCCTTTACAGCATATCCTATTTCCTCAATGATCATTTTTATGGAATTTTCACAAATACATTTGCTCTCCACAGCGAGGATAAACACTCCATCTACTTTTCCTGAGTTTTAAAGAGGTTTTAAAACTGAGTTTTAAACACATCTAGAATTTATAACTATAAGACATATCTGAGTTCATTTTCTCTATACTGTTACTTAGTTCTTCCCAAGTCATTTACTGTATTTTATTTATTTATTTTTTTTCTTGCCATACCGCAAGGCTTGTGGGATTTCAGTTCCCCAACCAGGTACTGAACTCAGGTCTTCAGCAATGAGAATGCACAGCCCTAATCTAACACTGGATGGCCAGGGAATTCCCAAGAGCCATTTACCTTAAAATAATGTCTCTCACTGTTGTCTGCCTTTCCAAATTCACCAATAGCAATGCCTTCTATTTATTTAGATTATTTTATTGTATCCATCTCTCCTTTTTCTGTCTGATCCTAATACTGTATAGTTTTAATAACTACTGCTTATCTGCTTCATTTGCTGAGAGGAGCCCACTGCTAAAAGATTTTCAAGACATCCTTCAGTACGCTTGTCCACCAATTTTTCCTGATTATTAGGAAATTATCTAATCCTGATCATTTCCTGATCGTTTCCTGATCGTTACGCATGCCTTCTGAAGTATTTCACTGGAATTTTAACTGCCTAGGCATGAAATCTAGGCAAAAACCTGGGATACTGACCCTTCAATACTGTGACTTCTGATCAGAAGCAGTCACATAGGATTTTGTAATTTTCTTTGAATAGAAATTGTGTCATTTGCAAACAGCGATGTTTTTATCTCTTCCTTCCCTATACCAATCCCTCTAAGTTTCTTTTTGTTCCTATATTGGTATGACAAGCATCTGTTAAACTATGTTAAATACGAGTAGCGATAAGGGACATTTTGGTTTAGTTCCTGTTTTTCAGAGCACACTTCTAGAATTTCTCCACTTGGAACCTGCAGCCCCCATGCAAGGCTTGGTACATGATTATACACAGGTAGGTTCTTGATCATATTTAGGAGTAAATCCTCTAAGACACTTAGTTTTAGTTTTATGATACTTTCTAAAGCACATATAATTATTTCCAGTATATTTCTGCATCTACTGAGACTACATTCATTCATTCATCAGATATTTGTTGAGCACTGATTATACTCTAGGCACTATGCTAAATATTGGGGGTTCTAATTTTTATGGTTTATTTCTATTAATATTAGTCTCTTTGATTGAACCAGGCACATATTACTGGCATGAGCCATGGTTGGTAATTTTTCAAAACCCATCTTTCAAGACCCTGGTACATGACTATAAAACTTATCTGAAAAAAATTAAGAGACAAAGATATAGAGGTATCGACCTCCAGGGACCTAATCAAATGTCACCCACTCCATGAAGCCATCCAACCGTTACTTTTTGGAAACAGGGTTGCCGGCTCATTCCTCTGGGCTTCCACAGTCCTCTCTTCCTCTACTCTCACATTTGTCACAGAGCCTGTAATGTAATCAAATGTCCACATGTCTGTTCCACCCCTCCCCCCAACCCCCAGGGGCCTCAGGACTCCATCATGGCCCCAAGGACAGAAGAATCAGCAGTGCTAAGGACCATGGCTAGTGGATGGGAGTTACACAATAAATATTTCCCAAAGTACTGAGGCCATTAGTTTAGTCCACTGATGATTTCTGCAGCTGTATTTTTAAGTGAAATTGACCTGTAATTTCCTTCTTGGGATCAGCAGGGAGTGGACAAGCCAGTCCAATCCCATGCACCCACAGATTAACTGTGGTTCATTGGGCAGGCCTCCTGTCCAAGGAGATACTAGAGAAGTCCAGCTAGAGTTAGAGCTTACAGTGACTTTGGGGAAGGGAGTGGCATAAGATGAAGTTTGAACTGTCCCAACAAGTGGGCAAAGCCCTGTGATGGGAGTGGGGGAGGGGCACAGGTGAGCCTCAGTAACACAGGTATCGAGACATCTGTGAAGGTTACCAAGGCCCCAGATGGCTGGATCCAGCAGATCCAACCCCTAGGAGCAGGACCAGTCATGCCAGTTACTGGTTAGTAACACATACTAACACACAGTTCTCTTTCCCTCTGTAGAGGTATATTCTACAGTTCCCATCACTCATATAGGGAAACCGAGGCCAGTCGGGCTACATAATATACCAGAGTCACATGGCCAGTGAGTGAATGGGCTGGGATCCCACCGCACCCTGTTGTCTCAAGCAAAGCCCACAACAGGGTCTTGGCCCCAGCCCAGGACCTGGATACCAGGCACGTCAGCAGAACAGGAACCAACACAGAAGCCTCTGAGAAGAACTGAGACTGAGAGAAGGGAACAGGACGCAGGAACAAGGCAGGAGGTTCTGCCATGTCAAAGCCAGAAGAGTGTCTGAGCCCAGGATCCTGGCCAGAAGGGATCTGAGTCTCTGCTTCCCCAGGCCAGCTGAGGGCAAGGCTGAGCTGCAGGAAGTAATATGTGGGGCTGCCCTCCTCCGAGACGATGCAGGCTGAGTCTGGGTGGGTCTGCCCACTCGGCTCAAGAGACCACATCTAGGGGAACCAGTGTCCGGCCAGGCAGGTCCCCAATGGCCACAGGGAGCCATGTTCCTCCTCTTGGGATTCTTCCCCTTAAACAAGGTGTCAGTTGAATGGTTTATATAGATTGGCTTTTGGGTGCCTAAAGCCCAAACAAGTAAAAGAAAAACTGGAGTTTCAGCATGCACAAATGGAGGTGGAGTATTTCTGGAGAGAAGTCCACAGCTTGCATCATATTCCTACTAATAAGTCCATGGACTTCCAAACAGGCTCAGAACAACCGACCCAAAATGTACTTAAAAAGTCAGCTAAAGCAGCAGAGCCCAGACAGCTGTGTTGAGCAAAGGTGGTCAGCTCAACCAACCGAATATGCCCTAAGAAATTCTGCAGCCATGAACCCTTCTGTCCTTTCAGATCACCTGGAAAGTATGTGGTGGTCAGTCCCACCTGGAGCCAGAGGGTGAGGCAGGACATCCCATCTTCACTACATTAAAGGAGATGAGTATGAATTTTTTGGACATACTTGGGGCATCATATTTATATAGTTGGTGGGCTTGCTGGCTATTAGACGCTTGAATACTTGGTGCCCTAAGGTCAGAGGAGAAGCAGAGGCCACTGGACCCACTTTCTGGCTCCTTGGAGGTCATCCCCAATTGGAGTGGGTTCGAAATGCAGAATCTGGGGTCTCACCACCAGCCTGCTGGATCCATATTTAACTGAGGCTCCAGGCCCCATGTGATTCATGGGCACCCTAAAATTTGAGAAGCACTGCTGTTGAAGGAAATTTGTGGAAGGCAAAAAGGAAGGAGAAAAAGGAAATGTGAAAACCAAAGTAACAAACAAGAATACAAACAAATGTCAGAAAAGAGGATGAAAGTCGAAGTTGGCTCTTAGAAAAAATACCTGAGATGACTAAACCAGGGATCCAATTAATTCCCAAAGAATAAGCTGGAAAACTTATAAAAGACATATAAAGATCCAATAAATGAGCCACTGATAACACTGTTTAAAGAATTTTATGTACAATCTTAAACTAATAGCTGAAAAACAAAGTTAACAAGCTGATGTGAATTTATAAGATACTCAATTCAAAGCTAAAGGAAAGACACTTAAACTGATCAGGAAAATTAGTTAGAAAAACGCAAATCAACAGAGGGAAAAGCATGGGGACTTAATGGATTTGTTGCAAAGTCCTTCTATAATGTGTAAACATTTTCTGCTCATTTAAATATACAAGTAAAACACTCATACTTTCCTTTTGACAAATTAAAGCATGTACTTTAAAGCCAAGGCCTCTCTCAATACCACGCCAGAAGGCCTCTCTGATATGAGCCTGGTGCACATATTTCAGGCCTGTTTTGTATGAATACATGATTCCACCAAAAATATACATTCTCAAAAATGGCATACCATTGCACATCCCATTATGCAACTTGCTTTTTTTTTTTCACTCCACATTACATTTCTCAGACCTATTCTCACCATAAGCCATCAACCTAATATATTCCTTTCTACTCTTCTGGCAGTGTTTTTCCAACTTCGCTGACTGAGTCCCACAGTAAGAATATGTGACCCAGTTCACACTTGTGAATATGCAAAACTGAAACAAAAATCTCACCAAATATTTACCCACTCTGTGCAATGCACTCCGTTATTTTCTATTCTTTGTTTCACACTGTGTCACAACCCACTAGGTTGACTTATTGACTCACTAATGGTCTGAACCACCTGTTTTATTTTGCCCTTACTAAATAAATAAATATTTACCTCTCCATCCAACGGCTACTTACACTACCGTGCCTAATTTTCCACTATTACAACGTTCAGTGAAGACTGTGCACGTACGCGAATGGATCTCTAGAGCAGATACCTAGGAAAGAGAACCGCTGGGCCCTAGGATATGAGCACCTAACAATTTAAATAAAAATCACAAATTGCTTTCCAAACCAGTGTATCCGTTTATTCGCACCAGCAATGTAAAAAGCATGTTTTCTTTACATCCTCACCAACTTAGGTTTTGATCTTTCCTAATCTGATGGATTACAAGCGCCTTTTTACTGTAGTTCTGATTTGCATGTTTTACTATAAGAGAGCTTGTGCCTCTTGCCTTTTAAAGATTCATTTACTCTTCTTTTCTTATGATTTTCTGTTCCTGTCCTTTGCCCATTCTTCAATTAAGTTAACGCTCCTTCTTGGATTCTAAGAGCTCTTTGCATATTGAGAGAATTAGCTCTTTTTATCACACATGCAGCAAATATTTTTTCCTCAGGGTATCGTATATCTTTTGACTTTGTGGATGCTGTCTTTCTCATTACACAAGTTCTCATTTCTATGTTGTCAAAGATATCAATCTTTCATTTTATGTCTTCCAGGATTTGTGTCAAACTTGGAAATGCCTCTCTATTCCAAGACCACAGAAAAATTCTTCTAGAACTCTAATACTTTCATTCTTCATTTACATCTTTGATAGACTTATTTTGACCTAAGACAGAAAGTAGAGCGCCTGCTAAATGTACTCCCCCAAGGTGGTAATACGGTATGAAGTTACTATCTTTCCCCACGGATTTGAAAAACTGCCTTTATCACAAATTACACACACAAATATGCATCACCACTATTTATTTCAGTGCTCTCTGTTCTGTCTCATCTGTTCAATCTATTCAGTACCAAGTTATCCTAATCACTATAGCTTTTAAAATATTTAATATCTGTTAGAACTATCCCCTCTTCTTTCTTTTATGTATTTTCACGTAAGCTAATTTTCCCATATGAACTTAGAATCAGTCTTCTACTACCAAAATAATCCTATTGGTAATTTTATTGTGATCACATCTTAAATGAATAGGATTTTTATAACACTGACCTTCTAGCCAGGGTTATATTATCTTCTTGTTTAAGCCTTTTCATGCATTAGCCTTAGTAGCATTTTCATGCATTAAGCCTTAGTAGCATTGAAGTTACACATAAATATATTTTTTATTGAGCTCATAACTAGTTTTTTTCCTCTCTTTTGCTGCTTACGTAAGTGAAATTTTTTTTTCTTCCATCATGTTTTCTAGTTGAATATTGTTCCTGTGGGAGAATTACTGATTTCTGTGCATTAATTATACACTCAGTGACCTTACTGAATTCTCTTATTGTTTTTAGTAGTTTTTATACCTCTTAATTCTTTCTCTTATCTAATTATACCAGCTTATCCCTCCAAAACAAGGTTATATAATTATGGTACTTAATAATTTTAGCATAATGATTTGGTTTACTTATATCATGAAGCAATTACTGCAGTAAGTTTAGTCAACCTGAACTTTTTAAATTGGAATGTATCTAGTATCCACCACTTCAATACTAAGCAAAATCTGGCTACCACCCTGATAAAGACATATTTTCTCATGATGAGGAGGTATCTAATTATTCCTATATTATGAGTTTTTATTAGAAATAAATGCTTAATTTCTCATAAACCTTTTCAGCATCTTATTTTCTCCTTGAATCCTTTAATATGGAGAGCTTATTAATAGAAATTCTAACATTAACCTATCCTTGCATTCGCGTTCTGAAATCCACCTGCCCATGGAGTTCTTCCTGTGGGTTGCTGGATTCTATTTGCTGGTTACGTTATTAGGATTTTGCATTAATATTCAAAGCCAAGATGACTTTGTAGTTTTGTGTGTGCCCATAGTGCTCTTTTGTTATGTTTTGTTACACTAGCTTCATAAAAAGAATTTGAGCATTCCTTATTTCTTTGCTCGAGAATGATTTAAATAGCAATAGAATGCCCTGCACCCTCAACATTTGACAAAATTTACCTGTGAAACCATCTGGTCCTACACTATTTTAAGGAAAAGCTCTTTGATAAGTTTCTCAATTTCTTCTATGGTAACTGGTCTGTTTAAGTTTTATTCTATTCTACTTGCAGGCTTTTTTTTTTTTTTTAAAGAATACATACTCTCATATTACATAAACTATTTCTAAACATAGAAAAAGATTCTACCAGCATCACTGTAAGAAGTAAATATAGCCTCTACCCCAAACTCTGCCAGGATGACACCCAAACGGCCTGGTTCCTCATCTCTGCACCCCTTCGTCCTCGTCCCTTTTCATCCCCCTTCTCTCACCACCAAGCGGAGAATTCCTTCTTTACCGGGTGAGCCATCTGGGAAGCCCCTACACTCGTCCTCATCCTTCCTCGCCCCTTTTCTCTCACCTCCAGATTCACATAAAATGAAAACGGACAGGTTTGCAATTAATCAGAAACATGCTGGCGCTCCTCCCCCACTTCTGGTACCATCAGGGAAGGACTGGAAGTGAACGGCCCAGTTCCCCCCACCTCCCCTCAGTGGAGTCCCCTCCAATCTCCCCTGGGCTTCTCTTCAAAGTCCTCACCAGCCCCAACCCATCTGTGAAACCAGTAGCCACCTCTCCCTACTCACACCAAATCCTCGGCCTCCTGATGACCGGTACCAAGAAATCCACAGGTGTTCAATCATCAGACACCTGCCAGATGCTTGGGGTCCCTGACATACAAGGGTATTCCTACCTTCGAAAAGCATGGATCCCAAGAGTTCCCATCACAAGAGAAAAAAAAAATTTTTTTTCTTTTATTATCTATATGAGATGATGGAGGTTCACTAAAACTTACTGCAGTGATTGCTTCATGATATATGCAAGCCAAATCATCATGTTTAATAAATAAAGTTCATTGAGAGTCTATGTAATCTGTTTTAAAAAATCATTGAGCTGTACACCTTGAACTTACACAGTGCTATATGTGAATTATATCTCAATACCACTGGAAGAAAAGAAATAAAAGTGTGTTATCTGACTGAGGGGTTAAGACCTGCCCGCAAGTAACCACAAGGCCTCAATAAGCATCCCAGAACAACCAGGGACTCCATAGTACAGCAGAGCAAATCAGAAGGGCAGAGAACAGAGAAACCACTGACCACCAGGAAGATGGTGGGAAAAACACTTTAAGCGAGGGACCCAAAGCCAGGCTGCAGGGAAGATCAGCCCAGTATGTGCCAGCGGTATAGAAAGTGGGGCAGATAAGCCCGGGAGCCCCAGCGAGAGGTTTGGACGTGACACAGCAGACGGTGGGAGCCACCGTGGGCTCCTGTGTAGGGGAGTAACAGGAAGAAAGTGGTGTTTTGGTCACACTCCCCACATTCTAGGATGCCAGACTTGCATTCAAAGAAATGACTAGCTGTGCCAAGAACTCAGCGAGCTGTGGGGAGGACTGTAAACCACAAGCCTATGCTGATGCCACAAGTGACAATGGACACACACACACACACACACACACACACACACACACAGAGTCCAGGCTCTAATTGAAGACATGAGACTGGGAATTATACCTCTGCATTAGGGTTTAAATAGTTTATTACACTACACAATAAAAACCACATTGCCACAAATCTCTAACCTCAGGGGGCACAGGTGCTAGCCCAAGCACTTCTCAAACCTAAAGGGCACCCAGATCACTTGAGAATCTTAGCACAGATCCTGATTCTGCAACCTTAGGGTCTGGGTAATGCCGGATGCCACTGGTCCAGGGGCGACGCTCTGAGTAGCGGAGGACTCAATGATAGGGAGGGCGCTCCCAGGCAGTAGATTAAGGGCATTAACCACAGGCAGAGAAAAAACTGAGGGCTGTCTGGAGTCAACAGCAGAGCACCCAAACTAACCAACTCATTTTCTTGAAAAATTCACCATGGGGGTTCAGTAACTGGCAGGGCTCCCTGCAAAGCCATTGGTAAACAGAAACCACCCCTGCATTTCACAACTACCACTTAATTACTCTCCCCATAACCTTTAACAGCAGCCCTCAGCCAGCTCTTTCAAATGCTGATGCCACTAATCAAGTCATAAAGCCTTAAAGTGTCATATTAATAGCTTTGATAACAGAGTGTAAAACAAACCCCAACAACAATCACATCTGCCTACCCTCTCAGCTGAGGCCATCAGGCAGGGTAACATTTGTGTCGCATCCTGGGTCAAAGGAATGACGACTTTAACCAGTGAGAACCTCGTATCCAAGATAGGCCACCCAAGAGAAATTTATCAGCTCTTTTAGGATCCATCTGAGATGAGTTTGGAGGCCAATCACAATGCGACAATCCTAGTGACTTCCTTACTGTGCTCAGCTCCTTGGGTAACTTCGAAACCTAGAAGAAGCTTCTGCCTGTCCCCACTCCCCTTCTCCTGACCCTCCTCCCTTGGGTTGCCTACTTAGGCACAGAGCGACCCACTTCAAATCAACCCCATCACAAACCACAGAGCTCCTCGACATGACTTGACTCTGAAGTCAGACAGCCTATGTTTAAGCTTCACGCGGACAGTCCATCAACAGAGCAAAAATCAGACTATTTGAATGTAGATCATCCCACTTCCATGTGACCCACAAACTACTCACACAATACACACATACACAAACATCAATTCAGTGAATCAGGCGTCTATAGTATGCAGAACCTCAGCACTCTACCATGCACAGTAAGGATTCAGAAAACACAATCCCTGAATTTGAGGAGTTGATCAAAGAATTTATCTCACACCTCATACTCATGTAGCAACCATACTCTATATGTTCCCCAATGGCTGGCACCTACCAATCTGGAGAATCTCCTCTACTGTGGCCTGAAGTTCTAGAGAATACCACTAATGGCAGCTCCACTGTGAAGATTAGGCCATTGGCTCTGGAAGGAAATAAGCCTGAGGACATCTTCTGCTGGGGATGAGTATGCCTGCAGTGTGTTGACTAAGCAATACATGAGTAACAAGAATTAATCCGTCCTCCAACAGTGAGTAAGTGGTTCAACCAAGCTTACACAGGGAGTTTTAAAGCTGGGAGCAGAACTCAGGTCAACTCCCAAACTGAGATTCTTCCAACTAGACCACATTCCCCTCACCTCCATTTTGGAACTCTCCTATGAAATTAAAATTAGAAGGTTTGCCACTTCTTTGCTCTTTATTCCCCCCACAAACTCAACCAACTTTCTGGACCCTCTTTCTTTTCGGGGAAGCAACATAATCTAACCCATCTGAGAGGTGATCCCAGTTCTGTTCCTCAGGCAATGGGTCAAAAGCAAAGCTAAGTCACATCCCTTCTTTAGGACTTCAGTTTTCTCTTATCTAAATCAAAGAGGTTAGTGGGGATGACTTCTAAGATCCTTCCCAGCTTTAAAGAGGATTAATGGTGGACTTCCCTGTTGGTCCAGTGGTTAAGACTCTGAGCTTCCACTGCAGGGGGCACAGGTTTGATCCCTGGTTGGAGAACTAAAGATCCCATATGCTGTGCAGTACGGCCAAAAACACAAAAACAAAAAGGGAGAATCAATGGAAGCTTCACTTCACAGTTGAGAGGGAAAAGGGGCTCCCCCAAGCCACAAGCCCTGCCTCATCCTGCTCTGTGCAGGGAGGGTGGGCTGGTCCAGGCAACTGATGAGAAGCTGCAGTCCATGGCCTCCTGTGGTTCACACACAGCTTCCCCAGCCCACACAAAAGGGAGAGCAGCAATTGCCAGCTGTCTTCAGAAACTTGCCAGCAAGAATTCTTAATTAAAGTCTTTTGTTGCAATGCAGCATTATTCTTTTCAATGACTTTTGTAAATTATAAAATTGATTTGTGCTCACTCCAGAAAACCAGAAAACATTTCATTTTTAATGACTTTTTGTAATCATAAAATAAATGCACGTTCATTACAGAAAAATGAGAAAACTTGTTTAAAAAATCCCACCTAAACAAATCTAAATCTATATGTTAATCAAATCACATTCCAATTGATAATCAAAGAAACTCCAGAGTTGGGACTGATGTTAAAGAGGGACAAGGGACAAGTGGCCTCCTAGGCTATGCCACAGAGTGCTGGAGGGCGATCATTACGACAGCAGAGTCCCTCTCCACAGCCCCTGACAGGTGGTCACCTGCTCCAACAATTCTCACTTTTCCAGGCAACCCGTGCCATGTGATGGACACTCCAATGGTTCTTCTTGCATTGGAGAGTGGTCATAATTATATGCACAGGAGTTGGTTTTTTTTAAATTAGGGTTTTATTTCACAGACTTTTTATTTATTTGATTGAAGTCTAGCTGATTTACAATGTTGTGTTAGTTTCTGGTGTATGGCAAAGCAATTCAGTTAACATGTACATGTTCCCTTTCATATTCTTTGCCATTATTGTTTACTATAGGATACTGAATATAGCTATCTAGTAGGACCCATTGTTCATCCATTCCATATACGTCAGTTTGCATTTACCACAACCAACCATCCTTCACCCACCCCACCCTGGCAACCACAAGTCAGTTCTCCGTTTTCCATGTTTCATAGATAAGCCTGTTTCTGTTTCATAGATAAGCTCATTTGTATCATTTTAGATTCCACCTACAAGTAAATATTGCATGGTATTTGTCTTTCTCTTTCTGACATATGCACAGGCTTTTAAGAGACCTGGACTTGAGTTCAATTCCAAGCTCAGCCTCTTACATGCTCCTTGACACTGGGAAAGTCACTTGGCCTCTGTGAACTTGAACTTGCTCATCTCTCAGATGGGAACAATAATACCTGCTTACAAAGATTGTTGTAAAATTGAAATGAGAAAATGTATAGAAAGCATTTAGCAAAGTGCCTGCACAGTGGAAAGGGAAAGTGAAAGTGTTGGTTGCTCAGTCATGTCCGATGACTCTGCCACCCCATGGACTGTGGCCTGCCAGGCTCCTCTGTCTAGGGAATTCTCCAGGCAAGAATACTGGAGTGGATTGCCATTCCCTTCTCCAGGGGATCTTCCCAACCCAGGGATCAAACTCAGGTCTCCTGCACTGCAGGCAGATTCTTTACCATCTGAGCCACCAGCTCAATAGATGGTAAGTATTGTTATTAAATGCTCATAACCGGTAGCTCATAACAATGGCCTTCAAACTTTTCCACCTCACCCCCTAATAAGATATTATACCATGACTTGGTACATAAAATATCAACATATACATATATAAAACTGAACAAATATTTCATAAATAAAACTGACCCATACACATCTGATCCACTCAAGTCTTTTTTTCCAATTCTATTTCAACCTTTCTATTCTATTTCATATAGAACAGTCTTATGGACTCTGTGGGAGAGGGAGAGGGTGGGAAGATTTGGGAGAATGGCATTGAAACATGTAAAATATCATGTATGAAACGAGTTGCCAGTCCAGGTTCGATGCACGATACTGGATGCTTGGGGCTGGTGCACTGGGACGACCCAGAGGGATGGAATGGGGAGGGAGGAGGGAGGAGGGTTCAGGATGGGGAACACATGTATACCTGTGGCGGATTCATTTTGATATTTGGCAAAACTAATACAGTTATGTAAATTTTAAAATAAAATAAAATTTAAAAAAAAAAAAAGAAGACTCTTCTAAAATAAATATTGAAGACTAAAAAAAATAAATAAATAAAAAAAAATAAAAACTGCCGGTTTAGTCACTAGATTGATTGCACAACCCACTAATGGGATGCCAACAGCAGCTTGAGAAAGACTGATATATACACTAAGCCCAAATACCTCCTCCTGTAGTTTCTACCTTTCCATTCTAGCTTTACCTTCTGGAACCACATGGAACTACTCTGCTCTTCACATGCTTGTTAAATGTCCAAGCACGAGAAACATTTCCCATTCTCTCGAGCAGCCACTGTGTGTGATCTGGCTTCCCAATCCCTCTTCGTACCCATCTGCTCCTCCTCTGGACTCCTTCCTCCCTCTGCAAGTTTTCCTCCTTCAGTTACCACTGCCCAGGATGTCCTGCTCGTTTGGCAGCCATTCTGCTCTTCTGGTGGCTTCTCTGTTGCCTCAAGTCAAGCAGCCTGATAAGAGCATCGTTGTGAACCTTCCCAACAGATGCACTATTCATCCCCGAGGAACTCAGCTCTCCTTCAGCCCATCCCCAACTCCTCTCTAAGCTGGTTCGTTCATGCAAAGGTGTTCCCTCCACCTCCTCTTCTGCCTTTCCACAAACGAGATAAGGATGCCTCAAGACCCACCGACCAGAAGAGGGAAAGTGAGGAAGAGTTTCAATATGCACAGTTGAGCTTGAATCTACAAACAGAAAGTGCCCCCTTCTTACTCATTTCTGAACTAGCTCTGCCTGCAAATCCTGGCACCAAACCGAGAAGGCCTCATCACCCAGTCACATCTGTCCCTTCATGGTGACAGCAGCCTTGTGACAAGGAATCTCACACCTGGCTGCAAACACAGCCCTTCAGCGCTGACATCTCCCAGCACCACCTTGCATATGCAGGAAATGATACATATCAGATACAGCCAGTTTCCCATATCCTATCTGCATTTGTATTCATCAAAAACATACACTTCTAATGATAAAAAAAAAAAAAGAAATGCACACACTTGCACCTAATGTCACTACTTTGATGGGTAACATTTCATAATCTGGTCTTTAAAAAGTTTCCAAAGCAAAACCTAAAAAAAACCTACTGTGCCTTCAAACTGAGAGCTGGCTTCTCCTGGCTCCCCTATCTATCCTGCAGGTGGGGATCTCATCACAAAAACATCCACATATCTTTCCCACAGAAGAGAACCCACCAACTCATATTTATGGGTTTATAATTTAAGTTTGGGCTTCCCTAATGGCTCAGACAGTAAAGAATCTGCTTGCAATGCAGAAGACCCGGGTTGGATCCCTGGGTTAGGAAGATCCCCTGGAGGAGAACACAGCAACCCACTCCAGTATTCTTGACTGGAGAATCCCATGGACAGAGGAGCCTGGCGGGCTACAGTTCATGGGGTCACAAAGAGTCGGACATGACTGACTGACTATCACTTATATATATCTGTACCCCTAAATAATGTATTTTAAATATTTGTTGAGTTTTTAAAATATATTCCAAAAGTATCATATGGTATGGAATACTCAGGGTATCGCTTTTTTTTAGGTTGATTTTTCTTTTTTTTTTTTTATGTTTTGGCCACGCCCTACTGTATGCAGGATCTTAGTCCCCAGACCAGGGGTTGAACCCGTGCGCCCTGCAGTGGAAGACAGAGTCTTCACTACTGGACTGCCAGGGAAGTCCCCAGGGTCTTGCTTATTTAAATTCAACCTTAGATGACTAAGATTCACACAGATCATTGCAGGGAAATGGTTGTGCATTCGTGTTGCTGCCAGATAACAGCCCATCGTGTGACCAGAATGTTTTGACCCATCCTCCGGCTGATGAGCATCTCGGTTTCCAGTTTTTAGCTAGTATCAACAGTGCCACAAGGAACATTCTTAGTATACCTCACCTGTGCCCACGTGAATGAGCTTCTCATGGCAATTTTACGCTCAGAAGTAGAAATGCTAGGTTATGCCATAGGTGCACATACAACTTCACAAGATAATACCAAATTGTTTTCCAAAGGGCTTGCATCTGTTTACATGCCGGCCAGCAGCACATAAAAAGCCAGTGATCTATGTTCTTTCCAATGCTTGCTACTGCACAACTTCTCAGTGTTTGACAATCAAATGGGGATATGGAATCTCATTGTGATTTGTATTCACCGATTACTAACGAAATTAAGTGTCTCATAAAAAGAGAGAGATCCTCCCCCAACCTAAAGGCCCTGTACTTTTCTTTCACAGCTCTTATCATGGTCTGTAAGTACACATTTGTGGGGTGATTTGATTAAAGTCCATCACCATGCCTGTTTTCTTCGCCATTACATATTGGACCAAGGCACAAAGTTGGGCTTCTGTGTGTGTGGCGAATAAATGAATGAATGCATAAAGAGCTGAGTAGGGACTTCCCAGGTGGCTCAGACGGTAAAGAATCCACCTGCCAATACAGGAGATGCTGGATTGATCCCTGGGTCAGGAAGATCCCCTGGAGAATGAACTGGCAACCCACTCAAGTATTCTTGCCTGGAGAATCCCATGGACAGAGGAGCCTGGCCGACTATAGTCCACAGGATCACAAAGAGTCAGACACGACTGATCCACTGAGCACATACGCACGCACAATAACAATAAAACAACATCTAGTGTTGTAAGCTGCAGGCCTAACAGGGACCACACACTTCACGCCAAATAATAAAAACTATCATGTACATAGTATGCTTATTAGACTCCAGGCACTGTATTATGTGCTTACGAGATTATTCTGATCCTCCCAACATCTCCATGGGAAGGGATATGACAAGCCCCATCTTACAGCACAGAAAATTGATGTACACAGAGACTAAGAATGTACCCAGTCGCAGCACATGAGGGACAACCCCAAGAGTCAGAGTCGAATCAAGGTCAGTCTGGCTCTGGAACCCGGGCCCTTTCCACACACCTGCTGCCAATCCCTCCCTCCGGGCTTTCCTCCTCCTCCACATGGGCTGCTTTCCCTCCCCATCTGCCCCCACAAAGACCCTCTGACTCCCAAGTATTGCTTCACAGCCCATAAATAACTTTCCCTGCCCTTGGGGAACAGTACTCTAAAGATCACCCACTATCTGTCACTTAAACGTCTGTCCCGACGACACACTTACCTAGCAGGTCGCCGGCTACAGAGGCTGGGTGTCACCTGGCAGGCAGGCACGAGGACATCACCCATGCCAGGCTCTCCCAGAGCCTCCAGAGCCACAGTTCCCACCAGCAGAGCTTCTGCGGAAAACAGCGCCTTTTCAACTCTGGGTTTTACTGAACCTGGAAACAAACATCTAACAAGTGCCTACTAAACCCCAGCACATGACACGCCTTAATTCAGCAAGAAATACTATGTAGCCACTAAAATTATACAATCTAGACCAATACATAGAAATATGCATGCAAAATTATGTTAAGTGGGGAAAAGAACAACTCAAAAATAGTGTCTACCAAATTAAGGACATACAGTACCCCCCCACCCCCACCCAGACCCCACCACACACCCATAGATAATATAAATAGAACTGAGTGTTCACTGGAAACTTTCTTCAGTAAAGTTACTTAGGCTTCCAATGCTCCCCCCAAAGCTACTTGTCAACTATTTATAACAGGTGTGTTTCCAAAGCAACTCTATTAACAATAGCAAAGAATTATTCCCAAGGGAATGAAAGCGCCATGAGGGTCATAATGATGTCAGGTTTGTTCATAGCTGTGTCTCCAACAAAGGGGTCAAAAGGGTCAGACCAGGGGTCAGCAACTGTGGTCTGCTGCTAAGTCCCACCACCTGGTTCTGCAAGTACAGTCTGCCGGGAGCACAGTCACTCACCCATCTATGTGTTGTCTGTGGCTGCCTTTATGCTACAGTGCGGAGTAGAGTACTAGGGACAGAGACATGGCCCACCAAGCCGAAATATTAACTCTCTGGCTTTTTATAGAAAAACTGCCAATTCTTCAATAAAACATGTATAATATCATATATGAAACGAGTCCCCAGTCCAGGTTCGATGCACGATACTGGATGCTTGGGGCTGGTGCACTGGGACGACCCAGAGGGATGGTACAGGGAGGGAGGAGGGAGGAGGGAGGAGGGTTCAGGATAGGGAACACGTGTATACCTGTGGCAGATTCATGTTGATATATGGCAAAACCAATACAATATTGTAAAGTTAAAAAATAAAAAAAAAGTAAAAAAGAAAAACTGCCAATTCTTGATCTAATGCTTAGCCTAGTATTCTGCATATAGTGAGGATTCAATCATTTTTATTGAATTCATCATTTCCAATAAGACTAAGTCGAGCTAATACATAAGAATGAAGATCTTATTGACCCAGGGCACACGATAACCAATGCCTGAATGCTAAGTCACTTCAGTCCTGTCAGTTCAGACTCTTTGCGACCCCATGGACTGCAGCCCACCAGGCTCCTCTGACCGTGGGATTCTCCAGGCAAGTATACTGAAGTGGGTTGCCTTGCCCCCTCCAAGGTATCTTCCTGACCCAAGAATCAAACCCCTCTTGTGACTCCTGCATTGCAGGCAGATTCTTTAGCACTGAGCCACAGGAGGAAATAGCCACCAATGCCTAGCAAATGAGAGATATGTTCTTTTTGTTTTGGAAATATCTCCTTTTACATTACAAAAAAGGAAGGGAGGGACCCCTGACATCCTCAGTAGGAGAAATGCCTTGAAGACGGATCACACAGAGTCACCCATAGAACACTGAGAGACAGCTGGCAAGGGCTTGGCAGGCCATCTAAGGTCAGAAGTAGGAGTCAAGTCTGGACAACCAGTCAAGATGCTGTCATAATCCCCACATAGGCTCAAAGCAGGATTCTGGCCTCCGGAGCCTTCATTCTAAATAAGTCAGCTACATGCCGAGCCTTCATTCTAAATAAGTCAGCTACATGCCCAGGACCTACCAGGGTGAAATCATTTATTTCCTTTGTAACTTCTGGTTGGGACAACACATCAGCAAACAACTGTAGACTCAACTATTTCCCCCTTAATTTATCAGTACATCTGCATTATAATGCAACCCTGTATTTTTAGTTCTGTAGGGTTGATTATTCACGGCTGATCATTTGGCTAGTGGCTTTTTGAAGCTTATTATGCCCCCAGAACCAGAAGACAGGAGAGAGGAAATGAAAGGCGGTGAAACTCAAATCGGTTGGTGTTGCTACTTTATTAGCTGATGAGATGCTAAGATTGGGGCAGAGAGGGTGGCAGAGGGTGAAACCCCTGGTCTGGAGGGCAGAGGCTCCCTGCAGGCATGCGTCACCATATCTCCACATCTCACATCCCTGCGTGCTGAGAGTCTATCAATAACTTCGTATAACTGGCCTGTCCCTATCGAAGAACTTACTCCCTAAACTCTCTTCCTTTTTTCATATAGAAAAACCAAAAGTCACAAGGAGATTCAGAGCTAAATGAAGCTCTAAGGCCTACCTACAGCAAACCCTTGGCCTCCTGGAGTCAGAGGACAGGCCTGCCCTGACTCTGAAAAGCCTGAAGATGGATTCATTTAGGAAAATGTTTAGAAAAGAATGCTGGGAGGAGCCGAAGCCACTTCCTCATCAACCGCGATGTCCTCCTCCCTCCCATCCACACACATGAATTACTGCCAGCGGGCCTTCCCACTTCCCAAAGACCCACAGATTCAGGAGAAGTTCAACACGCTGGCTCTGAGCCACTGGGTTCACCCAGGGTCCCCAGGGACCAGCCACCCCGCGGCCTCTGAGTGGTGATGGGAGAGCTGACTCCAGCCCAGGCCCACGGACCCTTCTTCCTTCTAGCCCATCTGTATCCTAGCAGCCTCTCCATGACTATGGATGAGCAAATGAATGCCATCCACCCATCACTTGAACCAAAAACTAACAGTCACTCAAGGAGGACCACACTCCTCATTTCTCCTTACAACGTCATTCCTCCAACCGAACCGAACAGAAAAAACACACCTCGCTGTCCCCTCTCGCTCTTCTCCTCTCCAGCCTGCCTCCTTCTTCCTTCCGCCCTGGGTACTGGCGACTGGCGAAAAGCCTTCACTGCAGGAAGGCAGGCGTCCCCTCTCTGGCTGACCACACACTCTCCCTCGGATGCACCCTGGGAGGTCTGGGACTGCTCCCCTCGACTCTGTGGGCTTTGGGACATCCTAAGTGAACCAACCACCCAGAAAAAGCCAAGGAGAGGGGGCAGGCGGGGAGCTGCCGCCGCCGCCTCTCACTTTCCTCAGGGCCTGAGCGCCCTCAGATTTTGAAGCATAATGAGTTTTGTTTCATAACAGTCTTAAATGAACTGGAAGGGGGAAGGGGTTGACAATGATAAAAATCTTAATTAAAAAAAATTCCTACAGGCAAAGAGACTTTCCAGATCCTAAGATGTGATGAAAATCTCTTGAGTTCGGGGCTCTACAGAGGATCCCACCCCCCCGACAACGACCCAACATTCAACATACACCTATGAGGACCTACTATGTGCCTGGCGTGATTTGGGGTGCTTAGGATACTGCAGAGAACACACACACAAAGATCCCTGGCTTCCTGGGGGCTCATATCCTAGGAGGGAGGAGGGGGCAATAAAGATACTTAGCAGGTAAACAATACAGAGGGCTTCCCGGGTGGCTCAGTGGTAGAGAATCCGCCTGCCATGTAGGATTCCTGGGTTTCCTGGGTCAGGAAGGTCCCCCAGAGAAGGAAATGGAAAACCACTCCAGTATTCTTGTCTGGGGAATTCCATCGACAGGAGCCAGGGAGGTGGGGAAGAGTTGGGGGAAGGGGGTGGGGGAGGGGAGGGGAATGGGGCACGGGGAGAGGGGCCCTACAGTCCATGGGGTTGCAAAGAATCGGGCAGGACTGAGCAACTACACAACAACAAACTATCTGGAAGGCTAGAAGGTTAAAGAGCCTGCGGATAAAAGAAAAAGTCAAGGAGATAAAGAGGATAGAGACCTCAGCGGTGAGGGAAGCCTCAGTAAAGAGAGACATCTGAGTGAAGACTGGAGGAGGAAACAGTGAGCAAGGCAGATGGGTATCCAGGTTCTGGAAGAGCCATCCAAGCAGCGAGGGCAGCCTGGGCAAAGGCCCTGAGGCAGGAACACAGAAGGTGTGTCCAAGGAATAGTCAGAGAGTCATTGTGGCTGGAGCGAGTGGGCAGGTAGAGAATAGTAGAACATCCCATCACAAAAGCGGGAGGGGGGGGCGGGGAGGGGGCAGGGTGTCACCAGACCATCTGAGGACTTTGGCTTTCACTGACTGAGGTGGGGGCCACTGAAGGTTATGAGCGGGGGAGGGACAGAGCCCCTTCAATTCTCTGTTACACTGTCGTTCCTTCCTGGTGACCTGCTTGAATATATTTAACAAACACATCTCTTCTGCAAAGCCCTCGCTGATTAATCACAGCAAGTTATAAACTCAAACCACTCCAAAAAAACCAGCAAACCCAACCCCTACCTTTCCCTCAAATCAATATTAGACCCAAAGGGAAGGAGAGTCAGAAGGTGAGGGAGGGGAATGGGACCAGGAAAACACAATGACAAACAGAGAGAGGCAAGGAGAAAGAAGATACACGTGGGAATGAACACGAAGTTCCAAAGAGAGGCTCAAAGACAAAGGAACAGGAGTCCAGCTGCTCCTAAGGTCCCTTATTCTTCATCTACTCCATCCAGTTTATAAGATCCACAGCACCAGTGCTTAAGTTTTCCAATCCCTGCTGCCCTGTGGCCGCCCTGACATTCCCATCAGTCGGGAGCCCTCTCTTTTTACGTCTTTACTCTATATCCTGATATTCAGGGAAGGAAGAGACAGAGTCCTTTACTCTTACTCTCTAACCTGCAAAGGCCCAGCAAACACTAGCCCAAAAGGTGGAAACAGAAACTCCCTTGTAGGGACTTCCCTGGAGGCTCAATGGTTAAGAATCATGGCCATGGCAGGGGACATTGCATTTGGACCGAATTCAATCCCTGATCTGGGAAGATCCCACATGGCACGGAGCAACAAAGCCTGTGCGTCACAACTTGAGAGCCCATGCTCTGCAACAAGAAAAGCCACCGCAGTGAGAAGTCCGCACATCACAAGCATCACAACCCATGCTTGCAACCACTAAACAAAGCTCAGGCACAGCAACGAAGACCCAGCACAGCCAAAAATAAAATAATAAATTAATTAATTTTAAAAAAGAGACTCCCTTGTCATTGAATCCACGCCAGATCCCCAAAAGATTCACTACAGGCCACTGCTGCTGCTGCTGCTAAGTCGCTTCAGTCGTGTCCGACTCTGTGCGACCCCATAGACGGCAGCCCACCAGGCCCCGCCGTCCCTGGGATTCTCCAGGCAAGAACACTGGAGTGGGTTGCCATTTCCTTCTCCAATGCATGAAAGTGAAAAGTGAAAGGGAAGTCGCTCAGTCATGTCTGACTCTTAGCGACCCCATGGACTGCAGCCTACCAGGCTCCTCCGACCATGGGATTTTCCAGGCAAGAGTACTGGAGTGGGGTGCTATTGCCTTCTCCGACAGGCCACTAGGCAACCTCAATCAGCCGATCTACAAAGTGAGCGGCCACCACAAAGCCCGAGTTCCAGGAGTCACTTCTGTCCATGGCACCTCCTTCCCCAAACTGTCCCCACATTCACACTCATCCCCCAGCTACCACACGGGAGAAAAAAAATAAATGCCTAATTGTAAGAAAAGGCTGGGGAAGCCCTGGAAAAGGCCAATGTTGGTAGAAAGGAAATAATAAATTACAACAATTAGCTCAAGGTGGTACAGTGTGGTGGCTAAAAGCACCAGCTCTCAAGCCAGAATGCACGGTCCAGCTCTGCCACTGAAGAGTGCGTGGCCTTGGACGAGTCATCTTGTGAACTTGAGTGAGCTACCCATCCTCTCTTGCCCCAGATTCCTCATCATTATTAGTTCCATTATGGCCCTAGGACTATTAGGAAAACTAAAGTTAGTATTATATTAAAGCATGTAAAAGAACGTTGGCACACGGTAAGCATTACAGGAATATTTTTAAAGAAGGGACGTCCCTGGATATCCAATGGTTAGGACTCCGCACTTTCACTGCCAAGGGCCTGGGTTCAATCCCGGGTAGGGGAACTAAGATCCCACAAGCAGTGCAGC
Source organism: Bubalus kerabau (assembly GCF_029407905.1). Lineage (NCBI taxonomy): Eukaryota > Metazoa > Chordata > Mammalia > Artiodactyla > Bovidae > Bubalus > Bubalus kerabau. The sequence goes on along the minus strand of NC_073626.1, from coordinate 35,923,348 downwards.
ACGGTCAAAGAAAAGAAGGAAGGAAAAACACGTTTGTAAAAAAGGATAGCTTCTTTCTAAAACATCTGAGAGAGAATCAGACTAGTTTTATTTCCGTACCTGACATATACATGAAAACAATCAATACTGATAATATTTTCAACTCTGTTCATTCCCATCCCATACTTTTAAAATAGTAATACAGTACTACAGCACAAAGATTGCACCATTACTTATATAAGAGCTTAATGGGAAATGACCTAAGTGTCTGACAATAGAATGGTCAAGCAGATTATAAAAGCTGTAAGAAGGGGTTCTGTGCAGATATTAAAAATCACCTAATGATTTTTTTAAAGACATGGAAAATACTCATAATGTCAAATAATAAAGGATACAAAAATTAGCCTTCACTTTCAGCTATTATGACATGTGTCTGTGTGATTGCTCAGTCACTCAGTCATGTTTGACTCTGCGACCCCATGGACTGTAGCCCGCCAGCTCCTCTGTCCATGGGATTTCCCAGACAAGAATACTGGAGTGGGTTGCCATTTCCTCCTCCAGGGGATCTTCCTGACACAGCGATGGAACCTGCATCTCCTTTTCTCTTGCATTGGCAGGTGGATTCTTTACCACTGAGCCATCTAAAAAGCCTCCATTATGACATAACTTCCAGTAAACTGTCCTGTATAGAACAACCATGAAAGCCACTGTAAATAAAATGTAAACCATTGTAAATAAAATACAAAACAAAACAATAATAATAACTGTTTGCTGGTGTGGCATAGGAGTACGACGAGGCAGCTAGGACTTAAGAAGCCAAGCTCTTAGGGAAAGGGAAGCTTCTGAGACGCATATTAGTACTAATGCTTCCCCTTAGGACATTTGCCGATTTGGTAGAAGGAACATTAAGGTGAAAGAGAAGGCAGCAAATTAAAGCTTGCAGCAGCTTCCTCCCTGGACTGAGAAGACAGAAACTGGAGTTCAGGGCCATGACAATAGCCAGGATTTGAGAGGCCAAGATCCCAGACAAAAAGAACACACATAAGTGAGCCCAATATTCAGCAGCAGTTTCCCCTCAAGGCGTTGGCTGACACCGAACCCAATGTGTGTACAAGGCTAGACTCTGGGAACCTAGCAACAACAAGCTATTAATAGGGGTCCAGTGGTTAAGAATCCACCTTGCAATTCAGAGGGCACAGGTTCAATCCCTGTTCTGGGAACTAAGATCCCACATGCCAAGGAGCAACTAAGCTCTGAGCCACAAGTACTGAGCCCCAGGGGCGGGTTGGGGGTTGGTTTCAGCTATGTGTCATAACTAGAAAGTCCATATGCCATAGCTAGAGGGTCCATGCACCGTAAAAAGATCCCGCATGACGCAATAAGACCTGACGTAGCCTAATTAATTTTTTTAAAAAGAAGAAGCTATTAAAAGACTTAAAAGGTAGGTAGAGATTTTAGTAGTTTCACAGGGGCAGGAAGACAAAATCTGGAGATCAGGGCCTATGAAGAAAAAGGGACCCTAATAAATACCCACATTACAAGTAAGGGCAAATCAGAAATACCAAGCTTAAATGAATCAAGGCGATACAGCCTGAGCCTCTATATTTTCCATGTAAAATGCCCAACATTCAGACAAAAATGACCAAGCATGTCAGAAAAAGGCCCAAACCAAGAGAAAAATACGCTCATTAAAAATAAAGATATATTTTATCATAAATCAAATATTTCCAACAATAAAAACAAACTTAAGAAGTAAATAGATGAGTTTTATAGCAAAAAAAGAAACAGAAGGGATAGTCGATGAATTAGAAGATAGAACAGTAGGAAAAAATATTCATATTATAGCACAGAAAAAACAAAAACAAGCTCACGGGGCATGCAGGATACCATGAAATGGTCTAACACATGTACAGCGGTCTAAGAAGATGAGAGAAATAGTGGGGCAAAGTAATATTTGAAGAACTGCCCAAGACTTTTCTAAAACTGACCAAAAAAACACCAGCCCATGAATTCTAGAAGCTCTCCAAACTCCACAGGGCTCACACACAAAGAGTACCATACTTTTATGCACATCATAGTAAAACTGGTGAAAACACAGCACCAAAGGTGGGGGGAAATATGTTAATTTCAAAGGAGTCACAATAAAACGGACAGATGACATTTTAACAGAAATGAAGAAAGGCAGAAGACAATGGAATGATATCTTAAAAGGACTAATTCTATACCTGGTGAAAATATCCTCCAAATATAAAGGCGAAAATGACATTTTCAGACAAGCAAAAACTGAGAGAATTGTGACACCAGCATACACATACATATACACATAACAAGGGGGAGTTCTCCAAATAAAAGAAAATTAATCTGCGAGGAAAGCATGTATATGTTTTACAGGGAGAAATGAAGAACACCAAAAAGAGGAAATATGTGAATTAATCTAAAACACTGTTGACTTTTAAAAACAATGGGATTAAATTCTTATGATAATTTTACATTATTTTATAAATAAAATATTTACATATTTAATTTAAATATATACTAAAATATATCTATTTGACCTAAATTTATATTTGTATATAAATATATGTATTTTATATTTAAAATATAATGTATTTATTTTATTTTAAAAATATAAATGTATTTATTTTATATTTTAATTATGTTTTATATTATACTACCATAATTTATAGGATAAAATTCTTAGGAGAATTAAAATCACAACAAGACTTCAAAAGGAATATAAAGAAGGTATAAGAGTCAAAGTGTTCTAAAGAGCTTGCATTGCCCAGAAAATGGTGAAATGATCACTTCAGGGTAGATTCTTAAAAAAAAAAAATACAAAATCACAGACAAAGCATTCAACTGTACAAAGGTGTATCTATTGAAAAAAAAAAAAAGGAAAAAAACACCACTTTTTAAAACAGAGGTTCTACCTAGACGATGGAATGAGGTTCTACCTAGATGATGGAATGAGGACTGGTTTTCATTTTCTTCATACTTTGTGGCATTTTCAGTAGAACAACTTTTCCCCTCAATATCTAGTTTCATATAACACTAGTCAGTATTTTCTTATACTTGCAGGGGGTAAAAGTAGCCTTCATTTTCTTATAAAGATTTAAAAAGAACAAATTCCTAGAAAATTGGACCAAGATCCTGTATTTCTTCAGTCAATTATTAGCAACATTTATTCTAAGAATGCTGCTTGTCTACTGACCAACTATTTGACATATCCCGTGTCCTGGGCACGGAATGACTACTCATGCTAGGTTTGGTGAGAGACACCACACCTAAGTCCTTCTCGATAAGCACGAGGAAATTCTCACTTCACTTCTGAGAATAACTCGGGTCATCTGTTTGGTCTTCCATAACAGAAATCCAAAGAGCCTACTAAATTAACAAGTAACAGTCATCAAGCAAGAGGCAGTTCCACTCCACTTTGCAGCTAGGAAAAACTGAGCCCCAGAGAAGGAAGGCATATTGTTTACAGAATAATTCATGTTACATAAGAATGACCATTTTTTGAAAAACAGTAATATTAGGGTGGAGGGGATGCAGCATACTCTCGTATGCTGGTAGTAGGAATGAAAATTAATTTTATAACTGTGTGAAGTACAATTAGGAAATATTATCAAGAACCTTAAAAAACACCCACTCTCCTTAACACAGTAATTCTCCTTTCCAGGAATTTAGCCAAAGAAAACAATCCAAGATGTGATCAAAGATCTATGTATATCTATGTTCCATGATCTATGTTCATCAAAGCACTATTTATTGTATAATAAATGATAATATAATAAACAATATTAATACATAATAACAAATGAGAAGTAAGGTAATCTCTAATAAAAATGACTAGTTAAGTCAGGGGACCCAATGCCTGGTATACAGTATGTGCTACATAAATATATATTGAATACAGAATCCAAATAAGAGGATACTAAACAAGTATTTCAGAATAAAAATGTTTCCCAATAATATTTAATGAGCTAGATATTAAAACATATGCAAAATAACCCCATTATTACTTTTAAAGCACAATATCATAGCTAATGCTTCTTGAGAATTTACTCTCTGCCAGGCACAGCCCCAAATGTTTTACACGTACCATCTCATCTCATCTCAACCAGTCCTAACAAGTTGTTGTTGTTATTTCCAGTAACTGAAGGATCCTGGATTCAAACCCAGGCAGTCTGGGTTTGAACTTATATTAAGAACTTATACTCTTAATATACTCTTAGCCACTAGACTACACTCAAAAAAAAAAAAAAATACTGGATGGAAATTACTAAAACGTTAATAAGAACGAATTAAAGAGAACTTAACAACAATTTTTATTTTCTTCCTTAGACCTGCCGATATTTTCTAAATTCCCTATGATCACTATGTACTATTTACAGCCTCTTTCTCCAAAACAAAGTCTTATGAACTCTTTTCATTTACCATTTACACAATTTCAGTGAAAAAGTCTTAGCTCTAACAAAGCTTTGAATCATCTTTTTTTTTTTTTTTTTTTGGCCCTTGCAGGGTGCAGGATCTTAGTTCCCCAACTAGGGATTGAACACATGCCCCCTGCAACAGAAGCTTGGAGTCTTAACCACTGGACCACCAGAGAAATCCCTGAATCATGTCTTCTCCAGGCCTTACAATCAGGAGCCATGACATTCTGATCAGAGAAGAGGGACGAGCCTAGACTGTGGACTTCTATTCCACAAATACAGGTTATCCTCTGGCTGCTGAGGTGCTGATTTTTACATATATTCTGCTGTTAATCTTCCCAATGGCCCTACCAAGTAGATGTGACTATCTCAGGAAATGGAGGTTAAGGAAAGTGAAGTGACTTTCCCAAGGTCATGTACACCACTCCACCTCTGGTCAAAGGTCTGTCCACCAACCATCCCTCAAAATCATGTAGAACAATTGGGGCAGAGCTGAGAGCATGTCCAGGCCCAATCACTACATCCCTTGGTACCTCCATTCCCTCACTTGTATGATAGGGATAATAACGCCTTTCTCATAGAGTTGCTTTGAGGCTTAAATGAGGTAATATATGTAAACTGGTGGCGTGTATTTGCGCTTATTAGGGAGCTGTTACACTTTGAAATGCATCCTGCCCCCAAACATGCACAATGTGAGGTCACCACGGCCTCATCTACTGAAAGAAAAGAATCCTCTTATGCTTCTCTAAAGCCTATCATCCTGGTTCCCTCTTAACTATCTCAGAGACTGGACTGATCTCAGTTACATCCCAGGCTCCTTTTCAAAACTCTCTACACAGGCTTCTTCAATTTAAGCCCCCAAAAGTGTCCTCAGAGAAGAACCTGGCACAAGTCTGCAAAAACAGAAAGGCTGAAATCCCAGCCTCGGCGCCCTGCACTTCTACTCGGATTTGATCACAAACTGAGGCTTGGGATGACCCAGAGTGAGATGTTCCCTGGAGGGACATGAATAGGCGGGCATAGGGCGGCAGGGGAGGGGGAAAGAGGACAGCCACCAACCAAGCAGAGAGTGGACGGGGTTGGGGGAGGGTCCCAGTACACGGCAGGGGGCCTCAAAAGCAAAAGGGGTGCAAGGACCCAGAAGAAGAATTCTTCTTGCAGTCTCCTTTAGAATTAGAAAAGAGCATCTAAAATAGAGAGACACCCACTTCTCTAGTGGTCCAGGGGTTAAGACTTTGCCTTTCAATGCGGGGGGTGTGGGTTCAATCCCTGGTCAGAGAGCTAAGACCCCACAAGCCTCCATGGCCAAAAACCAAAACATAAAACAGAAACAACACTGTAACGAATTCAGTTCACTTCAGTTCAATTGCTCAGTCATGTCCGACTCTTTGCGACCCCATGAATCACAGCACGCCAGGCCTCCCTGTCCATCACCAACTCCCGGAGTTCACCCAAACTCATGTCCATCGAGTCAGTGATGCCATCCAGCCATCTCATCCTCTGTCGTCCCCTTCTCCTCCTGCCCCCAATCCCTCCCAGCATCAGAGTCTTTTCCAACGAGTCAGCTCTTTGCATGAGGTGGCCAAAGTACTGGAGTTTCAGCTTCAGCATCATTCCTTCCAAAGAACACCCAGGGCTGATCTCCTTCAACAAAGACTTTAAAAATCGTCCACATTCAAAAATTAAAAACAAAACAAAAAAAACTTTAAAAATAAATAAAATAGAGAAAGAAATGGTAGAAAGCCCTGACTCGGCAAGATGGCAATGCTACTCTTTCCGCATCACTGCCACAGCCCGGAAGTCCAGACCCTTAGCCCTCTTACGTCTGCACTTCCAACATTTTCCTAACTGCTTTCTCTCGGCCTGCAGGCTCAGCAGAGCCAGCCTGTCCTTCCACACCTCTCAGGGTAATTTTTCTAATACATAAATCTGATGTGGCCCCATCCCAAACCCATCAGTGACTTCTCCACTGCCGACAGGGTCAAGATCAAGTTCCAGACCATGGCACTGAGTTCCCCCTGCCCAATCCTTTGCTTATTCCTCCAGCCTCTTCGCCTGAAATGTCATTAACTTCTTTGTGCCAGGCCTCAGCTGGGGTCTAGGTATACAGTGATAAGCAAGACATGACACAGATGAACAAGACCCAGTTCATGCCTTTAAGAAGCTGAAAGTCATGCTGGGGAGATAGGTACATGAGGGGAACGCTGTAATCCAGACGGACAGGGAGACGGAAGTCCTGCCTGTCTGGGGTGTTTAGGGAATGGCTCTGGAGGAAGTGGGAGTGAGCCAGATGAGGGGCAATGGAAAGAACATTCCATGCTAGAAAAAGCCTCAGAACACAGTTTGACAGCACTCTCCTGACAGAACTTCTCCACTAGCAGAAATGTCCTACATCCATGCTTTCCAATATGGCAGTCACTAGCCGTGGGTGGCCACTGAGCACTTGACATATGGCTAGTGCAACTGGGGAACTGAATTTTAAATTTTATTTATTTTTAAATTAATTTAAATTTAACTGGACACAAATAGCTAATGGCGACCATGCTGGACGGCACAGTTCCAGAGCATTCAACTAAGGGTGATGTGAAATGAAGTTAGATGGGTAAGCCTTGAAACAGAAGTGGCACTGCAGTGAGGCCAGACTGTATGTGGCTTCCTATACTAATCAGGCTGTCAGCGGTCCCCTCCCCCTGGTCTAGCTGTAAGCACCCCTTGAACCCACACAACCCACCCACATACCACCTCTCTCTGAAGACTTCCCTCCTACTTACTATTTCTGAAGTTTTGTCTTTTTCTAGGGCGGCATCACTGTGTATCGTCATACTTCTATGTTCTATATATGTTCTTCTAACAGTCCTCCACTAGACTTTGAGCACCTTCTCTTACTTGTTCTAGTACATCCAGCCACGGGAACAATCCCAGCACACGGGAGATAACCAATAAATGCCTGATGAACAAGTGAGTTATCAGCAAAGGGACCATAGCCTGGCAGGTGTTGGGGGGGCGGGGGGAGGCGGGGCATTCACCTCTTCTAACAAGCCCCTAACTTGACCTTTCTTAGAATGCCAGCTCTGTCCAGGAGGGCACCAGCTCTCATGATCGCCCTGAGCACTTTACCCTTACTGATCATCAGCATGCCTCGTGGTGGCTCTATTTTCCCCAAATTCCTAGAATCTAGAGGCCTGTACAAGGACGGCGATGAACCAAATTTTAAAGGCAGCATGGCCTAGCGATCAGGAGCCAGTCTTTGGAGTCAGTCCTAGGTCTGGAGACCAGCTGGGCAACAGCCCCTGAATGTCCTGAAATGAGTTACTGAGCCTCAGTTTCTTTGAGTGTAAAGTAGGCATCATGTCTGCCTCTTACAACTGTGCAGATGACACTGACATTCGACGCGGTCCGCTCTCTATAAGCACAGGGGGCACGATAAAGCAGACACACTGTAAGCTCTCTATAAGCACAGGGTGCACGATAAAGCAGACACACTGTAAGCTCTCTATAAGCACAGGGTGCACGATAAAGCAGACACACTGTAAGCTCTCTGTAAGCAATAGCTACCATTCCTAAAGCCATGTGGAACCCTCACTTGGGTTCCCTGTGGCATGTGCAATTCCTGAGCCTCTCAACTGGCTCTTCACGATGCTCCCCCAGATGCAAGGGATATAATCCAATCTCTGACTCACAGCACACTTGCCAAAAATCTCCTCAAGTTCCCAGGAGAAAATTTATTTTAATTCCCTCTAACTTTAAAAATTAAACAGTCCTCACAGCATTTTGGGGTGGCAGGGGTGAGGACGGAGACCGTGAAATCCAACAAGCCGCTTGGAAAAGGTTACAAACTGATTGGAGAAAGAAAAGGAGAAAGAAGCTGGAGGGGGTGGGGAGGGATGGGGACAATCCCCTGAGTTTCTGCTATTATTGAATACCCCAACTCTCAAAGCAGCCCGGCAGCCCCCTCCTCCACGTGGGCTAAGCTCCGTTAATGAGAAAGCGGAGCTCTGCCTACATTACCACAATAATGATTTCCCCGTTGCATTTTTACATGCCTGCTGCTTTATCATAGCAGAAGTAGACATATATTTTCAATAAATCCCTTCTCTCTCCTTCCTCCTCCCCAACTCCAGCTCTCCCAGTAAATGTCGCTCCCTCCGCGCCCTCCCCCACCGCAATCCCAACCCCGGAGCACAATGAGTTCCACTAATCAAAACAGAAAGAAAAAGAAAAATGGAAAAATCACAGCTGCTGAAAAACAGCATTCGCTACAAGTCAAAGCCCTCCACATTTTTTCTGCAGGCAGCGTTTACTTCTTCAAGGACACAGCACCCCTCCCCTATCAGAAATCTTACGTAGAGTTGCTCCAAGGGGAGGGAGGGGGGGTGGTGAAGAAATCTAATATTCACTCTTTCCTATTTTGACTAAGCCAGCACAGACAGAAATATAGATAAGGCCTTGAATAACTGATTTAACAAAATGTCACTTATTAAAAGAGATGGGGGGATGGGGCCACATTTGCATTTGAGAGCTCAGTTAAACCATCCCACTAAAGCCTGCCAGGCCAGAAAGGCAAGGGGGAAGCAAACATTTCTCTGATCTGGTCTCCTTCAGCGGCTGCAAGAGCTGACCCTGGTGGCATAGAGGCCGGGATTTCTCCCTCCACCAAGAACTGATGAGGAGAGAACCAGAGAGGCAAAACCGAAGCAACAAAGCAGCTGGAAGCATTTACAGCGTACTGTATTAACCAGCACCAGGCTCTGTGCTAGGTGCTGGGGGTGCAGAATTGAGTGGTGACCCAGTTCTGGCCTCCCCAGGGCAGTCTAGAAGGAGTGAAAGACACGCCCAGTGGTCAAGATGACAACAGTCCTGCAAGCCAAGGGCTGCAGGGGCCCAAGGGTATCCCCCCTCCCCAACCCCCGCAGCCCACCCCACAGTTTGGCCCAGGACCAGGCACATGGAGCCCTCAAGAAAGACTTCAGGAATGAGGAGCCGCACTGTGAAACTGTCTGAATTCCATGCTAGTCTCTAAAGCAGCTCAGACCCTTCAAAAGGAAAGAGGCCACCAAATGTCCTTACCTACCCTGGCTCCCCTTGAAAACTCCTCAGCTCACATGTGTTCCCCCAATTAAAACACAGAAGTGGACACGTCCCAGCACTTGAAAATCAGTTCATTATGGGTAGCCTTCAGTTGAATTTTAAGGGAGTTGGGTATCTCCCATTGTGATAACAACAGAGGGGACTCAAACGACCCTCCTACTAAAACTCCTTGGGTATTGACTCCATTATTTTTTTCTTTTCCTTTTTTAAAAAGCTTTCAAATAAGTGGGACTGGAGGTGGTTTCCCAAAGATGAGGACTGGCTCTCAGGGCAGCCTCTGTTACAGCCTCTGTTAAGACAAAGAAACCCTAGGGGCCCTCAGGAAGCCTCCCCAGGTAGCAACCTGTTCTGGGCCCAGTTGTTCAAAGGCAGAGCCTGCAGACTGAAGGCCAAGATCTCTATTATAGAAATGACCACGGAGGGGCCCCATAGAGGGGCCAGGGCTGAAAGTAGTAAGTCGATGAAGAATAGCCACTAGATCTGTTAAAGTCAAGTTTTTTGGCTTTCATCACGAAGCAGACTTAAAGCTATGTGCTACAGCACGAGCCAGACGATTGAATTTTTTGAAAAATGTAATGCCCAAAACATGCTTAAGTCATCTGAATATTTCCAGCTAAGGTCGTTGGAGTTCTAACCCCCAAATTCCCAGAGGATCTTCTTGGTTTCCAGGATCCTTAGCATTTATTCTGTACCACACCTCTTATTGAATACTATATAGCATTATCTGTTTGAGGGTACACAAAATTTGGAGGCCATTCAAATTCTGGCATTAAACTAGGGCTTTGGATGCTGGCTGGACATGTGACTCTGGGTTAATCACTTATTTATATTTTTTTCAATTCTACTTCTCTAGCCTCCCTTTCCTCGGCTGTAAAATTAAAGTAAAAGCTACCTCCTATGGTTGCTGCAAGACAGTTAAAAATAAGACATGCCTAAGAGGCTCTGGACCTGTAACATGCTAGGTAAACACTAGGTATTACAATGACGTCATCCACTTCCTCTCTCTCTCTGATTTCTCGTTGATTATTTTCCCTCTCTATGAAACCAAACTGATATCGGTCCTACTGATCTCTCATAACTGACAACTTGTGTTTATTTTACAAATACAGGAAGAAGTCCCCTTATCCACAGGTGTGCAAAATCTAACTTCTGAATCTAGGAGATGGGTACAGTGCAGTTCATTATACTAGTCTGTCTGCTTTTGTGTGTGTTAAAGTGTTTTCATAGTAAAAATTAATTCTAAAATATATAAATAAAGCCTCAACCTCTGAGGCAGAGGCCAGGGGTCTGATTAGTAAGAAGCACCAGTTACTTTTTAAAACTAGAAATGACTTTCCAGCATACACAGTAAGACTGAGTGCTAAGGACTGTTTTCAGGTAGACTCAGCTTTATGGAACAGTCCTCATTTGCAAAACAAATTCAGAAGGTGAATGAATCACTGCTAAGACCACTGGACCACTGCTGGTGTTCTTCCCTGGGTTCAAGGTTCCCCTGTACCAAATTCACAAAACAAGTTCATTTGGCCCTTTGAGTGGGCAGGTCTCAAATTCTATATATGGAATCAGACCGTGAACCTATAAAGACTGGCATTTCACAGCCAGCCCTGCTGATGCCAGCTTTCCGGCAGTAAGAGCAGTTTCACTGAAAGAAATCACAGAGGACTTGAAAACCCCAAACAGAAAGCGGCTCCCAGCAGGGAGCAAGAGTGAGAGTGGACACAGTGTACCGGGAGGGGGGGTTTCAGCAGAAGCTTTGGAGAACCGAGGGAAGTTGTTCATTGGTTGTCAGGTTTCACATCTAAAAAGAGATCCGGCTGAAGATCACCGCACCTCGCTGCCGCCCATGTGCCACACCGCTTACAGTTTACATCGCACTTTGCGTACATTATCTGATTCCATCCTCACAACTCTCACAGAAGCGGCGGCAGATGGTATCACCTTCTTCTTACAGATGCGGAGACAGACTCGGAGGCTGACTTGTCCAGAGCCACACGACGGGGCTGAACCCCCAACCCAGATCTTTTGACTCTCTCCTCGCGCACTCACCTGCCAGACAGACCCCATCAATGGGGCCACCGGCGCAGTCCACGGCAAATTTTTGTTAAAGGCCACCTGAAGAAGAAACAACCCTTTCGCCTTTTATTTTTTATCCCTCCAAACGTATGACACCAGTGCCCACCAACTTTTGAATAGGGCTGCAAAGCTCAGATGTCTTTTCCCAATTATAGTTTTCAAATCAGTCTAACGCGAAGCTCAAATTACTTTAACTGAAGACTCTCTTCCCCAAGCGAAAGAATCCTGTCTTTCCTCTGTACTGCTCCGTAATGCAGTCAAATGTTCAGAAAAAACGCAGTACAATTTTCTGATGCAGTCTTAACCCTTGTCGTCTCTGGCTGGTGTCAAAGCCCGACCTCAAAGCCCCTGTCCAAGGGGAGTGGGACCTCAGCCTGGAGAGACAGAGCACATAGCTGCCCCAGCAGCTCCTCAGCTTTCCCTCACTGCCACCTTCACTCTTTCTGGATCTTCCCTCCAGGTCATCATGAAGGAAGTGTCCCTCCCTCCTCTCACCAAGGCCAGATCTTCCCCACAGACTTTCTCAAGGACTTTTGCTCAGGCTGACCCCACCCATTGCTCAAGATCAATCCCTCCCTCTCCCCGATCTTTCCCATCATCACACACATAGACCAGCAGCACCTGCAAACCCTTCCCTCTACACGCACATCCTCCCAGCTCCCCCTCCATTTCTCTGCCCCTCTTTCACAGTCAAACTTTGCCCCAAAGTTGTCTACACATGCTATTCCGGGGTTCTTCACCTCCTATTCCCCTCCCAACCTCCTCCAATTTTGCTCCCACCTAATCCATTGCTCCACTCAAACTGTTCTTTGCAAAGTCGCCAGTGGCTTCCATTTTGCCAAATCTAGTGGTGACGTTTCTGGCCTTAAATTCATGAAACATTTAACACACTCCTGGCCCAAACACACACACACACACACACACACACACACACACACACACACAGCCTTTTCTTATCTCTCAATAGACTCTTTAGAGCACCTCATCCAGTCTCCTGGATTTAAATACCACCCTTTGGCTGATGGTTCACACATTTTGATCTCCTGCCTGGCCATTCCTCTGGGGCTGGATGCTGTAACAGACTGCAAGCTTAACATGTCCATCTTGAATCTAACAGGCATCTCACACTTGGCAGTTCCCAAAGTGAAATCGCTTGAGTCTCCTCCCTGGGACTCTCCCTTGCCCCCATCTCAGCAAAGAGTACCACCTGTGTGTATGCAACCACCCCCATCAGAAACTTCCTCTTTGGATTCCTCCTCCTCACCCTCCACCAGATCCATCAGCAAACCCTGCCCATTCTACCTTTAATGTGTGTCTCACACCCACCTGCTCCCCTGCATTCAACTCCTGTCACCTCCCCAACCTGGCCTGCTCCAAGTGCCTTTTACTGTGTTTCCTAATTTCACTCCTGCCCTCTCGACCAATACCATCCCCTTTAAACATAAGTTAGGGGATGTCACTTCCCATTACAAACTTTCAGTGACTTCCCACTGCCCTTCAATGAAACTCAAACCTTTCCAAGGCCTGGAATTCTGCAAGATCATTTCAAACACCCTCTCCCCCTCCCCCTTATCCACCTTGTCTCTTCTTAGTCCCACCCCAACCCCGCACCAAGTTCTTCCACATAGACTTCCTTGCTCTGCCTGATGCTCCCTGTCTTCCTCCACTCCCAATCCCCAGAGAGGCTTTTTGAGGCTACTTTAAGTAAGTCCAGGTCACTGCCCTCTGTGGTTTCATCTGAGCATTTATGGCATTTTGCAAGATATATTTCTTTACATATCTGCCTCCCCTCTGGACTGTAGAATAAATGGTAGGGTAGGGGATGCATAGAGGAAGATGATAATGTCTCTTTTAATTATCAGTATATACCCAGAGCAGTAACACAGTGCTTAGGAAACAGTAGGTGCTCAATAAGGAGCTGCCAAATGTACGCATGAATAAACCAGATCCGGTTACAGCATGAAAATAACTGTTAACCTCCAGCCATTTAAGCACATAGGTTCTTTTTCCCCTTCCTCTCTATCAAAAAAAAAAATTTTTTTAAGTGTTACTAAACCAATAGCTCAGTACATACCACTCATCCCCAGCTTGTCTTCCATGAGGAAAAAGCAAAAATCATCTTTCTTCAGTAAACTCAAATTTACCAGAAGTCCCTACAAGCAGCTGCTGTGAGAACTTAAACATTTTTAGACAAAATTCCAGAAGTTTTTTGTTGTGTATTTTCTTTAACCCAGAGGAAAAGTTTATTAAGAGAGCCATGGAATCAAACTTACATAACCAGGACTATATTATTCTTTAATATGCCACAGCACCCTAGCTGAAAAACACGCCAATATCTCCAGTTGCTCTAGTCTCCCCCTCCCCACAAAAGAAATCATCTAAATTTTAGTCTCCCCTTTATTTCATTGGTTCCTCTCTGATGTGCAAATTCAAAAATATTATTAATCCACGAGATTCCAGCTGATTCTCCTCCCTAAATCACAGTTTCATGAGGTCAGAAATAAAATGAGCTGAATTCAACTGTTTTTAGAGCAGGACAGTCAACACCCATCTCTACTGCCTGAGGTCTGAACCACTTGTCTGGATCCTTACTTCTCATGTCAATACTCAAGGTCAATAAAAACATCAAGAGCTTTTCCCCCAAAAGTGCCTGTGGTAAAATATACGTTATTGCAGAAGGGACAGTAACACAATATCATTATTATGAACCTTATCACAAATACATGACCAAATCCCAATTACCCACTTGTGAATTCTCCACAGAAAGTGGGTAAAGCCACACTGGGTGTTCTGGTCTCCCACTCCTCCCAGGACTACCTCCCCCTGCTGCCTGGGAATAATAGCTCAATTAACCTTAGATTTGACCAGGCATAATTAGGCAGGTGAACCAGTTGGCTGGAGGGGAAAACTTCCAAGATGAACTGAAATTATTTTCGGTGTCTGGGATTATATGCCCCACTCTTTATTAGCACATATAATTGGGAAATGCACTCCCCCCACCCCCCGCACCACCCCCAGCACTTTTTTCCCCCTAAGACAAAGTATTTCCTTGCATTTGACAGTCAAGATTATCAGGCCACTCAAGAGTCCTTGTTGGAATGCCAAGGTATAAATCCACTCTGTCCAGGAGAAGACAAAAAGAGAAGTTAATCAACGCCCAAGTCCATGAGGCAATCTGGCCGTTGGCCCAGGAAGAGACGGACTGTGGAGATCTCTTGAGACTTCTCTCCACAAGACCGAGTCACAGAATTTCAGAGACGGATGCAACTCTCGGATCAAACCATGCATTTTTAAGATAAAAATTCTAAAGCCCAGAAACGGTTAGATGCTGATAACCTCCCCACTTTTCTTTCCAGTGACGCTGTCCTCCTCACCTAAGAATCAAATCACCTTAAAAGTTCTTGTCATTTTACAAATACTGTAAACTGAGCCAATGGCTGAACACAAGACAATTTTACCATTTCCTGATTAATCAGCTTTATAGACAATTCTCATGCTTCTCCCAAAAAAAAAACAATGCTTTTGATTCTTAGGACCAAGCCACCCATCAGAGCAGGAGAAAAAGAATTTTAACTAAGTCTTGTTTCTGTGACCACATATTTTATTATATAAGCAGCAAAGAACACTACAGACTATCGCCTCTTTTACAATGAAAGCTCCTACCTCAACAAAAACCACAGGCCCAAGTGGGTTAAAAGAGGCAAAACTGAGTACTTTCCACACAGTTCATAGAACAACTGTTTTCACAGCAAGCTCACATAAACGCTATGTGATATTAACACATGCCTGCTATGTGGAAGCCTGCTTACCAAGCTGTGAAAAGACCCATGCTTACTATGGAACCCACAAAATTAATCTTCTCAGTGCTCATAAAGCAGAAGGGAAACGCTTTTTTTTGAGATGTCAAGCAGGCTTCTTAAACAATTCTTTGGCGAAAATGGACATGCCTAAAAGGGCGGAGCCCAAAGAGGTGTGTCACTGCCTGTATCAATTCCTATAAATCAAATCCTGACAATATTTTTAAAAGAATGAATTATGATTCATGGGCCTTCAAACCTTTATTACCACAAGAACATTCTCAGAAGAGGGAAAAAAAGCTTCTGTGACTTGATTAATGGCCAAAGCAAGACAATAAAATAAATCTCATAAATTAAAAAAAAAAAACTGAATGACTGCTCTTGGCTTCAAGGGTAGACATGTAAATAATTCCCCTTCCCTGGGATAAACACACATAAAGATTTTGTTTACCTTCCCAGCATATACATCAACCAGACTCAGATTTTCAGCAGGGAAAAAATAATAGCTAATTTGTTTAACGAATGCCTAGTTAGGAACACTTGATAAGTAGCAATAATATTTAATTCCCAGCTAACTCAACTCTCAAGCTGCCAAATATCAAATTCTCAATCTGGAAATCTGATGACAGGAAGGAAAGAAAAAAAAACAACTCTCCCATCAGTAACATGTACAGAGCTCATTTTTTTAAAACAGATTTTTTTTTTCCTGCTAGTATTGAGCTTGTCTACAGAACTGCAGAAAGCTTAACCAACTTTAGTTAACCACATTGCTTACTGTTTACTCCCTGACTCTTCTAAACATGTCTTGGTTTGAATCCCTGATGCTAAAATTATCCTGACCAAGTTAAAATTCCTAGCATATTTATGGTGGTGATCATTTCATAATGTATAAAAATACTGAATTGCTATGTTATTCAACTAAAACTAATACAATGCTGCAAGTCAATTATACTTCAGTTAAAGGAAAATAAGGAATAAATAAACCTCCCAGCATAATAAAGGTACCTGACAGCCAAAGACCTACAACTCATCTGCAGAAACCAGTAGGCTGAGGACCAGGAAAAGAGGCACAGAGAAGCAAAGAGGGCAGGTTAACTAGTTAAGCACTGACTACTCCTCCTTGTTATCCTTCCACTGAGCACCAAAACCACATTTTCCATCACCAGACTGTTTTCCTGAGACAGTAAGTGATGCAGGAGGTTGGTACCAGTTGGGACAATGTAAAACTCCTTTCTTAAAGCTCTGCTCCATGGCCTGCTAAAAAGTGCAAACAGCCGGCATTTTTTAAAGAACTCTTCAGCAATCCCTGGATCCGTCATTCCTAAGCATCGCTTCCATGCACTTCACGAGACAGCCGGGGCCATGCTGTTAGCAACCCGCTTCACCACGTTCACTTGCCAAAGCCGCGTCTAGCGTGGGGAAAGAGTTTCCACAAAGCTGGCTCTAACGGGCCAGTCGAAGGCACACGGACGAACCAGAAGTCATTTTCTTTTAACCTAAGGATGGCAGGCGCACATGCTCCAGCCCAGTGCCGGCCAGAGGCTGCCCGCCAGGTGCTCTTGGCCTCTGCCAGTGAATGGGTGGTTTTGTGCTGTTTTTTAAATATCTATTTCTTTAGACCACCAGCAGTAACTTCCCAGCCTCCCCGAACTGAAGTTGGGGAGTGAAGGGATAGGTTTACTCCCTTATACATTTCTCCCATCTGGGTGGCCACTTTAACTTCTGGGGAGTACCCAGCCCCCGAAGAGCCCACAGGAGCGTATACATACACATATGCATCATGTCAAAAACCCCAAAAAGCACATCCCTAGAGTCCTGCGGTTTCTTGGCTGGAAGAATGAAGGCCTTATAACAGCACAACCTTCAATTGCAAGCTTCACCGCCACCATCACCCTTTAAGCTGGGGCTGCCAATTACAGCGCCCACCTCACCCCTCCCCCTTTGCTGGGATGCTGTGCAGCGCAGAGAGGGGAGAGGGAAGAAGGGAAGCAGAGAAGGCCCTGCGAACATACTGAAAGTAAAAAAGAAGGGGGAGACGTCTCCTAATCCATCCCCCCACTTTTTCCTTCCCCTCCCCTGTCTTCTCACGGAGCATCCCCCAACTAATTTTTTTTAAAATGTAACTTAACAAGCTTCTTGCCTACCTTGGCTGTTTCTGCAACAAGTGCATAGGCAATCCGACAAGAAGACCAGTCTTCGCCTGGGGGGTGAGATGAGGGGCGAGCAGAGCTGATGGAGTAATTTCAATATTAATTTATGTCAGAGCCGCCTTCTCGAAGCGCTACTCACTTACAGTACTGCCCTTAGCCTGTAAACAAATATCGCTCCGCCAGGAAACATACTCCCCAGATGCAAGCCCCTCTCCCCAACAGGGAACCTGGCCCTTCGCCCCCCTCCACCCCACCCCCCGCCACCCAACAGCGTGCTTCCCCACCCCGGGTAGGAAGCGCTGGGTTTCCAAAGCACCAACCCAGCAGCTCCGCCACCACCCCAGCAAGAAACTTACTCGGTCCGTCTACGCCTCCACCCTCCCTTCAGGAAATCTACTCTCCATATGCATTCAGCCTCCCCGCAGGAAATCTGCTCCCCCCTCCCCCCTTCTGTATACATGCACCCCTCCCTCTCCTCCTCCCCACGCGCCCTCCCCGGCCAGAAACTTACTAGCGAGCAAGCGTGCAGGCTCTCCCGATCCTGGAAACTTACTCCCAGATATAGCGCCCGCCAGCCCCCTTTCCCGGCCCTGCTCCCCTTCCTGCCCTCCGCCGCAAGCAACTCCAAACTCTCTGCATCCAGCCACTCTCCCTCCCCGGTGGAAATTTGCAGCGCGGGGCCGCGCGCGTGCATCCACCCTCCCCTTCAGGAAACTTACTCCCCATCTGCATGCACCGCCTCTCAGCCATCGCTTAGAGGGAAGGGGGTGTGCTAGGGAGACAGAAATACATATGTATCTCTCGCCCCTCCCCCGGCCGCAGCCCACTCGGGGCCGAGCCGCGGTAACCTGGCCTTACCTTTTGCATTGCTCCCCACCCTCGCCCCCTCCCTTAACCCTCCTTATCCGCTCCCCGGCGCCCCCCTTTTTTCACCCATTACCCACCCCTAGCAACCGTTCCCAAGCTCCTCTCGGCCTTTTTTTTTTTTTTTTTAATCCAGGATGCAAATTCCTCCCCTGTCAGCAAATCGACTGTCAAATTATTTTCTTGCAAAAGGAGAAAGGCGGGGGGGTGGGGGGGGAGCAGAAGCAAAAAGGAGGGGGGGCGGGGAAAGGGAGAGAGAGGGACAGAGGAGGGGAGAGATATCCCTCCGCAGAGCTGGGTCTGGCCGCGGGCGGGGAAGCAGGAAGTAAGGTGTCCAGCGCCTCGGCCGGCGGGTCCTCCGCCGCGGCCCCCGCCCGCGCCCCCTTGTCCCCCGGGGCGCCGCGCTCTGGCGGGCGCGGGCCGCCCGGCGCATTGTTCGCAGCCTCCCCGGCGATGCGCTGTCGACCTTATTATGTGTGCTCTGCTTGTGCGTGAGATTGCACCTTTTGTAGGCTGGGAAGACTCTGGACGAGGATGGGGCAGGGGGCGCGGACCAAGTTGCTGCCCCGCGCGGGACCTGACAGCCCCGGGGTGTGGCAGAGTCTCCGACGAGGCCGGAAAATCGAGGCCCGGGAGACGGCGGCGTGGCCGGGGAGCTGCCGCTCGAGACCCAGACCAGTGCAGGATTGTTTCCTGCGTAGCCGTCCCGGTTATTGTAACGCGCTTTGCAATCTAACGACTGGGCTTTGGGTTTTCTGTTTATTTTTTAAGGGGCTGCAGAGATGCCAAGGTCTGGGTGGGCTGCGAGGAGACGGTCTGCGCCTACCCACCACTGCACCCGGCCTCGATGGGGCTGGGAGAAGGGCTGAGGCTCCCGGGAAGGGGCTGGAGGTTCGCGAAGCGCGCGGCTCCTGTCCCTCCGCCCCTATGGGGGCGGGGACGGGGTGCTGCAGTCGGCGCTGGAACGGCAGCCCTCTGGGGAGGGGTCTCCATCTCCGCTGCGCAGCAGGCCGGGGAGGGAGGTTGCCTAGGAGAGGGGCCGGAACCGGGCGGCGGAGGGGAGGGGAGGGGGCGCGGGTGCCGCCGCGGCGCGCGCTCGCCCCTCCTCGTGCGCCATGACTGTGGAACGTGGTGCTGGGGAGGAGGGCCGGCCGCCGGGGGCCGCCCGGGGCTGCTCGGCATTGGTGCGGAAACCCGAGCCGGGAGCCGCTCCTCGCTCAGTCTCCTCCTCCTCCTCTGCGGGGGAAACCGCTGCACCCGAGCCGAGAGCAGCTGCGAGCAGGGGGCAGGGCGCGGGCTGAAAGGCGAGCCAAGGGTTCAAACCTCGGCGGCGCCAGGGGGGCGAGAGCCGGACAGCCCCTGGTCCCTCAAAGGCGCAGCCGGCCTTTCGGTCCATCCTGGGACGCCAGCCTTTCCAGGAGGCTTCACGAGTTCAGGGAAACGTGAACCAAAGATGGTTGGGTGGCACAGACCACCTCGAGCCGCGTAGGGGGCATCTCTCTCGTTGAGGTCCCACAAGACAGCGAGTGCTTTTTGCTCCGGAGAAAGTTAAACCATGCGTTTTTCACTATGGGAAAATCGTTGCGCCCGTTCCCCCAAATCTTCGGGCAGCATAAATAAGGTGCTCCCGCTCCCCGGACCTTCGCCACTGTCCCCCACCCCCACCCCCACTCGGGCGCCGGGTGTGGACAGGGCGGGGGAAGGCTATATGGGAGCTTAAAGCATGAGGTCATGGGCAGAGAAGGCTGCTGCCAAAAGCGGCCGAGGTTTTTGTGTATTTTGAGGGGTAACGGTTCTCCATCTTCAGCAGTGTTGAGTTCTCCCGCATAACCCTATAAATTCTGGGGCACCTGGACCAGAGAGCCCCCGAAAGAAGAGGGGGCTCTGCGCTCTTTTCATTCTATGAGCTTTTGGCCGGTGCCCTACCCTTTTAGGGAGCCCTTCCACAGAAGCAAATAAAGTCGAGGGACAGCGCACAGTGTCGTGGGGTTTGAGAAAGATTCTGATTCCTCAGTCGTAGGTTATCTTCCAACCGGATTGCTTTCTGCGATGGCCTCCTGCCCCCCCTCCGACCCATTCTTCCTAAGTGTCCAGAAGAATCTTCCTACAACTCCGGACTACACTCCTTCAAACCCCTCCCATTTGCTCTTAGAATAAAGCTCCGAAGCCCCCGCGCGATCTCGCCCCTACAGACCTCCACTCTCACGGCTCCTCCTCCTCTACTGTAAGCAGGGTAGTGCTTCTTTGTTCTGTGGCTGGGGGCGGGGGTAACCCTTCCCCCTCCACCTCTTCTTACTAACTCCTGCTAGACCTTCAGACTCGACTCAACGTCACTACCTCCAAGAAGCCTTCCTAAGGATACAGTCTCAGCTCTAACTCCCTCAGAGAGAAAAGACCCACCCTCGACCTCGCGGCAGCTGGGCTGTGGCCGAAGCTGGCCGCAGTGGCAGCCCTTTTCCAAGTGGAGGAGGAATAGCCAAGCTTGAGCGCCATCACTGACTGGGGACCGGACCTCCTGGGTGGGAGTTGACGAGGACAAAACCTCAAAACACCCTGTTTCCTCAAGAGACCTAGGAAAGGCAGCGGCAGTACCGCCCAGAAACCTCAGCTCCACCACCTCCCACCCCCGGCACACACCCACACTTGTAATGCAGGGAGAGGTCTTTTAATCTAAAACTCCTCCCTGGGGCAGATAAGGAACCTGAGACTTGAAGGGAGTAAGTAACCTGCCTAAGGTCAGTGAGGAAATTGACACCCTGGTCTTTCTTGCTCCTAAGCTAAAAGGAAGGATTGGGGACCTAAAGTACTGCTGCTGCACAGCCTAGGATGCCCGCGTTGCCTTCCAAGGACCCCTACATGCTTAGCCCACTACCAGCAGAGGGGTAGTAAGCCCAATGGTTAGCCGGGCAGGCTCTGACCTTATTAGGCAAGTTACTTAACCCCACTTGGTTCAGTTTTTTGCTTGTAAAATCAGAATAATGGTACCCGCAGTGTAGTGTTTTGTGAAATTTTTATGAGTTCGTACATGTAAAGGCCTTAGAACAGAGTCTAGGCAAGTTCTTGGTTACTTGTGAGTGGGGTTTTTTACCCTCTCTTCCCAAAGACTCTAGAAAATCAGGGCCTCAGAGTCTTACCATCAAAAACTGCCTAGGGCCTAGTAAACTTTGACAGCACCTATAAATGCACAGATAATACACATTACAAAGGATTTAGTTAGCCAACAGATTCAGCTCTCAACAACCCCAAATCTGGGAGCACTGGTTCTGGACTTTTAGAATGAGTGTCAGAGGGAGGGTGACTAAGGTTAAAATATTACCTGGGATCTTTGAAATCAGTGTCAGGCTGAAATAGTCCCAGCCTGGTGCGAAACCTGCCTGAGATGACAGAAGCCTTCCCAGGGCTGCAAAAACTGTAAGGGGACAGGAAGGGGGTATAGCTCACTGGTAGAGCACATGCTTTGCATGTATGAGGCCCCGGGTTTGATCCCTGCCACCTCCAGGCATTGGTTCTGTTTGGGGACTTCACTGGTGGCTCAAATGGTAAAGAATCCGCCTGCCAATGCAGGAGACACAGGAGATGGGGGTTTGATCCCTGGGTTGGGAAGATCCCCTGGAGACAGAAATGGCAACCCACTCAGGTATTCTTGCATGGAGAATCCCATGGACAGAAGAGCCTGGTGGGCCCCAGTCCATGGGGTTGCAAAGAGTTGGTCACCACTAAGCCACTAACACTTTCACTTTCATTATTATTATTATTACTATTATTATTGTCATTAGATCTTAGTTTTCCCATTCTCAGCATTTACCCCATGATAAGAGAGGGTTGTTTTTTTCAATGAAATTCATTTTCTTGGAATTTGTTTGATGCATTTATAATGGTTCCAAATTCGAATAAACACTGAGATGTCTCCCTCCTTCCATCTCTACTCCTAACAGTTTTCCCTCTGTGGAAGGTCCAAAGACATGTTCAACTGTTGTCCAGCTGAGGTCTCCGGAGAACTCTTCGGACGCCTATTTAAATTTTTATGTCCAGGGCTTTCTTCTCCAATTCAGGCAGAATCAACCCCCTACTCCCAACCTCTCTACCCCTTCAGACTCAATCCTAAACAGGTTTGTAGTAACAGTGATGAAGCACCACTCCTGGGCTACTGACAAAAGCAGAAAACTTGTTTGTGATTCTTTCTCCTCCTCTACACTAGAAATAATAGCTAAGGTTTACTGAGTACTTTCTATGTGCCTAGCACTATGCTAAATTCTATATGTGCTTTCTCCTATTTTATCAGCCCCAAACCATCATCATTAACCTTATTTTACAAATGCAGACAGAAGAGGAGGATCAGAGAGATTATGTAACTTGCTCCAGTTTGCATCCAGGCCAACCTGAGCCCAAACACTCCCTTAACCACTAGGCCTTTTGCCTCTCTCCAATGCAGGAAAAACCCTGGTAGCCTGAAGGGGAAGGAGTGAAAAAGAGTTTGGGGACTTAAATTGTGGTTAGTTGCACAGTCGTGTCCGACTCTTTGCAACCCCACGGACTATACCCTACCAGGCTCCTCTGTCCATGGAATTCTCCAGGCAAGGATACTGGAGTGGGTTGCCATTTCCTTCTCCAGGGGATCTTCCTCACCCAGAGACTGAACCCAGGTCTCCTGCATTGCAGGTGGATTCTTTACCATCTGAGCCACCAGGGAAGCCTTAGGCAGATCTTACTTCAAATTCTGGGTCATGCCCTAAGCAGTGAGAACCTGGAAAGATTTCTTAACCTTTCTGAGCCCCAGTTCACCCACCTATGAACTGGGACCATACAATTCTTCCTTGGCCAAATGAAGTGAAAGTCAAATGCCTGTGAATAATGAGTTTTAAAAGGCATAGTAAACCAAATGCAATGTTTAGATCTTGTGTGGCTGTGATTAGAATAAACCAATTGTTTAAAAGACATTGTTGAGACAATCAGGGAAAGAAAATGTCGACTTGATATAGATGTAAAGAAATTATTAATTTTTCTTAGACTTGATGGTACTGTGGTTATGTTTTTTCTTGAGTTCTTATCTTTTCATGCATAATGAAGAATTTAGGATGAAAGTTGTTTTGGATTTATTTTCAAATACTCCAGGCCTCTCTCCCAAACCCATAAGATAAATACAATAAGATTAGCAAAGTTTGGATAATTGGTGGAACTGTCTATAATACTGTTTATCCTACTTCTGCTGAATGTTTCAAATAAGTCTGAAATAAATTTAAAAATAAAATAACTATTTTAAAGCACTGAAATTTAAAATGATCAGGCTTATTTAATTACTATGAAAGGTTATCAGTGACTATGAACTTTTTTTAAATTGTTGAAATAATACAGTAGTGGCTTACAGGTAGGTAAAGATGGCAATTTTGTCACTATAAGACATTTGGAGCAACTCCTGTGTCTGGAAGGTAAACCAGGGAAGAGGCAGAAATGAACATCACAGAGAGCAAAGTAGACAGGTGATTGTTAAGCACCCTCCCCCACTTAACCACACAGAGAACAATGTACAGGAAAGAAAATGGCAGGAATGGGTGATGGAGGAACAGGCACATTAAAATGGGGGGCCAATTTTCCCCCAAACTGTGTGTCTCCATAGAGCCACTTCAAAACTGCATGGATTAGGAATCTGATACCTTGGGCAAACTTCTCAACTCTGTGCATCAGTTCTGTCACCCAGTCCAGAAATGTTGTCCTGAGTTTCCTCATTTGTAGCTTGGGTATAAGACCTCTCAGGCCCTTCCAGCCATCCAGACTAAAAGTCTAAGCAATTCTGTTGTTGGCTTTCACAAGAGAAGGCTCATTTTTGTGGCCACACTGGTTATTTGCCTAGCTCAAGAACAGACCCCAAATGAATGGAAATGTAGCTGATTCTCAAACAAATGAAATGTTTTAGGCCCAATGAACATTCTGTGTATTGTTCTAGGAGTAATTTTTCTGGGCTCTGGATTTAAACAGTTGGATTTTTTTTTCATATGACCCCCTTTTGAAATGAAAGTTTGTTCTTGAGAGAAAATTTGCATTTCAGAGAAAAGATGAGACAATATATTTGGTAAATCTTCAAAGAAGTGAACTTTTCTGTATAATACTTTATATTAAAGGTGACTGTTCAGGAGAGTTTCTTAAAAACTGAGACTTCCCTGGCAGTTAAGTGGTTAAAGCTCTATGCTTCCAATGCATGAGGCTTGGGTTTGATCCCTTATTGGGAGCTAAGATTCCACATGCGGAGTGCATGGCCAAAATTTTTTAAAAAGAATAAAAACTGGGAAAACAAGGCGTGGAGAAATGGGGAGAAAAACATGGAAATCCCACTTCCGCTTCCTGCTCTATCCAAGGCTCTGAGATGCAACGTGACCAAACCAACGGACTGTGTGTGTAGAACCCATCAGTGTATACTTTAGGAACGAGTGATACTGCTATATTTAAAATGGATAACTAACAAAGACCTACTGTATAGCACAGGGAACTCTGCTCAGGTAACCTGGCAGCCTGGACAGGAGGTTGAAGGAGAATGGATACATGTATATATATATGGCTGAGTCCCTTCACTCTTCACCTGTAACTATCACAACGTTCTTAATCGGCTATTCCCCAATACAAAATAAAAACTAAAAAAAAAAAAGAAAAGAAACAAGTGATGGATGTAACTCCCACAGTTGTTGAAGAAGGCTCAGTGGTCAAGGGCAAAAAAGCCTGTGGCAAGTTCAAGCAGTGAAACACAAGAGTTGTCGAGTATTTCTGAAACTCGTGTTTGTTTGCCACCAAAGCAACAAAAGCAAAAAGTCCTGGCACAAGAGGGCTTATGGGACTCCCATTTTGAAACTAATAAGATAGCATGATATGTTGACTGTCACCTTAACCCCCAAGTCTGTTAAAGACGGTGTTGAGAGAGCAGGCCTTACTCAAGACAGGAGGCCTAACTGGTTTTTATTTAGTAATACTAAGAGATCGCTATCTCAGGCAAGTTTCTAGCCAGAGAGAGAAAATAGGTTCCAGACTATGAGACGGTTCTCAGTTTAAGTCTTATTTCCAAGAGAGAGGAGAAAAAGCTAGCATATTTGGTAGATTCTGTATCTGGTACCAAAAAAAAAAACCAACACAAAAGCAACACATTGGTTGAAATTCCTGCTAAAAATTCCTGCACCTGCCTAGAAGGCATGCTTGGGAGTCACACATTTCAGCTAGGGTACCAGCCCATGGTGAGTCCGACTCAAGGGTTATGGTGGTGGCCCCCGCTGGTTCGCAAATGAGTGGCTTTTTTCGATATAACGTTGAGGAAGAAAAAGTAAGTGAATTTCCTACTGGAGATGCAAAT
This sequence comes from Bubalus kerabau, assembly GCF_029407905.1. Lineage (NCBI taxonomy): Eukaryota > Metazoa > Chordata > Mammalia > Artiodactyla > Bovidae > Bubalus > Bubalus kerabau. The sequence goes on along the minus strand of NC_073626.1, from coordinate 35,897,634 downwards.
CTACTAAAAAAGTTTTAAATTGCACAGTTTTTAAATCTAAATATAGATCACAACTACTGTTCCAGGACCCCCCAGTGGAGTCACAATTTTTTTTTTTTTTAATGGGAAAGAGAACCCTTAAGACCTCATATTAGAAAATTAACCTGGCCGGCACACTTCAACAGGTAACAGAGGAGCATTTCGGGTAAGAACTGTTTAAAATAGTGTGCAGTAAGGGCGGGCTTCGTGTACATGCAGCTTATGTAGTCACGTAAGACCCTGCACGTAGAAGGTCCCAGCACTGTTCAGTCAAGATGGCGATGGTGGTCGCCATCTTTAAATTCATTGTGGTTTTTGAACGAAAAGTTCTGCGTTTTCATTTTGCTCTGCACCCTGTGGTTTAGATGGTAAAATCCTCTGCTTGCAATGCTGGAGACCTGGGTTCAATCCCCGGGTCAGGAAAATCCCCTGGAGAAGGAAATGGCAACGCACTCCAGTATTCTTGCCTGGAAAATTCCATGGATGGAGGAACCTCGTAGGCTACAGTCCATGGGGTCGCAAAGACTCGGACACGACTGAGCGACTTCCCTTGTGCAGGGCTTAGGGAAACCAGGAACAGACAACATAGCACCAGAGGACTAAAAGCAGTGTGGAACCTTAAACAAACCCATAAGTCAGAAAGGGCAAGAAAGAGAAATATCTGGAATACAGGGAAGGCTGTTGCTGAAGTCATGTGTGAGAGGGTTACACAACATTAGTGACTGTCTTCTGTAAGAACACAACACAGAACACACCCACAGTCAACTGGCAGCCTGCAAAGAGCACTCTCTGCCCCTGCCCTCTGACCTCCAGCACGTGCCTCCCATTGGCTGAACCCTACAGGAAGTCAGAGACTCTGGAGCCTATTGAAATCCGTATAGGTCAGCCTGCCGGGCCACAGGATATGCTGGGGGAAGGTAAGAGTGAGTTTGGAGAGGGCAGAAGAGAGCCAGCTCAGGACTTCTATCTGAAATTTTCAGGATCATGGTTAAGAGTAAATAACACGGAAATGGAAAATTCAAACAGTGAGTTTCAATAATTGACTTTGTGTTGATTTTTTTTAAAGGATAGTCATTTGCTAGGCATCGTGAAGAGGGTCTTACATACTTTCAAAGGAAAAACGAGGTAGTCCAAGAAATGTTTTTTTAAAAATCAGATGTTTGAAAGAACCATCGTTAAGTGAAGAGAGAAGCCTAAGATTTCAAAATTTTTAGAAACATTCCAGGCCCCAAAGTCGAATTTTGTAGGTAACACCTCACCTTTACTTCTCTCACGCTTAAACCAACATCATAACAAAAAGGTACCTTTGACAGGCACTGGATCCCAAGAATTGCAAGGACCATTAGGGTTCGAGAGATTCTTTTCACACATGAATAGCTTGTACAAAGGGAGTTCATTATGCTGACTTGTAACCATTCCGACTACTCAATTCCTCTAAACATTTTTAGACTATTCAGATCACTTTCAAAAAAGTGCATATCACTGATTAATTCTCATGCCACTCAGAGTTCTTAACTATTCAGATATGGGCTAAACTAAATTTATCCTTTATAATTTCCTTGAAAAACAAAGATTTTTGCTGCAAATGTGAAGAATACTGCAGGGACACACTTCATCTCTTTTTTAAAAATTGAGGTAAGAGTCACAGAGCACAGAATTAAGCATTTTAAAGAGCATAGTTCAGTGACACATCTGTGTAGTTCCAAACATTTTTATCACCCCAAAGGGAAACACAATACATGTTAAGCAGTCACTCCCCACCCTTCCCTTCCTCTAGGGCCTTGCAACCACTTACCTGCCTTCTGTCTTTAGGTTTACCTATTTTGGATATTTCATATAAATGGAATCATATAAAACGTGACCTTTTCTGTTTGGCTGCTTTCACATAGCAATGTTTTCAAGGTAAATTCATGATGTAGCATGTGTCAATACTCATTCTTTCTTATTGCTGGGTGATATCCCCTTATATGGGTATTAATATTTTTTAATCAGTTCATCAGTTGATAACATGTGAGTTGTGTTTCCAGCTTTTGGCAATTGTAAATAATGCTGTGGTGAACATGAGTGTATATGTACTTATTTGAACCCAGGTCTCCCGCATTGCAGGTGGATTCTTTACCAGCTGAGCCACAAGGGATGTCCAAGAATACTGAAGTGGGTAGCCTATCCCTCCTCCAGGGCATCTTCCCAACCCAGGAATTGAACCAGGGTCTCTTACCTGCAGACGGATTCTTCACCAGCTGAACTACCAGGGAAGCCCTACTTATTTGAACACCTATTTTCAGTTCTTTTGGGTATACACATAGGAGTGGAATTGCTGGGTCATATGGCAATTCTGTTTAACTTTTTGAGGAACTGCCAAATTGTTTACACAACCTTTTAAGGGAACTCTGAAACCCTTTTAAAAGCACGCATTTTACAACCACAGAGTCGGACACGACTGAAGCGACTTAACACCAGCAGCAGCAGTGAACTCGTAATACACACTTTTTTTTTTTTTTTTTTTTACAAAAATAGCCTCAGAGTGCTCATCAATAAATCCAGCCTGAAATAGAAAATGAAATTAAGTCAAAGAAGAAAAACAACACAGTAAACCTCTGAATGGTAACAATTTCACATCAGAAAGCACCCCTGTCTAGCTTTTTCAGTTCAACCCGTTGCTCTAAAAACCTTAAGCACGATTGTATGATTGTGTAAGATAATTCAATTCAGTTCAGTTGCTCAGTCGTGTCCGACTCTTTGCGACCCCATGGACTGCAGCACACTAGGCTTCCCTGTCCATCATCAACTCCCGGAGCCTGCTCAAACCCATGTCCATCAAGTCAATGATGGCATCCGACCACCTCATCTTCTGTCATCCCCTTCTCCTGCTTTCAATCTTTCCCAGCATCAGGGTCTTTTCCAATGAGTCAGTTCTTCGCAACAGGTGGCCAAAGTATTGGAGCTTCAGTTCAGCATCAGTCCTTCAAATGAATATTCAGGACTGATTTCCTTTAGGATGGACTGGTTGGATATTCTTGCAGTCCAAGGGACTCTTAAGAGTCTTCTCCAACACAACAATTCAAAAGCATCAGTTCTTCAGGGCTCAGCTTTCCTCATAGTCCAACTCACATCCATACGTGACTACTGGAAAAACCATAGCGTTGACTAGATGGACCTTTGTTGGCAAAGTAAATGTCTCTGCTTTTAAATATGCTGTCTAGGTTGGTCATAGCTTTTCTTCCAAGGAGCAAGAAACTTTTAATTTCATGGCTGCAGTCACTATCTGCAGTGATTTTGGAGCCCAAGAAAATAAAGTCTGTCACTGTTTCCCCACTTATTTGCCATGAAGTGATGGGATCAGATGCCATGATTTTAGGTTTTTGAATGTTGAGTTTTAAACCAACAATAAGTAGGATAATTACCTAGTAGATTAACTCTGACTTTGAGTTGCTGAGCCTGCATATAGAAGGTGTGGTTTGTGTTTGTTTTTGTTTTTTTTCTTGCTGTTGTCCTTTTTTTAATCTATTTATTGACTTAATATTTATTTTCTCCTTTGGAATTGAGTTGAGAAGCACAGAATTTTGGCAAACTGTCTCTTTCAGATGAAGTCAGAGGTCCTACCTAGGAATAGGCTTTTCTTTCTTTTTTAAAATCAACATCTAATAAGTATAATTGATGAGTGTATGTGTGTGTTCTATGTGTAAACATCATCACAATCAAGATAAAGATGGTTCTATCCCCTTCACACTAAAAAATCCCTTTAGAGTTCCACTGTCCCCTCATTATAACCCCTGGAAAGTAGTGGTCTGTTCTCCATGACTCCTTCACTTGGCCTTTTTCCTAAATGTCATAGAAATGGAATTAAAACATATACAGTCTTTTGAGACTGGCTTCTTTGACTCCACATAATGTCTTTAAGACTCACTCATATTACTACATATAATAATAATAGTTCATTCCTTTTCATTGCTCAGTAGTATTCATACTCTACTAGCAATAATATTTATTGCTAAATAGTATCTTAATGCTAAAGAATATGAATATACTCACTTTATTCACCCATTGGAGGATTTTGGGGGTTGCCTTCACAGTTTGGGGATGATTAGAATAAAGCAGATATAAACATTCATGTACAGGTTTTGGGGTGGACATAAAATTCATTTCTTTAAGGTACATACTTAAGAGTGGTACTTAAGTATATACTTAAGGTACATACTTAAGATATACTCATACCATATCACATGATAAGTATGTGTTTCACAGGCAAATTGTATTCCTGAGAATCATTTTATATTCCCAGCAATAAATGAGAGTTCCAGTTGTTCCACAGCCTTGCCATCAGTAGATACTGCCAGGCTTTTGTCGCTACTGATGTTTTTTCATCCTATGAGCTATATAATAGGATCTGAGTGAAAAGTGAAAGTGAAAGTCACTCACTCATGTCCGACTCTTTGCAATCACAGTCCATGGAGTTCTCCAGGCCAGAATACTGGAGTAGGCAGCCTTTCCCTTCTCCAGGGGATATTCCCAGCCCAGGGATCAGACCCACGTCTCCTGTATTGCAGGTGGGTTCTTTACCAGCTGAGCCACAAGGGAAACCCAATAGTATCTCAATATGGTTTTAATTTGCATTTTCCTAATGGCTGATCATACTGACATCTTTTCATATGCTTATTTCCTCTAAGGTGAAGTACATAGATATTTGTCTTTTGCCTTGTTTTTTTTTTTTTTTTTGCCATCTAACAAACTACATATTTCATCTATCTATTTTACTTATTGTTTGTCTCTCCTATTGAAATGTAAATCCCATTAGGGTAGGGATTTTGGTCTGTGCTGTTTTTCCTTTAATTTATGATCTAAAATGCATGTGATTTACCCATCAACTGTAACAGTGCTTCATACATTGTAGTTTTCTAACTAATAGTTTTTGAATAAATGAACATGTATTGAGGACTTACTATGCATCAGGGACCATTCTAAAAGCACGGTAATATTATCAGAATTTTTGGTTGTTGCCATTTAATTATTTCATCAATAATTTTACTTTTTCTTTACAAGTCTTTAATTATTCAACAAACACACTGACTGGTTACTACCTGCCAGTTACTATGCTAGGGCTTGGAAATAAAGTGAAAGCCACCCTCAGGAGACAGGTTAATACTGTAAAATAAGAAAGGTTCTGTGATAAAGATATGTATAGGAACCGGGCAAAGCACAATGGAAGGAATATGGAATTCATATTTAAGGGGCTGATCTAGAAGAGCTGATCACTTAAATCAAACTGAAGTGAATAAAGTGCTTACTTATACTTTTCCTGTAATATTGATATTAAACAGAATTAATTTTAAACCTCAATTATTTTTGTTCCCACCTACAGTAATGTAAAGTCTTCCCCGGTGGCTCAGACAGTAAAGCGTCTGTCTACAATGCAGGAGACCTGGGTTCAATCCCTGGGTGGGGAAGATCCCCTGGAGAAGGAAATGGTAACCTACTCCAGTACTCTTGACTGGAACATCCCATGGGCGGAGGAGCTTGGTAGGCTGCAGCCCATGGGGTTGTGAAGAGTCGGATACGACTGAGCGACTTCACTTCACTTCACAGTAATGTAAGTTATCCAGAAAGCACTATATTTTAAAATGGCATTGAAACCAAATGAAAGGCATTGGTCATCAGTTCCTATCAAGATAGGTATCTTTGGGGGCTTTCCTGGTGGTACAGTGGTTAAGAGTCTGCCTTGCAATGCAGGGGACACTGGTTGATCCCTGTTCCAGGAAGATCCCATATGCTGTCGAGCAGCTAAGCCCATGTGGCATAACTACTTCGTCTGTGCTCTAGAGCCCTCAAGCCACAACTGTTGAAGTCCATGCCCCTAAAGCCCGTGCTCCACAACAAGAGAAGCCACCACAACAGGAAGCCCAGGCACCGCAACTGAGAGTGGCCCCAGCTCACCACAACTAGACAAAGCCAGCACACAGCAATGAAGATCCAGAACGGCCAAAAATAGATACATAAATAAATGATAGGTATGGAGGAGCCTGGCAGGCCACAGTCCATGCAGTAGCAAAGAGTCAGACATGACTTAGCAACTAAACAACAACTTTTGTTTTAAGGATGGTAAGAATTAAACTGTAACAAGATGTTCTCCTCATTTTTAATTGGGTTGTTTGCTTTCCTACTATTGAGTTTTGAGAGTTTTTCTAGATACAAGTCCTTTGTTGGGTATATGATTTGAAAATACTTCCCCCCACATCTATAGCTTTCCATTCTCTTGATGTCTTTCACAAAGAAAAAGGTTTTCATTTTAATAAAGTCCAATTTGTCCATTTTTTTCTTTTCTGGGTTGTGCTTTTGATATCAAGTCTAAGAAAGCTCCCTGATCCCAAGTCATGAACATTTCTACTCTGTTTTCTTGTGAAAGTTTTATAGTTTTACATTTTACATCTATGATCTATTTTTCAATGAAGTGTGAGATTGAGGTCAAGATTTTTTTGTCTTTAGCTTCTTGTGGCATACTTTTGCATTTGGATGTTCAGTTATTCCAACATCATATGTTGAATAGACTATCTTTTAACCATTGAATTGCTTTTTTACCTTTGTCAATAATTGACATTTTCTGACTCAGTTGTTTGATATAGACTGATCCATTGGTCTCTGCCTCTATCCCTCCACCAGCACCACAGCATCTTTTTTTTTTTTTTTAACTTTACAATATTGTATTAGTTTTGCCAAATATCGAAATGAATCTGCCACAGGTATACATGTGTCCCCCATCCTGAACCCTCCTCCCTCCTCCCTCCCCATACCATCCCTCTGGGTCGTCCCAGTGCACCAGCCCCAAGCATCCAGTATCGTGCATCAAACCTGGACTGGCAGCTCGTTTCATACATGATATTATACATGTTTCAATGCCATTCTCCCAAACCTTCCCACCCTCTCCCTCTCCAACAGAGTCCATAAGACTGTTGTATACATCAATGTCTCTTTTGCTATCTCGTACACAGGGTTATTGTTACCATCTTTCTAAATTCCATATATATGCGTTAGTATACTGTATTGGTGTTTTTCTTTCTGGCTTACTTCACTCTGTATAATAGGCTCCAGTTTCATCCACCTTATTAGAACAGCATCTTGATTATTCTTCCTTTATAGTAAGTTTTAAAATTGGGTAGACTGATTTCTCCTACTTGATCCTTCTTTTTCAAAATTGTGTTGGCTATTCTGTTCCCTTCCCCTTTCCAAATAAATGTAAGAACCAGCTTGTCTATATCTGCAGAAATCTTACTTTTGATTAGACTTTTGATTGGAATTGTATTAAATCTATTGATTTCTTGGAGAAAATTGGCATGTTCAACTAAATTGGATCTTCCAATCCATGAATCCAGTATGTTTCTCCATTTATTTATGTCCTTTGATAGCTTTCTTTAGTGTTTATAGTTGTCAGCATGCAGATCCTGAACAAGTTTTGTTAAATTTATATTTAAGTATTTCTCTTTTAAATTTTTTAAATGAAATATATTTTGAATTTTGATTTCTGAATTGTTTAAACATATAGAAATATAATCGTTTTGTGAATGAGCCTTATCTCTTATAGTTGTGCTAACTTCATTTTTTAAAAAAATTTATTTATTTATTTATTTGGCTGCACAGGGTCTTTTGTGGCATGTGGGATCTAGTTCCCCCACCAGGGATCAAACCAAGGGCCTCAGCATTGAGAGCTCAGAGTCTTAGCCACTGGACCACCAGGGGAGTCCCTTCATTTGTTAATCTAAGAGTTTTTAGTAAATTACTTGGGATTTTCTATGTAGAAAATCATGTCATCTACAAATACACAATATTCTTTATTTTTTCTGTATCCAAAATGTGTTTATTGGGATGGTTTCCCATTCATCCTGATACAGGGTATTTTAAGTGCTGCTTCCATCTGAAGAAGCATCCTTCTGTAAGCCTTGCTTTTCCTCCTGTAGGCTGGCAGAGGACAATAGAGCAGCCAAACTATGATTTGTGCATGGCTAAAGATAGTGGTGATTTTATAGCATCCTGGGCATTTCACATCCATGAAATACAAATTGGAGCTCTGCATCAGGCACTTCTTCCTGTGTTTCCTCTTTTCCACTTCTGGAGAGGGATGAAGGTGATCCTTTGCGAAAGTCACGTTCTCATGGGGAGGTCGTCACTGCCAGAAAGGCCATATTTTCTTTCATATGCTTTTGTATGCCTTTTACTGCTACTTTCTCTGACTTATTGCACTGACTAGGACTTCCTGTATTACACTGAATAGGAGTGATGAAAGGACATCTTTGCTTTGTTCCTGATATTAGGGGAAAGCATTCAGTATTTCACCATTAAACATTACATTAACTGTAGGTATTTTGTAGATGGCCTTTATCGAATTAAGGAAATTTCCTTGTATTTCTATATCACTGAGAGTTTTTATCATGAATGGATGCTGGATGACTTCAAATGCTTTTTCTGCATTGTTGGATATACTCATGTCATTTTTCCTCTTTAGTTTTTTAATATGGTGAATTACACTGATTGATTTTTATATTTGGAGCCAGTCATGCATGTCTAGGATAAATCCCACTTGGTCATGGAGTAGTAGTCTTTTTATATATTGCTAGATTTGATTTTCTAGATTTTTGTTGTTGTTGTTGCTGTTTCAAGATTTTTGTGTACTGTTCATGAGAGATAGTGGTCTATAATTTTCTCTCCTTGTACTGTTTTTGTCTAGTTTTTTAGGTATCAAGGCAATCCTAGCCTCATAAAATGGGTTGGGAAGTGTTCCTTTCCCTTCCCTTCTGTTTGCTGGAAGAGATTGTATAGAAATAGTGCTATTTGTTTTTTTAAAGTTTGATAGAATTTACCAGTGAAGCCATTGGGCCTGAAAGTTTGTTTGTTTTTAAGGTTTTTAACCTGTGGATTCCATTTCTTTAATACATATGTTACCTATTTCTTCTTTGGGTGAGTTTTGGAGTTTTGTGGCTTTTAAGGAATTGGTCCATTTCATCTAAGTTTATATACATAGGGTTGTTTAGAGTACTTTTTTTTTAACATCTCTGAGGTCTTTAATGACATCAGTAATTTGTGTCTTTTCTATTTTTTAATTGTTATTAATAGTATTTTGATTTCATTGATCTTTTCAAAGAACCAGCTTTTGATTTTACTGATTTTATCATTTTTCAGTTTTAAGTGGCTTTTTTTTTCTCGCTTTATTATTTCCTTCCTTCCACCTTCATTTGGCTTACTTTGCTTGTCTTGGTTTCTTAAGATGGATGCTTAGTCTGTTGATTTAAGACCTTTCTTCTAATATAAGCTAATTTATAATGCTATAAATTTCCCTTTAAGAACTGATTTAACTTCATTCCACAAAATTTTATGTGTTGTGTTTCATTTTTGTTCAAAAATATTTTATAAAATGCATGCATCCCAATGTTCATTGCAGCATTATTTACAATAGCCAAGACACAGAAACACCTAGATAACCACTGACAGATTAATGAATAAAGAAGATGTGGAATACTCAGTCATAAGAAAGAATGAAATAATGTCATTTGCAGCAACAAGGATGAACCTAGAGATTATCATAAGTGAAGTAATTAAGGCAGAGAAAGACAAATATCATATGGTATTGCTTATATGTGGCATCTTAACAAAAAAAGATAGAAATGAACATATTTATAAAACAGAGACTCACAGACATAGAAAACAAATTTATGGCTACCAAAAGAAAAGGGAGGAGGAATGAATTAGGAGGTTGGCATTAACATATATACACTACTATACATAAAATAGATAACCAACAAGGACCTACTCAATAGCACAGGGAACTATATTCAGTATCTTGTAATAACCTATAAGGGAAAAGAATCTGAAAAAGAATATAGTTGCTACCTCCCCGAGTTGCCTTCCATTAGACCACTATTCTCCTTCAGGAAACAGCAAACCTTCCTTTAATTTACTGACTAAAGAGTTAATATTTGGCCCATTAGGAAACCTACCGGACTGAGCTCCAGTGCTGTGATTGAAGACTATTCTGATTGGTCAAGGCCAGTGCCTACCGCTCATTAAATATTTGAAACATCATCTGTGCCAGTACCTTATGTTTGTACAGCATTTTTAGCTTATGAAAGATATTTACATATATTATCTTAGTTAAGTTTCATGCCAACTCTGGGCCATCAGTAGGAATTGTTATAGACATCATAAAATATTTTAATTATAGAATTAACACATATGAGTGTGGAAAATGAATTATTATTTGGGGACTCTCTGCTAGGAAAAATGATCACTTACCTGATGGCACCCCAGTCCAGTATTCTTGCCTGGAAAATCCCATGGACAGAGGAGCCTGGTAGGCTGCAGCCCATGGGGTCGCTATAAGTCGAACACGACTGAGCAACTTCACTTTCACTTTTCACTTTCATGCATTGGAGAAGGAAATGGCAACCCACTCCAGTGTTCTTGCCTGGAGAATCCCAGGGACAGGGGAGCCTGGTGGGCTGCCATCTATGGGGTTGCACAGAGTCGGACACAACTGAAGCGACTTAGCAGCAGCAGCAGCAAGATCACATGGTTATAGGAGTTGGGGTCTAAACTCCTAAAAGCTTCAAGAACAGTCATATCTTACGTGCTCGGGTTGAGGGAAGACGATTTCACTCAGCACTAGATAGATATCCAAAGGCAATTCCAGGAAGAAGGCACCAAGCTTGTACTGAGGGAAAAGTGGGGTATGGTTCACAGAGAGGAAGAGCAGGGATATTTTACTAAGGAACAGTGTGAAATGTGGCCCAGAATGTAGTAAAAGATCCTATTTCCATGATAATTTCAGGACACCCACTCTCAAGGGGTTGGAACTGAAATTCTCCAATGCAAATTCACAAAGAGCACCCAAGGCAAAGCCTACTTTGCTTGCTCAATTCTGGAGTGCCGTTGAGGGTGGCAGGAAATGCATTCTGAAGCTGCTGAAGCCGAATTACATTTATTGGGTCACTTTTTCTCCGTCACACTTGGGTCCCTCTAGATCGAGCAGTTGATGAGAAAGCAAGTGAAGAAGTCTGAAATATTATTCACAGCTCCTCAGCGGCTGTTAGCAAGTTCACAGAGGCTTATCCCAGGAGAGAATGGTACTCTAGACCACCATAGTCCTAAAGTTCTTTGTGTGTTTGTGTTCTGTCTGCAATAGCAATGGGACCAATTTCCTCACATCACACTCCTTAGGTCATTTAACAGCAGCATTGGACCATTCCTTAAGATGGCGCTGGGTGGCAAGATGGCGGTGCCAGTGTCCAAGAGGTCTCTGATGGCATCCTCAAGGCTGAACTGAACAAGCCTCTCACTTGGGTACTGGCCAAAGATGATGCCCCTGTTGAAGTCCGACTTCAACCAACCAGGACAGAAATCATTATCATGGTTCCCTGGACACAGAATGTTATTGGTGAGAAGGGCCAGCGGATTCAGGAATTAACTGCTGTGCTTCAGAAGAGATTTCGCTTCCCTGAGGGCCATGTAGAACTTTACAGGGGAAAGGCAGACAGGAGAGCTCCATGAGCCATTGCCCTGGCGGAGTCTGCAGCACACACTTCTAGGAGGGCTTGTTGGAGTGTGCTATGGGTCATCATGAAGAGTGGGGCCAAGGCTGCTAGGTTGTAGTGCCTGGGAAACTGAGGACAGAGGGTTAAATCCATGAAGTTACGGATGGACTGATGATCCACAGTGGAGACCCTGTTAACTCCTACGCAGACACCAGCTGGCTCCATATGCTGCTCAGACAGGGTGTGCTGGGCATCAAAGTGAAGATCATCCTGCCTCTAGACCCAAGTGGTAAGAGGGACCCTTAAGAAGCCCCTGCCCACCACTACCATCCCCACTCCAAAGAGAAGGGAGGGAAGCCATGGATGCCTGCTGTGCCCACAAGTACCCGCAGCATAACACGGTCATAACATGGTCTCTTCGGCAGCTGGATCTGGAGTCTGGATGTTGCTCTATAATAAAATCTTTTTTCTTTTTTTTTAAAAGTAGGGTTGGGGAATTCCCTGTCTGCCCAGTTGTTAGGACTCTGTACTCTGCCTGGGGGCAGATTCAGTCCCTGGTGGAGGAACTAAGATCTCACAAGCTGCATGGTGTGGGGGGGGGGGAAAAAGTAGGGTTGCCTCCAGGTTTCATGGAGCCTGAATCTTATATAATACAATACAATTTGGGGCCTTTTAAAAAAAGAAAACACAATTACAAACAGAAAATTAGCTATAGAACTTTGTAAAGAACCCTACAAGTGAAGGTCCAGGAGCTTTAACTTTATTAGCATCCCAGTGCTTAACAGATCTTATAAAAAGAGGGGAGATTATTCAGTTAAATAGCATAGGAGTATTTTTCACCTCTGCTTAACAGTAATTTTTAAAATTTGCTAAAAGAAAGGGAAACTACCCAAGGAATAGCATAGGAGGTTTTATTGTTTTGTTTGTTTGTTTGCTTTATGGACCTGTGCTTCCAGGCTGGGTTTTTTTTTTTTTTTCTTTCCAGTACTTTTTAAACAGTTTTATTTAGATAAAATTGACATAAACTTGTATTTAAAGTATACAATATGCATTTTATAAAAGCATCAGTATAATCAAGATAGTGAATATATTCATCACCCTCAAAAGTTTCCTCATGTACCTCCCCCATCCAGGCCCTCCTTGTACCCCAGCACCTATTTTTTCATATATTTTAATCTGCTTTTGTAGTTGTTGAAGGCGGAAGGATAAATCTGGATCCTGTTGTTTTATCTTGTCTAAAAGTAGATGCCTTCAGGCTTTTTGTTTGGTCTGTTTTATTTTTGTGTTTGTGTGTGTGTGCTCAGTTGTGTCCAGCTCTTTGCTACCCCTTGGACGCTAGCTCACTAGGCTCCAATGTACATGGCATTTTCCAGGCAAGAATACTGGAGTGGGTTGCAGTTTCCTACTCCCAGGGGATCTTTCCCACCCAGGGATCAAACCTGCATCTCCTGTGCCTCCTATATTGTCAGGTGGATTCTTTACCACTGTACCACCTGGGAAGACTTTATTTTTACTGGAGTATAATTGTTTAACAATGTTGTGTTAGTTTATGATGTACAGCAGAGTGATATATGCATTGTGATATATATATGATATCCATATATCCCTTCTCTTTTGGAACTTCTCCCCACTCCCACGCTCTAGGTCATCACAGAGCACTGAATTGAGTTCCCTGTCCTGCACAGTAGATTCCCAGTAGCTATCTGTCCGCAGTTGTCACCGCAGCGCTGTTTACAATAGCCAGGACATGGAAACAAGCCAAACGTCCAACAACAGATGAATGGATAAAGTAAACGTGGTGCAGGCTTTTTTAACACAGAGAAAAATATAAACAACCCAAATATAAAGAAGTGAAGAGACACTCCTTTCGGGTAAGTATGGTTTTGAACAGAGAAACTAGAAGAACAATAATCCACGATGAACTCCTCAATCTTAATTCAGAGCAAAAGGGGAGGAGAACACACCCAGAAAGAGGTGTGTCCAGTCCATATGGGTCTTTCTTTACAAATTCACAAATGCGCTTTAGGGATGTAATCATCAAGGCAGAAATCAGGTAAAAGAAGCAAAAGACATTTTCTCCCATACCTGACTTGTCATGAACCCACAATGAAATTAATTTTGGTTTCAGTTTATGTGTCTTGGGTATGAGCCACTATTGTGTGGCTGGATGTGTACTCGTGCCAGAGTGCAGTTTCTGTATGAATTCAGTAAATCTTCAATTCTTCATAGTGTTCACTGAGCACCTGTACATACCCTGGGGATTTGCAAAGACCCTTGAATCCTTCCTTGCCCTCCGCTTAGCCTCTGGCACGTTTATCATCCAAGGCTGGGCCCAAACGCTTCTTCTAGGTTCACTCAACCTAGTCATTTTTTCCTTCCAAAGTACTTGCCAACTGTACTTTTAGTTCTCAGTGAACACTGTTTCCTGAATACCTTGTCTTATTATGAAATGTTTTTCCAATGTATGTATGAACAAGATCATAAATCTCTTGAAGGCAAGTCTATATCCGTATTACTTCGTAGAAGCTCCACCCACATCACAGAGCCTAACACAATTTGATATATATTTATTTTATTTTAATATCCTTATTATGTAATTAATACTTGTCCTTGATGGAAATGTTCATTATGGAAATGTTAGATGATGCAGATAAGCAAAAAGATTTAAAAATTAACCATAATTCCAATATTGGAGAGTAACTACTACTGATATTGTGTATAAGGTGTACACCAAATAGGATGTATGCTGCTGCTACTGCTGCTAAGTCACTTCAGTTGTGTCCGACTCTGTGCGACCCCATAGACGGCAGCCCACCAGGCTCCGCCGTCCCTGGGATTCTCCAGGCAAGAATAGTGGAGTGGGTTGCCATTTCCTTCTCCAATGCATGAAAGTGAAAAGTGAAAGTCAAGTCGCTCAGTCGTGTCCGACTCTTAGCGACCCCATGGACTGCAGCCTACCAGGCTCCTCCATCCATGGGATTTTCCAGGCAAGAGTACTGGAGTGGGGTGTCATTGCCTTCTCTGAATAGGATGTATAGAGGAGCTAAAATTTTAATGGAATAAATTGAAATATACACAGCCACAAGTAAGATGGGGTTACAGGGATGCAGTGACATTTCTTGAGAAGCCAGGAAAATGATGTATCACTTGTGACCCAGAGCAGGTAGCATAACTGTGCCTTTAGAGACTTGGCCGAACACGTGATCCAGAAAATACTTCTCCCGTCACTTCTTGGAATTCTTATAGCAGGAATAAAGTCCTCTCGCGATAGTATTCAAACAATGTCAGGAGACATGAGGTCCCCAAACCCACAACATCATCTGGGAACTTGCTAGAAATGCAAATTCTCAAGGCCCATCCCAGACCTACTGAATCAGAAATCCTGGTGGGCCCAGCAGTGTGTGTTTTAACAAGCCTTCTAGGTGATTCTGACGCACAATAAAGTTAGAGAACCACAATCTAAGATGGGGGGGGTGTATCTTGTTCATTATTGAGTTCTCTGTCCCAGAAGGTCAGAAAGAATTTGCTAAATCAAGAATACAAACACCCCTAGAGATGCATCACTTGTTAACATTATTTTTATTATGGCATATTTCTCATCAAAATATATAAAAGATATAATGAGTACCCAGTATATCCAGCACTATCTATAGCAAATTAAATCTTAACAGTTGGCCACATTTCCTTCAGATATTTTTTTGGAGAACAAAAGCATTGCAGATTCAACTGAGAGCTTTCTGCATGTCCTCTTTCCAATCTCATTCTTCTTTCTACTTCTTCAGAAATAACCAAGATCATGAATCATTAATCATTCTTGTACATGTTTTATGCTTTAACTGCATATTCATGTATCTGTAAACAATATATGGCACTATTTTGCAGGTTTTAAAACTATTTAAATGGTGTCACACTCTACATACCCTGCAATTAGCTTTTCTGAATTGTTTTTAAGATTTATTACTGTGCAGACCCAAAGCTGTGATTCATCATTGTAATTGCTGTGTAATATTCCCTTCTATGAATACCTGATGATATATGAATCTGATCTTCCATTAATGACATTTAAATGTCTCCAGTTGATTTAGTTTTTCACTATTAAAAGTAATGCTGCCACAAACATATATATCTTCTGGTGCAATCAAATTGCTTCTCTAAGGTACAGACCAAAGAGTCGATTTTGTGGGATGTAGGAATCAGAGAATTTCCAATATTAATAGATAAATTGCTCCCCAAAGTGGCTGTACCAATTTCAATACCCTTTTCCAACATTTGATATCATTGAAGTTTTAGATTTTTGCCAACCTGATGAGTATGAAATAATATTTCATTTTTATTATAAATTTCTCACTACCTTAATTTCTAGCGAGGTTCAGCACCTCTTCATATTCTCATAAGCCATTTGGATTTGAGAGATGTACAATTAACACATATTTACATGAAAGATATAAATCCCTAACATCATCTGTACTTTTTTTAAAAATTAACTTTTGGCTGCACTGGGTCTAGTTGCTTCTTGCAGGCTTCCTCTAGCTGTGGCGAGCAGGGGCCATTCTCTGTTGCAGTGCGCAGGCTTCTCTTTGCAGTGAGTTCTCTTATTGCAGAGGACGAGCTCCAGGGCCCACGGTCTTCAGCAGTTGCAGCACGTGAGCTCAGTAATTGTGGCACTTGGGCTCAGTTGCCCGGTGGCATGTAGGATCTTCCCGGACTAGGGATCAAACCATGTCCCCTACCTTGGCAGACAGATTCCTAACCACAAGGGAAGTCCTCATCTATGCTTCTGAAAGAGTATACTAGCTTGAAAGGGAAGAGAAAGCGGAAATCCCTGCCAGATGGGAGAAGATGGAATGAGAAGGTAGAGGTATCATTTGCCATCCTTAAGGTCCTTTCCAGGGCTGGTCCTGGCTGATTGTCACATCAGCTGTGTTTCCTTCCCCCTAGAGCTGCAGTCCCTAGGAGAGGCTGAGGGAAAGTGGAGTTGTAGTTCTCCTCTTCATCGAGGAAGGACTTTTCTGGTCCTGAGTTTTTTCAGCCTTCCTGGACTCAAGACTAGTTAACCCAGTGATTGTCAATGAGAGAAGAAAATCCCTAGTCAGGTGTGTTGTGGAAATCGGGGGGGATTTTTTATTATCACAATGATTAGGAGACTGGTATTACTGGCATTAGTAGATTAGGACCAGGGGTGCTATACCTCCTTCCACATATGACACAGTCCCACCCAACAAACAATTTCCATGGACACTCCAGACCACTTTCAAAAGCCCATTTATATGGGTGGAAAGCCTGTTCCAATGATCAAACCTAGCACCTAACTCTGTTTTCCACATAATCACAAAGTGTACTGTCGTGGGTTTACACTGACTTTTCCAGGAATGTAGACTGCAGTTTAAACTGAGAGAAGATTCTAACTTTGTTTTATTCAGCATCTGACAACTTTATTATATTTTGTATTATAGTTAAGCCTACGCATTTTATATAGCTTTATGATAAACAGCTCTTCTTTTCTTTCTCCTTTGTATGTGGGCATTATAATTATTTAAAACTTCTCAGTGTAGAATGATCATATTACCTATGAATTTCATTTTGGTATTGAAAAAGGACCTTCCGAAAAGTTTATTGAGAACCAGTGCACTAATGGTTCCTTGATAAGGAAAGTTAGGCTAAGAGAGTGAAAAAAATATCCTAACTTACCCCAAGATGCCACGGTTGGTAACTGGGAGAACTACAAGACCCCTGTAGGATGATGAATCTTAAACACTTCCAAAACCAGTGGGTAAAAAAAAAACATTGGTCCAAATCTTTAAATGGGAAATTCTATCAGAGAGGATCTTATAACTAAAAAGGAAGTATATAGTGAGGTCTATCCCAGAGTAGACTTAAGGGAAATAATTTCAGAGGATCACCTTATAAATAGGTCTTAAAAGAACAATCTTGTGCCACTAGGACCTCTGCAGGGGGTTGTTTAGCTGTGCCCTAGCTGAAGGGGCAAATGGAGTTGAATTCCAGCCAGCAGTCTCTTCACTAAGCTGTGTGCCCATGTGAAGGGTCTACTTTTTATTTATTTATTTGTGACCATGACTCAGGGCATGCGGGATCTTAGTTCCTCGACCAGAGATCTATCCCACGCCCGGTACATTGGAAGGGCTGAGTCTTAACTACTAGGCCACCAGGGAAGTCCCAAGGGTTTACCTTTTAAAAATTTGCCCAAAGGAGATTATTCACACACAGTCCCATGTGCAACCACCACCATCTCTGCTGCTTCACACTATAAAAATCAGCTAGGTTTCATCCTCAGATCTAAACTATCATCGCTAGCAATATATTCTTCATAACAATATTCCACTGATCTAGAACAAAAGCAATTTAAAAGCCTCGGGCTGTTTGTTATAATGGAATTTTCCTGATGTGAAAAAGTAAGCATTACTGTTGTATTATTAATGGAGTTTTATTCTCTTTTCCACCAAGTTGACAGTTTTAGGATCATGTTGGTACGATTTACTCTACTAAATGATTAGAATACTTCTGTGTCACATTTCTATCTTCCTTTTCTAAATTGGAAATATTTGTATTCTTGCTCTAAAGTCCAACATTTAATGAGATTTGAAGTTGTTTGCTTTGTGTTGAATGGGATTAACCCCCCGCCAGAGCCTACTCTCAAGTCTTTGTGTTGGGGAGGCCTTGGTTATGTGGGCAAATGGATGGTTATTCTCAGCAATAAAAATGAGCAAATAACATGAAAGCGCCCATACCTCAAAAAGCAGAAGAGTGACCTCTGTTTGACCTTGAGGTCTGTGCGCTGAAGAGAAAAGTTCTTTAACAGACAAAACAAGCTTCGAGCCAGAGAGAAAGAAGAAGATTGCTTACTTTCTGATTACTTTTGTTTAAACCAACCTCCTTTCTAGTTTATAATCCTTTATGGGAGCATATTAAGAAGAGGCTGTTTAAGGTCTGTTTGGAGTAGAGGAGAATTGTGAAATAAACAATTAATATTTAGGAAAGAGACCCAGAACCTTCTATTTGTTGGGTTTTTTCCTTCCCCTATTTAATGACTATTAGCCTTTGGCTATGGTCTCAGGCATCCCATGTGTTTCTTTTGATTGCTGCTGTGATACATTCATTCACTGGTTACACTCCATGTGTTATTTTGGACAATCCAAAAACTAGGGGAACTCATTGGAGTAAATAATGCAATTGTTTCTACTGGCATGAGTTGTTTATGGCATACAGGATTGTCAATTCCAGTAACAGGGAAGCAAATTCAGTAGTCATGTTTTGTCCTGGCTAAGTGGTCTTGGAACTTTTGCTTTAAGGAATTAAAAAAAAAATCAGTCCTATTCCTTCATTTTTCAGCCAAAGACTCCATTACATGGAAGCTTAACGTTTGGTCTCTGTTGCTCCTGCCCCGAGGCTGATCTGCATTGTCCAGCTTCTAGGCTTCTGCTCAGGTCAATGCCTCCTGCTGGGGTGCCCTCCCAAGCTTTTGTGCCTATTGAATCCTTCTTATCTTCAAAGGGGAGTTCAAATCTCAGTCCTTCCAAGAAGCCTTGACACCTACTCTTCCTCCTCCGAATTTTGGCAACCCATGGCTTGGTCCTTCCCAACAGACTATTCATTGTCTTTTCAAGCCTACAGGTTCTTATCTCTCCAAGTTGATTTTAACTTCCTACAGCAGAAATTGTCAATTGCCACCCCATATCCATTCAATACCCCACTTTTCAGTAATAGAGGTACACTGCCATCCTCTATTAGAGTAGAACTTTCTAATAGAAATTGGTCTCTCTGGGGCTTTCCTGGCAGTCCAGTGGTTAAGAATCCGCCTGGCAATGCTGGGGACACAGGTTCCACTCCTGATCTGGGAAGACATACCACAGGGCAACTCAGCCTGTGAGCCACAACTACTGAAGCCCACGCACTCTAGAGCCTGTGCTCCTCAGCAAGAGAAGCCACTGCAATGAGAAGCCCATGTACCATAACTAGAGAATAGCCCCTTCTCTCCACAACTAGAGAATGCCCTCACGCAGCAATGAAGACCTAGCACTTCCAAAAAATAAAAATAAATAATTTTTTTTTTAAGAAATTACCCTCTCCAGCCTCCCTTTACATGGTAAAGTATGGTCATGTGACTAAATTCTGATGAATGAGATATTAAGAGAAAAGTTTTCTGGAACTTACAGGAAGACAGATAAAGGAGAACAAATTCAGATGGGAGCTGAACATTTTGTCCTTTCCTCCTTCCAGCTTCCTGCCGCCTGGGGTGAAGAGGGGATAGCTAAAGCTAAGAAAGCCATCTTGAATAATGTAATTTGCAGCAATATGCAGTGACCTAGAGACTATCGTACTGAGTGAAGTAAGTCAGACAGAGAAGGAGAAATATTGTATGACATCTCTTATATGTGGAATCTAAAAAGAAATGATACAAATGAACTTATTTACAAAACAAAAGCAGACTCCCAGACCAGAGAAGGAACTTACGGTTGCTGGGAGAAGGGATTGTTAGGGAGTTTGGGATGGACATGTACACACTGTTATATTTAAAATGGACAACCAACAAGAACCTACTGTATAACACAGAGAACTCTGTTAAATGTTATGTGGCAATCTGGATGGGAAGGGAGTTTGGGGGAGAATGGATACATGTATATGTATGGCTGAATCCCTTTGCTGTCCACCTGAAACTATCACAACATTGTTAATCGACTATACTCCAATAAAAAGTTAAAAAAAGAGAAAGCCATCTTGGATCATGCAATGACCTTCATTATGGATACCAGTTAAGGATGATGAAATAGAAAGAAAGAAGGAGGCCAGAGTCCAAAGACTGTGAAACCACTAGTCCAACCCTGGCTTATCTCCCCTAGACTTCTTTTCTGGAAAAGGATCAATCTTTTTATGTTTCAGTCATTGTTGTTCACTACAGCCAAATGTACTTCTCTCATCCAGCTTCTTACGAGCAAATCAGCTTTTTAATTATTGTATCACCAGCAGTGCCTGACACAGTACATGATAAATTCTGAACAGTTCAGTTCAGTTCAGTTTAGTCAGTCAGTCATGTCCGACTTTGTGATCCCATGGACTGCAGCACGCCAGGCCTCCCTGTCCATCACCAACTCCTGGAGTCTACCCAAACTCATGTCCGTTGAGTTGGTGAGGCCATCCAACCATCTCATCCTTTGTCGTCCCCTTCTCTTCCTGCCCTCAATCTTTCCCAGCATTAGGGTCTTTTCAAATAAGTCAGCTCTTCACATCAGGTGGCCAAAGTATTGGAGTTTCAGCTTCAACATTTGTCTTTCCAATGAACACTCAGGACTGATCTCCTTTAGGATGGACTGCTTGAATCTCCTTGCCGTCCAAGGACTCGCAAGAGTCTTCTCCAACACCACAGTTCAAAAGCATCAATTCTTTGGTGCTCAGCTTTCTTCACAGTCCAACTCTCACATCCATACACAACTACTGGAAAAACCATAGCCTTGACTTGACGGACCTTTGTTGGCAAAGTAATGTCTCTGTTTTTAATATGCTGTCTAGGTTGGTCATAACTTTCCTTCCAAGGAGTAAGTATCTTTTAATTTCATGGCTGCAATCACCATCTGCAGTGATTTTGGAGCCCCCCAAAATAAAGTCTGACACTGTTTCCCCATCTATTTGCCATGAAGTGATGGGACTGGATGCCATGATCTTAGTTTTCTGAATGTTGAACTTTAAGCCAACTTTTTCACTCTCCACTTTCACTTTCATCAAGAGGCTTTTTAGTTCCTCTTCACTTTCTGCCATAAGGGTGGTGTCATCTGCATATCTGAGGTTATTGATATTTCTCCCGGCAATCTTGATTCCAGCTTGTGCTTCTTCCAGCCCAGCGTTTCTCATGATGTACTCTGCATAGAAGTTAAATAAGCAGGGTAACAATATACAGCCTTGATATACTCCTTTTCCTATTTGGAACCAGTCTGTTGGTCCATGTCCAGTTCCAACTATTGCTTCCTGACAGGCATAGAGGTTTCTCAAGAGGCAGGTCAGGTGGTCTGGTATTCCCATCTCTTTCAGAATTTTCCACAGTTTATTGTGATCCACACAGTCAAAGGCTTTGACACAGTCAATAAAGCAGAAATAGATGTTTTTCTGGAACTCTCTTGCTTTTTTGATGATCCAGCAGATGTTGGCAATTTGATCTCTGGTTCCTCTGCCTTTTCTAAAACCAGCATCTAGAAAAACATCTGGAAGTTCATGGTTCATGTATTGCTGAAGCCTGGCTTGGAGAATTTTGAGCATTACTTTACTAGTGTGTGAGATGAGTGCAATTGTGTGGTAGTTTGAGCATTCTTTGGAATTGCCTTTCCTTGGGATTGGAATGAAAACTGACTTTTTCCATGGCTACTGCTGAGTTTTCCAAATTTGCTGACATATTGAATGCAGCACTTTCACAGCATCATCTTTTAGGATTTGAAATAGCTCAACTGGAATTCCATCACCTCCACTAACTTTGTTTGTAGCGAGCGATGCTTCCTAAGGCTCACTGGACTTCACATTCCAGGATGTCTGGCTGTAGGTGAGTGATCACACCTTCATGATTATCTGGGTCATGAAGATCTTTTTTGTATAGTTCTTCTGTGCATTCTTGCCACCTCTTCTTAATATCTTCTGCTTCTGTAGGGTCCATACCATTTCTGGCCTTTATTGTACTCATCTTTGCATGAAATGTTCCCTTGGTATCTCTAATTTTCTTGAAGAGATCTCTAGTCTTTCCCATTCTGTTGTTTTCCTCTATTTCTTTGCATTGATTGCTGAGGAAGGCTTTCTTATCTCTCCTTACTATTATTTGGAACTCTGCATTCAAATGGGTATGTCTTTCCTTTTCTCCTTTGCTTTTCATTACTCTTTTCGCAGCTATTTGTAAGGCCTCCTCAGACGCTATTTTCTTCCTGACTCATTTTAACAGTTTTTCATCATCATTAATATTACAATTTCTGTTTTTCAAATCATGCCCATTAATATTATGCTCCAATTTCAAAAGTTGATATTGTTTCCACTGCATAAAGTTTTTTATCCTTACAGATGAAGTCATTTAAGAAATAGAAGAGATAGCAGGGAGGAAAGGGAGAAGGCCATTATTAGATAACAGAGAGAAGGAGGCAAATTCACCCTATGACCCAGAGGAGCCCATATAAAAGATGTTTTCATGGGTTTAATTTCATCTGGTTAATTTTGCTCCATTTCAGGCAAAGGAGAAACAAGGCATTTATATGCCTGTACAATTCTCTGAAGCCCCATCTTCTTTCATTTATTTGAACTTCTGATAATGAGGTCATCTGTGATCTATGATATGGACCCCAGTCACTTAGCAGGAAGAAGTTTTGAACCATGTTATCCAATATGTCAGTCAGAACTTGGTCAAGAAATAAAAGTCATTCCAGGTATTACATGATGCTCAATATCGCTCATTATTAGAGAAATGCAAAACAAAACCACAATGAAGTATCATTTCACACTGGTCAGAATGGCCATCACCAAAAAGTCTACAAGAGTAAACGCTGGAGAGGGTGTGGAGAAAAGGGAGCCCACCTATACTGTTAGTGGGAATGCAAACTGATACAGCCACTATGGAGAACAGCACGCCTTTTGCTTCTCTTCTTTTCTCAGCTATTTGTAAGGCCTTCTCAGACAACCATTTTGCCTTTTTGCATTTCTTTCCTTGGGGATAGTCTTGATCCCTGCCTCCTGTACAATGTCACGAACCTCTGTCCATAGTTCCTCAGGCACTCTGTCTATCAGATCTAATCCCTTGAATCTATTTGTCACTTCCACTGTATAATCGTTAGGGTATGATTTAGGTCATACCTGAATGGTCTAGTGGTTTTCCCTACTTTCTTCAATTTAAATCTGAATTTGGCAATAAGGAGTTATTGCCCTATTATTATTTCCTAGAACATCGATGGTGCCAACCCTCTTTTTTTAAATTGGAGTATAGCTGCTTTACAATGTTGTGTTAATTTGTGCTGTACATCAAAAAGCCAATCAGCCACACGTATGCACACATCCCCTCTTTTAGATTTCCTTCCCATTTACATCACTACAGGGCACTGAGTAAAGTTCCCCGTGCCATATAGTCGGTTCTCGTTTGTTATCTATTTACAAGGGCTGCCAATCTTGAATAAAATTTTATTTATAAACACCCTTCCCTTGCCTTTCTCCTGAATATAATAATTCTTAGGAATAAATGGAGGACAAATTCTCTTCCAAAGCTATACAGACTATATGGCAAATCATAGCTTTGCTATTTTAAGGAAAAAGGAGTTAAAACTCAAGCTTATAATTTTTCTTTCCATTTACCATTCCCATGCTCTATTTATGTGCCTTGGGGGCAAAATAAAATGGAAAGCTTAAAATTTATCTGTGCTCTTGAATTTTAAATATGTAAAAACCCAGAACTAGAAAAGGATCTTGAAAGAGTATCTGATTTTGTACTCTTCCTTCACATAGATGAATAACTAAACCATAAAAAACATGTTTCAGTCCATTCCATTCATAAAGTCCCTAGGAATCAAGAAATACATTGATATCTCAGATAGTCTTGTCCAGAATTTAAAAGTTCTCTTTCATATTTGACCAGAGTATCTACACCTCCAGCTCCATAACTGCCCTAGAAAGGTCCCTTAGAAGAATATCACCAATACATGAATCTTTTTATTAGAAGCCCAGTTACATGTAGTGAAGTGGCAGGCACTATGGAAGGAGAATTTCTGTCTCCATCTTGCTATAATTTTTCACTGAACATGAACAGGCACAACTGCACACAAATGGTGGAGGGGCTTTTTTTGTTTTTGTTTTAAATCAAATCAATACCTAAGTGGACAAGGAGACTGTCTTACATAAGAAGCCTTCCTCCCACTGGCCAGGTAATGAATTCTGTCCAGGAAATTCATTTACAGAGGATAGCAACTTTCTGTAAAATAAAGGAATAATTTTTCTAGGAAAATATTCCCCCAAAGGGAGAAGGATTGATGAAAAATTGGGTTGAAAGCCAATCTATTTGAAACCCATATTTAAAACTTGGTCATTCATCCTCTTTATACCCAAATAATTATACCCATAATTATGATTCAAGCCCCTAGCAAACTCCTTGCTATAAATAACCACACACATCCCTCAACATGTTTGAGAAGCTCCTGTATAGTCCACATCATGATTCACCTTTCTCCTGGACCCAGCTTTCTTCGGCTGACTGATATTGCTAACCGTCTTCATTGAGAAGTTAGGGATTCCAATTTTCCTTCTAATTCATTGCTCCAAGCCTGGGCACCAAATCTTTCCTAATTTCTCCCAGCAGCATTGAGACCAAGATAATAACATTAATAACACCTACTGGAGGCAATTCCCTGGAGGTCCAGTGGTTAGGATTCCATGTTTCCATTGCAGGGGCACAGGTTCAATAACTGTAGATAATACCCTAACACCTTGAGTTTTTGTTTCATCAACCACATTTTTATGTTTTTTAAATAGAATTAAGATATTAACTCCGCAACCAATCCATTCAACAATTCCACAGTTCAATTCAAAAATTTCATTATCAAGGTCATTCCTAGGTTTCCTAAGCGTTACCCAAAGGTTGGTTATGAACAACTAAAAATCAATTAAAACTCTCCTGTTGGCAATAAATGCATCATGATTACAGAATCGAATACTGTTCAATATAGCATTGTCTTATCTCCTCTCATTTTAACTCCTTACATAAGAAGGCTCTAAAGACTTGCTATGTAGCTGAAAAATATATAGATATACTGGGGAGAGACAGAGACAAAGAGAGACAGATGGACAGACAGAGATGAGCAAGGATATAAAGGCTATGATCTGCTTGGGAGTTATATTTTATACCTAAGTGAACAACATATTACTATGGCATGAAGGGCATAAAATCCTTGCAAAAATTAAATACTCACATATGTAACATATATACATCTTTCACACACACCTGTGTAGAGTGAGAGGAAGAGAGCAAAAAAAAAAAATTCCCTCTTTACATTATTGTTATTGTGAAAATACTGTTCATTGCAGAAGCTGTAATCATTAGATTTCCTTTCTTACTGCTTTTTGATTTTTTCTGGAGTTTCTAGCTGCATTTATCTTTCGGTTCAGTTCAGTTCAGTCGCTCAGTCATGTCCGACTCTTTGCGACCCCATGAACCACACCATGCCAGGCCTCACTGTCCATCACCAACTCCCAGTGTTTACCCAAACTCATGTCCATTGAGTCAGTGATGCCATCCAGCCATCTCATCCTCTGCCATCCCTTTCTCCCGCCCTCAATCTTTCTTAGCATCAGGGTCTTTTCAAATGAGTCAGCTCTTCGCATCAGGTGGCCAAAGTATTGAAGTTTTAGTTTCAACATCAGTCCTTCCAATGAACACCCAAGACTAATCTCCTTTAGAATGGACTGGTTGGATCTCCTTGCAGTCCAAGGGACTCTCAAGAGTCTTCTCCAACATCACAGTTCAAAAGCCTCAATTCTTTGGCACTCAGCTTCCTTTATAGTCCAACTCTCACATCCATACACGACTACTGGAAAAACCATAGCCTTGACTAGATGGACCTTTGGCAAAGTAATGTCTCTGCTTTTTATTTTTATTCTATACTATTTATAAATTTTTATGAATAATGTATGAAAATTTCCCACATTATTATTTACATATTTCCAATAGCTATCTTTTTAAAAACTTTGTGCATTTGTGTGTGGGGGGGAGTATATGTGAATGTACGTGTAAAGAGGGTTTTATTTTGTAGGTTTGTTCAATGTCTTATAACACAGTACACGTGGTTCTTTGACTTGCCTTTTTAACTTCCTTTAACTCTCACCCAAGTACTGGTATGGTTCTATCAGTTTTGTTCATTTGTTTGTTTGTTTTGTTTTTCTAAAATTGTTTGTTTTGTTTTTCTAAAATTGTGTTGCTGCTGCTGCTAAGTCATTTCAGTCATGTCCGACTCTGTGCGACCCCATAGACGGCAGCCCACCAGGCTCCCCTGTCCCTGGGATTTTCCAGGCAAGAGTACTGGAGTGGGGTGCCATTGCCTTCAAGAACGCAGCTAAAAAAATGTATCAACATGATTTGATTATTCATACACCTTAGTTATGGCCAATTTTGACCTTCATTCCCTACCCCCATTTTTCCCCCTTCACTATAGACATCTACTCTCAGATATTTAATGTGTATCCTTTTAATTCACCTGCCACATTTTTCTTTGATAACATAAAGCATTATTTTGTGAGCTTAAAAACTGTTACAAAATTGGTTTCTTTCTATATGACTCTACAACTTGCTTTTATCATGCAAATTTCATTTGATATCCATCCACATTGATAAATATGTGTTTTTATTCCTATTAACTGCTATATAGTAATCTATCATATGGTAAGACCACGCTTTATCTATCCATTCCTTCATTATTGTCATTTAAGTTGTTTTTAAGATTTTCTACTACAAATAGTGATGCAGCTAACATTATTGTACATGTCTTCTTGTGCACATGTACAATCCATAGATCATTTGCTACTGCTACTGCTAAGTCACTTCAGTCGTGTCCGACTCTGTGTGACCCCATAGACAGCAGCCCACCAGGCTCCCCCATCCCTGGGATTCTCCAGGCAAGAACACTGGAGTGGGTTGCCATTTCCTTCTCCAATGCAGGAAAGTGAAAAGTGAAAGTGAAGTCGCTAAGTCGTGTCCGACTCTTAGGGACCCCATGGACTGCAGCCTATTAGGCTCCTCCGTCCATGGGATTTTCCAGGCAAGAGTACTGGAGTGGGGTGCCATAGGTCATTTAGTTCACCTTAAATTTTTATTATTATAGAATCTCTTTGTCACATGTGCATATAGTCTCATAGTGTATGCTATGTAAGTAGTGTGCTTACATAAAAGGATGTGCATTTTTAGAATTCTGATATTGCTAAATTATCCTCTAAAAAGATTGTATCAATTCAAATTCCCAACAACTGAAATTAGGGTATCAATTTTTTCCCTATTTGCCTGTGCTTAATATAACCGGTATGAAATTCTTGACTATATCATAGTTAACAAAATAGTTTCTCATTGTTAAGATCTGGATGTCTCTGATAAACTACATAAGGGATATATCTCTTAATATCTTTATGGGGTTTTTATTTTGCTTCTTTATAGTGTTTTACAATTTTTCTGTTTAATTTCATTTTTTCTTGTTGACTGGCTAACATATTTGTGATGGTAGTTTTTTGTTACTCTATATAAGATGAAAATCTTTTCTTCTAGCCTCTCGCTTTTTCTTTCATTTTGGTTTTGATGATGAAATAATCAAATTTATCAAATTTTTCTATAAGGCTTTTTGTGCAAGCACAAGTATGTCTTGCTTTAGGGAATTTTCTCTACCCCATGGGTTATAAATATTTGCCTGTATTTTCTTGTGTGAGTGTATGTATGTTTGATTTAGAGGATCATTCCTTCTCCGTAGTTAAATATATACATTTGTCTGTATTTTTATCTAATAATTTCATAGCTTTTTTTTTTAAGTTTAGCCCTTCAATCCATCTGGAATTTAATTTTGAAAAGGCTATGTCATAAGGATATATACTAATTTCTTATATAGAGACAGATCTATTTCTACAGTCTCCATTCTGCCTCATTAATCTAGTTACGTATTTCTATGCCAAAACTACACAATTTTAATTGCTTTAGAATTATAAAATATGTTTGATATGGCAGGTCCTAATTTCTGTTTCTAGCAGTATAGTAGACCAGATAGTCTTAACTACTTCTTTCTGCAAGACAAGTAAAAATTTTGGACAAAATAGATTTGCTTTCAGTTTTAAGAATAAGTTAGCAAGAGAGTTAGATGAGACAGTTAGATGAGACGTCACCAACTCAACCGACATGAATTTGAGCAAACTCCCAGAGATAGTAAAGGACAGAGGAGCCTGGCAAGTTGCAGTCCATGGGGTCACAAAGAGACACATTAGAGACTGAACAACAATAACAACAACAGCAAGAGAATCACAAAAAGTTGCATAGGTCATATGAGTGAAAGGAGCAATCTAAGTGGAATGCTAGGTGCCTTAAAGTCACCTTTTATGACCTCAGGTTTCTATCTTGACATCCTCTCAAGGTCTAGAGAACAAAAGTCCTTCCAAAGTTAGGGAAATGGATAGGAGACCCATGCAGAAAGCTAAAATACCCAACGATGAGCTAGGAAAATCCAGCATACAGAAAAGCACAGTAAAAAAAACTTACCTGCTTCAGTCTTAATGGTGGGTGGGAGGGAAAATACAAAAATCCTCAGAAAATATGGAATCACAGCTAGGCTTCACATAGGTGCCTGACTTAAATTCACATGGCCCATGGTTTCTGAGAAATCTCTATCTGATCATTGATTTGTAAATGGTTCCAGAGCAAACACAACATTGATATCAAAACCTGACAAGGACTGCACAAAGAAAGAAAATTATAGACCAGTCTTACTTATAAATATCAACATAAAAACATTAAATAAAGCATAGTTGTTGTGGTTCAGACACTAAGTCATGTCTGTCTCTGTGACCCCAAGGACTGCAGCACGCCAGGCTTCCCTGTCTTTCACTATCGCCCAGAGTTTGCTCAAACTCATGTCCATTGAGTCAGTGATGCCATCAGACCATCTCATATTCTGTCATCCCCTTCTCCTACTCTCAGTCTTTGCTGGCATCAAGGTCTTTTCCAATGAGTCAGCTCTTTGCATCAGGTGGCCAAAGTATTGGAGCTTCAGCTTCAGCATCAGTCCTCCCAGTGGATATTCAGGGTTGATTTCCTTTAGGATTGACTGGTTTGATCTCCTTGCAGTCTCAAGGAATCTCAAGAGCCTTCTCCAGCACCACAGTTTGAAAGCAACAATTCTTCAGTGCTCAATCTTCTTTATGGTTGAACTCTCACAACCGTACATGACTATTTGGAAAACCATAGCTTTGACTATAGTGATCTTTGTTGGCAAAGTGATGTCTCTGCTTTTTAATATGCTATCTAGGTTTGTCATAGCTTCTCTTCCAAGGAGTAAGCGTCTTTTAATTTCATGGCAGCAGTCACCATCTGCAGTGATTTTGGAGCCCAAGAAAATAAAATCTGTCACTGTTTCCACTTTCCCCCCATCTATTTGCCATGAAGTAATGGGACCGGATGCCATGATCTTAGTTTTTTTTACTGTTGAATTTAAGCCAGCTTTTTCACTCTCTTTCACCCTCATCAAAAGGTTCTTTAGTTCCTCTTCACTTTCTGCCATTAGAGTGCTTTATCTGCATATTGAGGTTGTTGATATTTTCCCTAGCAATTTAACTTATAGCTTGCAAATAAAATATTAGCATGCAGAATCAAGGGATACATTTAAAATAATAATCAAGAGTTGTTTATTCCATGAATGAAAAGATGGGCTTAACATCAGTGATAGTTCTATATTAATATAAACAAGGAGAAAAATTATCTCAGTGATAATAAGGATTTGGGAAAAAGTAAAAACCCATTCTTTATTTTTAAAAACACACCATGGGAGTTTAGGGGAGAATGGATACACGTACATGTATGGCTGAGTGTCTTCGTTGTTCACCTGTCACAACGTTATTAATCAGTTATACTCCAATAGAAAATAAAGTTAAAAAAATAAAAATAAAAAAATCCCATAAAATATTAATGGATGATTTATTTAATATGATTCACATAATTTATTAATCCAGACACCAGAAACAATCTTAATGGAGAACAATGGAAGAACACATGCTAAGGTAAGAAATAAGCTGAAGATGCCCCCTGTCAATACTGCTATTTAATATTGTCTTGATCTGCCTCTTGAGAAACCTATATGCAGGTCAGGAAGCAACCGTTAGAACTGGACATGAAACAACAGACTGGTTCCAAATAGGAAAAGGAGTTCGTCAAGCCTGTATATTGTCACCCTGCTTATTTAACTTCTACGCAGAGTACATCATGAGAAACGCTGGGCTGGAAGAAACACAAGCTGGAATCAAGATTGCTGGGAGAAATATCAATAACCTCAGATATGCAGATGACACCACCCTTATGGCAGAAAGTGAAGAGGAACTAAAAAGCCTCTTGATGAAAGTGAAAGTGGAGAGTGAAAAAGTTGGCTTAAAGCTCAACATTCAGAAAATGAAGATCATGGCATCCGGTCCCATCACTTCATGGGAAATAGATGGGGAAACAGTGGAAACAGTGTCAGACTTTATTTTGGGGGGCTCCAAAATCACTGCAGATGGTGACTGCAGCCATGAAATTAAAAGACGCTTACTCCTTGGAAGGAAAGTTATGACCAACCTAGATAGCATATTCAAAAGCAGAGACATTACTTTGCCAACAAAGGTCCGTCAAGTCAGGGCTATGGTTTTTCCAGTAGTCGTGTATGGATGTGAGAGTTGGACTGTGAAGAAAGCTGAGCGCCGAAGAATTGATGCTTTTGAACTGTGGTGTTGGAGAAGACTCTTGAGAGTCCCTTGGACTGCAAGGAGATCCAACCAGTCCATTCTGAAGGAGATCAGCCCTAGGATTTCTTTGGAAGGAATGATGCTCAAGCTGAAACTCCAGTACTTTGGCCACCTCATTTGAAGAGTTGACTCATTGGAAAAGACTCTGATGCTGGGAGGGATTGGGGGCAGGAGGAGAAGGGGACGACAGAGGATAAGATGGCTGGATGGCATCACCGACTCGATTGACATGAATCTGAGTGAACTCCGGGAGTTGGTGATGGACAGAGAGGCCTGGCGTGCTGCGATTCAAGGGGTCGCAAAGAGTCCGACACAACTGAGTGACTGAACTGAAGTGAACTGAGAATAGTAAGACCTACAATCAGACAAAAGAAAGTATAAGAATTGTAAGAGATGGCAAAATTGTCACTGTTTTCAAAAGATACAATTTTATATTAAAGAGAATCAGCGGAAAAACTACTACAAATATTAAAAGAATGCAATAAATTGCAAGGTATAAAGTTGATATACAACAATGAATAGTTTTCTTACATAAAACAATACCAATTTTAAAAGCACAAGAAAACCACATCTGCAATAGCAAGAACAACAACAAAAAGATAAAACACTTAAGAGCCATCTTAAGAAATAGACATCTTGGGACTTCCATGGTGGTCCAGTGGCTAAAACTTTGCTGCAATGAAGGGACTCGGGTTCAATCCTTGGTCCAGAAAGATCCCACATGCCACAGAGTAATTAAGCCCACGTGCCACAACTGCTGAGGCCACTCGCCCTAGAGCCTGTGCTCTACAAAAAGAGAAGCCATTGCAACGAGAAGCCCAAGTGCTGTAACGAAGAGTAGCCCCCGCTGGCTGCAACTAGAGAGAGCCCAACATGCAGCAACAGAGATGCAGTGCAGCTAAAAATAGATGAGCAAATATTTTAAAGATTGATTTAAAAAAAAATAAATATATAACTTTATGAGGAAATTTTCAAAACACTACTATGGGAATGAAAGTAGAATGGAACAATAGAAATGTTTGCCTTATTCTTTGGTTAAAAAAAAAATCAACATGGTAAAAAGTCTATTCTCTCTGAGTCAGTTTATAAATTTAACCTGATCTTTAAAAAATTACCAATAGATTTGTTTCTAAGAAATAGATACATTGTTTCTAAATTCATTCCAGAAAATAAATAAGCAAGAGTAACCAGAAAAACTTGAGAACTGAAGAACAATGTGGTGAAGCTATCCCAAACAGATATTAAAATATGTTAATAGGTCCCAATAATTAAAACAGTATAATTTTGCTTGACTAGACAGGCTAAAGGAGTAGAATTTAAGTGCAGAAATAGAGCCAAAAACATACAAAAACTTAGTATATGAAAAAGTGGCAACTCAAATTAGCGTGGCAAGAAAACAATTTCAAATAAATGTTGTTGAGACAACCAAATAACCACCTGGAAAAAATAAAGTTGGATCTATCTCTCATCATGTACCAGGAAAAACACTACTATCTTTAAAGTCTCAATATTAAAAAATTAAACTATAAAACTCTCAGAAGAAAACATGTAACTTCTTTATGAGCTTACTATGATTCAAAATGCATACACAAAAACAGTAATTTTTATTACACAAAAATTTTAAGTACATAGAAAAATATGCCATAAGAAATGTTGAAAGACAAATGATAAATTGGGAAAATACCTTTTTAACTTGCATCTTTAGACAAAGTGCTAATTATCCAAATACATGGAGAACTACAATACATCAATACAGAGAGACCAAAAATGATCAGTCTTTTTAAAGAAAAATGAGCAAAGTACACAAACTGAAAAGTTCATAGAAAAAGACAAATGGCCTGTACATATGTAAAAGGAAACTTTCTTCAACTCATAAGAAAAAAGCAAATTGAAACGAAACTGAGGTAACTATTAAATTAGGAAAACCCCCCAAAACTGAGTAGTAGTTTCTGTCAGCAAGGCTGTGGGGAATCAGGTAATCTTAACCATTGTCAGTAGGAGGGAAAAGCGACACAGTCATGGGGCTTCTCTGGTGGTCCAGTGGTTAGAATCCGCCTGCTACTGCACACGACACAGGTTCAATCCCTGGTCCAGAAAGATTCCACATGTCGCAGGGCAACTAAGCCCATAGGCCAATCGACTGAGCCCACGCTCCAGAATCTGTGAGCTGCAACCTCTGAAGCCCGAACTCTCTGGAGCCCATGCTCCTCAACACAAGAACCATCACAGCGAGAAGCTTGCACACCACAACCGGAAAAAGCCCGCACACAGCAACAAAGACCCAGCACAGCAAAAAATAAAAAAAAATTTTTAAGTGACACAACCATAATAAAAACCAATTGACAATATTTCCAAAATTTACAGTACATTTACCCTTTGACCTGACATTTCCACTTCTGGAGATTCTATGTTTCCCTCCACAATGACAACATGATATAGAGGATAATTCGTCATTGCATCATTGTCCACATAGAAAAAGATCAGAAG
The DNA here is from genome assembly GCF_029407905.1 of Bubalus kerabau. Taxonomy (NCBI): domain Eukaryota; kingdom Metazoa; phylum Chordata; class Mammalia; order Artiodactyla; family Bovidae; genus Bubalus; species Bubalus kerabau. The sequence continues at coordinate 35,864,143 of NC_073626.1, read as the reverse complement.
CAACCACATGCCCATCAATAAGGAATAGATTAAATAAACTATGCTATGTTCGCACATGAGAACACAATACAACTAAGGTCCTAACACTTCTTTTGCAACACCATTAAAATTCAGCGGCCCGTGCTCGCTTTAGCAGCACATATACTAAAATGGGAACAATACAGAGAAGATTAGCATGGCCCCTACATAAGGACGACACGAAAATTCGTGAAGCGTTCCATATAAAAAAATAAATAAATAAAATTCAGTGGTCCAATGTCACATGGGTTAGACATACATTTGAATTTCCACACATTCTGATTTTGGAAATAGTTGCACCTATTTTTCAACTTGGTTTTTCCAGTAATCATGTATGGATGTGAGAGTTGGACTATAAAGAAAGCTGAGCGCCAAAGAATTGATGCTTTTGAACTGTGGTGTTGGAGAAGATCTTGAGAGTCCCTTGGACTACAAGGAGATCCAACCAGTCCATCCTAAAGGAGATCAGTCCTGACGATTCATTGGAAGGACTGATGCTGAAGCAAACTTTTGCCACCCAATGCAAAGAACTGATTCATTGGAAAAGACCCTGATTCTAGGAAAGACTGAAGGCAGGAGGAGAAGGGGATGACAGAGGATGAGATGGTTGGATGGCATCACTGACTTGATGGACATGAGTTTGAGCAAATTCCGGGAGTTGGTGATGGACAGGGAAGCCTGGCGTGCTGCAGTCCATGGGTTGCATAGAGTTGGACATGACTGAGCGACTGAACTGAACTGATCTTTCAACTTTCACTTTCTCTGGTAACGAAACAAGAGTCACTTTCATATATATTAAGGGTAGTCCCTTCTGGCCCCCTCAAAGAAGACTAATAACTGCCTTATATATATATTCTATATAGCTCATACCCCAGGAATTCTGAAATCATGCGCTATGAAAATTAAATGAGCAAGCAGGTGTGAAAGTATTCCTTGGCACTTAGTAGGCTCATGACAAGTAGATGTTGTGAGTTAGAAACATCTCCAGTCTCTACAGATGGGTGGTATCTAAGGTTGATTTTTTTAAATGCAAATTAAACTCTCAAATGCAGTTGTTTCCAAAGGCATATATATATATAGATATAGATATAGATATAGATATCTGGCCTGCCAGATTGTGAGTTTGTGTTTCCATTTCTCAGGTGAGACTGTGTAAGCTCTAGGAAGCCAGCAGTGACTTATACTCTGTACTCTGAGTCCTCCCCTACCAGAGGGTCTTATGTCCCATATGGCTTCTTTCTATACACATGATGGTGTTCATAGCTGGCCTTGGTGTATGGGAGTGAACCTCCAGGCACCTTGGGGAAAATGAAGCTGTTCCCCACCCTTCTCCCATGTTACATATCACAGTTAGGTTCACTCAGCTCCATTCCAAGTTCCTTGAACTATGCTTCCCTAAATACTTAAGACTAAAAAAGACAGACTAGGGGCTTCCCTGGTGGTCCAGTGGTTAAGAATCCATCTTGCAGTGCAAGAGACTGCAAGGGATAAGGGTTTGATCCCTTGTCAGGGAACTGAGATCCCTCATGTCACAGGGTAACTAATCCCACATGCCCCAATGAAAGATTCCACATGACATAACGAATATCCCAAGTACTGCAACTAAGACCCAATGCAGTCAAATAAATGTTTGGTTTTTTTTTTCAATATTCTTCAACTTAAAAAAGACTATGTATTTCCTAGACTCCTTGACAGGGAGCGTTCCAAGTCCATCAAGGAAACACATCTGGGGATTTGGAAGGCAGAAATACGGGGCAGGCCAGGCTTCTGCTGTTTTCTGTTATTTCTGCTGGCACACATGCAAATAGAGGTGGGCTGGGTTCTCCTGAGACATCAGTGGCAAGAGTCCCAGGGTCTGTTTCTCAGCTGTGTGGGTGTTAGGAGCAACGTGGTCCTAGTACTTCCTGATCCCCCAGCTTACTAGTATTGACAGAAGTCAGAGCTCCCTTTGGTGGGCCACCATCCTGTTCTAGGCATCATTCCTGGAAGCTCAACCTAGGGCTCTTCCGACAATCCTTCAAACAAGTTTTTAAGCACATAATTCCCTTATTTAAAGGGTTGTTGAAATCAGCCAAAGTGGTTTCTGCTCTTGCAAATGGACCCTGATTGAGAGACCCTATAAATGCCCCCTTTCTCTCACTACCCCATATTCCCTCAAGGCTGTGGGTGGAAAATATATTCCATTTATTCGAGCCTCTGAATCCTATAAGCTTACCAAACATGGGAATATATAACCCATTGTAGGATATTCTCAACCAATTATAGGTCAGAATAATAAATATAGAAAATTTCTCCTGGTGAAAGATTTTGAATGTGTAGAGAAAAAGAAAGAGAGAGGAAGGAAGGAAGGAAGGAAGAGGAAAGAATACAAGTATACAGAGATTCCCCTGGTGGTCCAATGGTTAAGACTCTGCACCTCCAATGCAAGGGCCCAGGTTTGATCCCTGGTCAGGGAACAATACCCACGTGTCACAACTAAGACCTGGTGCAGCCAAATAAATAAATAAAATTTTAAAAATACAGGTATCTAAGGCAGCGTTGGAGAGTTGACACTGAGCGGGGAGAACCAGATGCTGAGCCGGAAAACAAATTTTGCCACCCTTACACTTTTACCCCACAGCTTCCCCTGAGGATGGTGAGTTTGGTTTGGGGCAGAGCTGACCATTAGGAAACCCAAATAACTGAGACAATGGCTGAGGAATCACCCATCTCAACTGGCCTACTTGCCTGGGTCTGCATTCGTGATGCAAATTTTCCAAAATGCTCTGTTTAGCAAATAAAGAGCTGGCTGTGGGATCTAAAGAAAAATCCCTGATACTATGTTTGTACGCATCCCAAGTACTCTTTCAGGAGGAGGGTTTTTTTTTTTTTTTTTTTTTTTTTAATTTAAAAGTAAAATGTAGTTATTTTTATTTAAGGCAGTTCCCCATCTTGAACACATTTACATTTTTCTTCCCCCATTTACAGCCTATTTCCTGAAAAATGTTGCAAAGATTTAAGTGTCTAATATTTTCCAAAGCCATCTCATGATTCATCAGTTTATTGTTTGTTAAAATATCAGCCTCAAGAAACTGGCTTAAATGGGAATGTTCATCTGGATTTTCTCTTCTGATTTACTTCATGGATGACATGAGAATGAATTAAAAGATTAAAAAGTCAACATTGTGTTGAGGCCCGTGAATAACAAGGAGGTCCTGTAAGAATCAAGTGAGGCTACAACAGACACTCCTCATTCTATAATCTAGAATCATATATTAATAGAATTTGTAACTGGGAGGGGCCTGAGACCTGTCACCTTATTTCACAGAGGAAGAAGCCAGGCCCTAGAGAAAGAAAATGACTAACTCAAGATCACACCCTCAGCCAGTGGCATAGCTGGGACTCGAGTTCATATCTCCTGAGAGTCACCCTCCAGTGCTCTCTCTCTTGCTTATTTTCAATTATATCCTTTTCAATCGCTCTTCTCTTTCCTGCTCTGCAGCTGTTTCTACTTTAGTAGGAGTCGGACACATTTCTGAGTCCCTACTTATGAGAAGTAAGAGATCATTTAAGTAGCTGAGAATTTCCTTCCATAGAAGTCAGGACCCCCGGTCCCATGGTGCAGAGATAAAGTTCAGAGATGAAGTTGACTTGCCAGAGGCCGCACAAGTAAGGCTCAAATTCAGGCCTCCTAACAACCAAGCCAAGGTGCTTACCAGCGCATTATAATAGGTGGCCTGGTACATTCCACGTGCTTTTAAGATGTAGATTGCAAGCAGAATTTGGTCTAATAAAAGGTCATTCAGGGACTTCCCTAGTGGTCCAGTGGTTAAGACTTTCCCTTCCAAGCTGGGGGGTGGGACGGGATGCAGGTTCTATCTCCAGTTGGGAAACTAATATCCCACATACCTTGGAGCCAAAAAAACAAAACAAAACAAAAAAACAAAACAAAACAGAAGCAATATTGTAACAAATTCAAAAAAGACTTTAAAAATGGTCCACATCAATAAATCTTTTTAAAAAAATGTCATTCAATTAATGAAATACAAAAAGGACCTCATTAAAAGGATCTATCCTCTACAAGGCAGGACAATGGCAGTTATCTTTCCAAAATGAACATTAGAAAGCAGTTCCTGTGTAATTTTCTAATCATTTAACTTCAAGATTTCTATCTATAGAGCACATATGGGTTTGCATGTCCTTTTATGATGGTCTGAATCTAGGCTGACTTAGAGGAAAGCTGCTAAAGGTCAGTGATCATGAGCTATTACCTTTATTCAGGTATAATTGTTTAATAATAAAAGTAATACAAGCACATTACAGAGTTTTGGAAAATTCAGGAAAGAAAAATACATACCCATAATTCTACCATTCCTCATGTTATTGCTATTATTTTGCATATTTCCTTTCTCTCTTTTTCCTAAAAGTGTTTTTACATATTTTAAGTGGTCTTCCTCTCATTTCTGTAGCATACTTATAATTTTGAGTCCTGCTTTCCCCTCTGGCATTAGATCATAAATATTTTTCTTGTAATACATTGTCTTCATAAGCATGTTTAATGGCTGCAATACATTCTCCCTCATAAGAATCTCATAAAGTGTCTGTTATCCTTTGCAAGGTCCATGAACATTATTCCAGGGGATTCCTCAGAATGTGGAATGTTTTTCCACATTCAAAGTTCGCAATTGCATTTGTTTGAATTTCAAAAAGTAGCTCAATTAGTTATTTAAAACATTTCTCCTGGACTTCCCTGGTGGTCCAGTGGCTAAGACTCCATGCTCCCAATGCAGGGGGCCTGGGTTCAATCCCTGTCTGGGGAACTAGATCCCACATGTCACAACTAAAGATCCCATGGTGCCCCAACTGAGACCTGGTGCGATCAAATTAATAAATAAAATATTAAAATAATGATAATACTAAAACATTTCTCCTTTAAAGACCAGCATGAGAGAACTCTGGGCATGTTTTGAGTGAGTCACACAGACAGAATTTGAGGAAGTCATGAACTGGTCCCTGAATTCTTATCCAGGTCGATACAACACCATGGGCATTAACACTTAAGAAACCTATTACACGATTATAGTCTTTATTCCTTACTGCCTTCTTTAATGTACACTCATAATGATTAAAGACTGACAAAAGAAAGAATAAGGAATTCTGTTATTAAAAAGCCTCTTGATGAAAGTGAAAGTGGAGAGTGAAAAAGTTGGCTTAAAGCTCAACATTCAGAAAACGAAGATCATGGCATCCGGTCCCATCACTTCATGGGAAATAGATGGGGAAACAGTGGAAACAGTGTCAGACTTTATTTTGGGGGGCTCCAAAATCACTGCAGATGGTGACTGCAGCCATGAAATTAAAAGACACTTACTCCTTGGAAGGAAAGTTATGACCAACCTAGATAGCATATTCAAAAGCAGAGACATTACTTTGCCAACAAAGGTCCGCTAGTCAAGGCTATGGCTTTTCCTGTGGTCATGTATGGATGTGAGAGTTGGACTGTGAAGAAAGCTGAGCGCCGAAGAATTGATGCTTTTGAACTGTGGTGTTAGAGAAGACTCTTGAGAGTCCCTTGGACTGCAAGGAGATCCAACCAGTCCATTCTGAAGGAGATCAGCCCTGGGATTTCTTTGGAAGGAATAATGCTCAAGCTGAAATTCCAGTACTTTGGCCACCTCATGCGAAGAGTTGACTCATTGGAAAAGACTCTGATGCTGGGAGGGATTGGGGGCAGGAGGAGAAGGGGACGACAGAGGATGAGATGGCTGGATGGCATCACCGACTCGATGGACGTGAGTCTGAGTGAACTCCGGGAGTTGGTGATGGGCAGGGAGGCCTGGCGTGCTGCGATTCATGGGGTCACAAAGAGTCGGACACGACTGAGCGACTGAACTGAACTGAACTGAATGAGAACATTAAAATGATAATTCTGTATCGATATATACATAACATGGACAAACCTTAAAATCATCACACTAGATGTAAAAGACCAGGCACAAAAGGCCATATATTATATGCTTTCATATATCTGAGATGTCCAGAATAGGCAATTCCATAGAGACAGAGAGATTATTGGTTGCCAGGGACTGGGAGGTGGAGCAATGGGGATTGACTGCTTAATAGTTATGGGGTTTCCTTTTGGGGTGATAAAAATATGGGGTTTCCTTTTGGGGTGATAAAAATGTCCTGGAATTAGATAGTAGTGATGGTTACACAACACTGTGAATTTGAATGTGCTATAAGACATTAATGGTAAATTTTATGTTCTGTGTATTTTACCATAACAAAAGATTATAATTCTGAAAATTTTCCTTGAGATAGTCTTCATCAGACATGTAAGTTGGTTTTATTTTATAATTATAATAACATGAATTCAAACTTCAAAATATGTCTTATACTTTAAAATCTGTTTTAAAAGTGGGGAAAAGCAATCTAGCAATTGATACATACTAGATTTCTAATTTATATTCACTCAAAACTTTGATATAGTTTCACATATTTTGTATCTAGTATTACTGCTAAAAGTAAAGAAAGTTTATCTTAGTGATTGTTTTTTTCATTTGAATGAGGCTTGAAACTTCTAATCCAATTCTGAGAATATAAAGAAATACTATGTCGTTAAAAAAACAACAGGAAATTAACATGATACAGTATTAGTAACTAAAGTACAGATTTTGTTCAAATTTCACAAAATTGTATGCTAGTGTCCACTATTTGTTTTTATACCTTATTCAAGATTCTATATTGTATTTAGTTGCATTGAGCAGCTTCAACTACCTGTAACAGATTCTAGTAAATTCTCATTTCATTTTTATTCTGTTACAAATATTTCTAATTTTCCTTGTATGGCTTCTTAGATACACCTATCATTTAAAAGTGGACATTTAATTACCAAATACATATTTGATATTAATTTCTCATTTTGATACTAACTTCTCATTTAAATGCTTTCCACTTTGCAATCACCCTCTGTGTTTTTTTCAATCTTCTAACTTTACTGAGGCTTTCAGTGGCTAAGTCAAAGATCTCTCTTGGTAAGTGTCACACTGCACTTGAAAATACATGGATTACTTTCAATTATCTTTTGATATTGTCTTCTAACATAATTCTTCAGTGATAAGGGAACAGTCTCTGTATGATTTCAATACCTTGAAACCATGAAATTTTTGTACCTTGTTTTATGTCCCTGGGTATGTTCCAGTGTCTACTAGTTTGTAGGTTATGGGAACTTGAACAGAATTTGTATCCTACTGTTGTGTGAAAATTGTATAAATCTTAACTATGTAGAATTGGTTCATGGTGCCTTTTAGGTCTACTACATGCTTCTACTTTTTTATATATTCATTCTATTAATTTTTGAGAGTTTGGTATTGAAACTTCAACTAAAAACTTTCATTTATCTACTTAAAAAATAACTGCGATATAGAGTGGAGCTATATGTAATTTTGTTTTGTATTTTCCAAGTCTCTTGCAAATGTGGTCACTTTCATAATTATCGTACTTTCATAATTTAAATATTTTTTAAAAGAAAGAGTAAAAAAAAGAATTGCCCACTATCATTACGGGTCCTTAGGCCATGTCAATAAGCACACAAAAAAAGCAGATTTATGCACATCAAATAAATAAAAAGTAAAAGTGGAAAGAAGCAATCTACTTACCAGAATACTAATCAGCCACACCAAAATCCCATTCCCAAATATATTTATAGAGAAGTATCTGTTAATTACAGTCTGAAATCTCTCTCATCTCTTCACTTGGAAATACAATTTGAAAATTATAAAAATAAAACATTGATATTTTAAGTTAAAATATAAGAATTGTAAGCATTAGGCAATGAAGACAATTTTTGCCCATTTTAATGGCAGAGAATGTAGTTTCTTTCGATCTATATTAAAAATAGATTTTGTGCCTAAACTAAGCACAATAAATTATTCTATTTAAAAGGCATATCACAGATTATTTTCTTATGTATTTTAAAGTATTTGTCACGTATTAATAGGAAGTTAAATTTTGTCTTAGTAACATGGATATTAATGAAGTTTGCAGTGAATCAATCCTTATCAAACAGCTTTAATACTATTTTGTTAAAAGTAAAATATTTTACAAAGATTTAAAATATGTATCAATGATTTAAAACATAATATTTTTAAGTTTTTAAAATAATGCCTGATACTTATTAGGCATCATACATGTTTGTTAAATAAAAATAATGAAATGATTTTAAAAATACTATGAATTTTATGAGACTATATATGTGTTGACAAGGGAGACTTCAAAGTAAAAAAAAAAATCTATATATTTACATATATTATATATATGCAGGGAAAGGCAGATTTATATAATGATTCCCCCATTGTTAGCTATTTGTGTTACTGCCCAGGTCTTTTTTCAAAAAAATTTAAATATAATTGACATACAATATTATATTAATCTCAGGAGACAACATAGTTATTCAATATGTACTATAAAAAGATCACCACAGTAAGTCTAGTAACATCTGTCACCATCAGAGTTATTACAATATTAGTGACTATATCCCCTATGCTGTACTTATTTGTTTTGTAGCTGGAAATTTGTACCTCTCAATCCCCTTCCCCTGTTTTACCTGTCCCCCAACACCTCCCTCTGTGTAGCTTTTATAAGGATTACTATAACAAACAGTTTTCTAGCATAAAGATAGCTCTGTAGGTTGTTGTTCTTTTGAGGTATAGTAAGAGAATTAGGGTTACTGGTCCAAACGTTAGAATAACATATATTACTTTTGATATGTGTCATTATTGCTAACCTTATCTATGTGGAACTTAGCATAAGGAAAATATAATGTCTCAATTCATACAACCTGTTGTATCAACCTTATCATTTTGATCTTTGTAATGACTCTATACAGTAGGAGGTATTAAAATTCTCTTCTCTAGATGAGCAAACTGAGACTTGAAGAGCTGATTCATTATGACTTGATATGTAGCTAGGAGGGAACAGTGAGTTTCAACTTCAGGGACACCAAGCAGAAAGACTGTGTGATAAATTTCTTTTTCTTGGTAAGGGGGCCAACTTACTGTCAAATTGGATGTAGGCCCCACCTGAATCCAGCATGGCTTCATCTTTTCTTGACTACATCTGTAACGACACTATTTCCAAATATGGTCATACTGACAGGTTCTAGGTGAACATGAATTTGGGGAGACACTTCTCAACCCAGTATACTTGGGTAGGAGGACGCTGATCGTCTGCCCCTCCTACTTCCTACTCTGTGCTGTGCAGTAGTTAGCAGAGGCATGTGCTCCTAATGGGTGAAGGGAGATCCTGGGGCCAAGAGGCAAGGCAGCACCCTGGGAGACTCCCCATACTCAAAAAGCCAGATAATGGGCCCATCCTCATCTCCCTCCCCATCAGTGGCTGGAAGCAAGTTTCAATAAACAGCTCCTCCCACAGTCAGAATAATAGAGACTCGCAAAGGAAAAGATTGTATAGAGCCAAGAATTACTAGTACTTCATGAAAGAGAAGCATAAAGCGCAACACAGGACAAATATCTAAGAAACAGTTACTAGAACTCACAGAAGGTGATTTTAAGGAAAATATAATTGACATCTTCACTGAGGTAAGAGAGATAATTGAATCCACAAGACAAAAAGAAGTTATGAAAAAGAACCAAGTAGAGCTCTTGGAAAATAAAAATATTCAGAAGAAGGGGAAATAGCAGAATGAGCTGGAAATAGCTGAGAGATTCTCCCAGAATGTGGTACAAAACAGAATGTATGAAGAAATGTTTAGAAACATGGAGAATAGAGCCAGAGTCTCCCAACCTATTTATACATGTTCCAGAAGAAAATAAAAGACATAAATGATAAAGGAGAGGAAAAGTTCACGAATCTTCAGGTTGGGAATAGAGTCAGATGAATGAGAGATGACTACACATCAATAAATAGAGAGAGAGCTAGATAAGTAAATAATTTTTTTAAAAAAAAGAAGAAAGGACTATGTCTAGTGTATATGAGTGAAATTTTAGAACAATAGGCAATAAAAGAGAATTTCTTAAAATCATCCAAAGATTTTACAAAACATTTCTATGAAGACTGACATCAGAATTCTCAGTGAAAACATACTGGACACAAGAAAACAGAAGAAATATATCTCCAAATTTTTGAGATAAAAATGATTACAAATTTAGAATTCTATATACTCAGCTATTATTCAAGTGTGAATATAAAATAAATATATTTATAGATATTCAAGGATGCAGAACATTTGCCAGCCACAAAGAATTAATAGAGAATGTGCATAGAAAAAAAGGAAAAATAGTAATCCTAGAAGTATCTTATTAAAGAAATCAGTGAAACTTGTAAAATCCATATGTTAGGGTAACCACTAAAAGAAACAGCAGACACAAGTTCCAATTTTAAGAAGGATAAAATAGGACAAGGAAAATTCAATCAATCTTACAAATGACAAAAGGAAACAACAAAAATCTAGGTGAGTAGAAAGGGCAAAATAAGTTGGGAGTTCAGATGTATCAGTATTACTTGGAATGTGAATAGATTTAGTTCATGGATGAAAAGAGAATCTTATACTGGATTTTTAAAAATCTAGCTATTACAAGACACACATCGAGTTAGGGACTTTGAGAAGGTCATATATATACTGCTAAATTTAAAATGGATAATCAACAAAGACCTACATGTATAGCACATACATGTAGTTCCATGTATATATATAGTTCCATGTATAGCACATGGAACTCTGCTCAATGTTATGTGCCAGCCTGGATGGGAGGGGGGTTTGGGGGAGAATGGATACATGTGTATGAATGACTGAGTCTTTTTGCTGTTTACCTGAAACTACCACAACATTGTTAATCGGCTATACCTCAGTACAAAATGTTTTTTGTGTTTAAAAAAAATTAAAATGAAAATATAAATATATAAAATTTATGATATCAAAAAGAAATAAATAAAAGTCATCTAGGGGATTCCCTGGTAGTCCAGTGATCAGGACTCCATGCTTTCACTGCTGAGAGCCCAGCCCAAGTTTGATCTCAACATTCAGAAAATAAGATCATAGCATCTGGTCCTATCACTTCATGGGAAATAGATGGGGAAACAGTGGAAACAGTGGCTGATTTTATTTTAGGGGGCTCCAAAATCACTGCAGATGGTGATTGCAGCCATGAAATTAAAAGACACTTACTCCTTGGAAGGAAAGTTATGACCAACCCAGACAGCATATTCAAAAGCAGAGACTTTACTTTGTCAACAAAGGTCCATGTAGTCAAGGCTATGGTTTTTCCAATAGTCATGTGTGGATGTGAGAGTTGGACTATAAAGAAAGCTGAGCGCCAAAGAATTGAGGCTTTTGAACTGTGGTGTTGGAGAAGACTCTTGAGAGTCCCTTGGACTGCAAGGAGATCCAACCAGTCCATCCTAAAGGAGATCAGTCCTGGGTGTTCATTGGAAGGACTGATGTTGAAGCTGAAACTCCAATACTTTGGCCACCTCATGCGAAGAGCTGACTCATTTGAAAAGACCCTGATGCAACTAAGATCCCACAAACCACATGGGAAAAAAATCATAAAGATCACCTAAGAAAGTTGAAAATAAAGTGATGAAAAAAGATATTCAAATAAAAAATGAATAAAGAGACACTATGAGTGACTATATTTAAAGTAAATAAAATTGAAGGAAGATCTGGAAAATGGGTCCACCTAGTTGCAAGTGAGCACCCCAATATCTAAAGAGTGGCCTCTAAACATCATTTTCCACTAAAAGGAATTAGAATTCACTTGAGAAAAGGCTGATTTCAGGTCTGGGGCAGGAAAGGTATAAGATGAGTATGGAACAAATTATCATATCAGAGACAAGAAAGCCAAAGGCCACGGAGAGTATCAGAACCACTCAGGAGTCCTCATACAATTTGGTAACAACAACAACAAAAACAAGGCAGCCGAAAAATAGGCAGAAGACATAAACAGATGTTTCTCTGAAGAAGATATACACATATGATCAACATCCACATGAAAAGATGCTCAACATCATTAATTACTAGGTTCATCAAAAAAACTAAAAATAGAGTTGCCATAAGATCCAGCAATCCCACTCCTGGGCATATATCCAAACAAAGCTACAATTCAGTAAGATACATGCATCTCTATTTTCATAGCAGCTCTATTGACAACAGTCAAGACATGCAAACACCGTTAAGTGTCATCGACAAATGAATGGATAAGGAAGACATGGTGTATATATATATATATATATACACAATGGAATCCTACTCAGCCATAGAAAAGAATGAAGTAATGCCATTTGTAGCAACATGGAGGGACCTAGAGATTATAAGTGAAGTAGGTCAAATACCATATGATATTCCTTTTATGTGGAATCTCAAATATGACACAAATGAACTTATCTACAAAACAGACTCACAGACATAGATAACAGACTTGAGGTTGCCAAGGGGGAAGGAGGGTGGAGGAGAGATGGACTGGGAGTTTGGGAGTGGCAGATGCAAAGTACTGTATTTAGAATGGATAGGGACTTCTCTGGTGGTCCAGTGGCTGGGACTCTGTGCTCCAAATGCAGGGAGCCCAGGTTCAATCCCTGGTCAGGGAACTAGGCTGCAGGTGCCACAGCTAAGACCCAGCACAGCCAAATAAATAAGTAAAATATACATAAAAATATACATATTTTTAAAATGGGTAAACAACAAGATCTTACTGTATAGCACAGGGAACTACAGTCAATATCTTATGATCAATCACAATGGAAACGAATATGAAAAAGAATGTATATATATGTATAACTGAATCATTTTGCTATATAGCAGAAATTAACACAACATTGTAAATCCACTATACTCAAAATAAATAAATTTTTTTAAAACCTACTTATAAGTCAACTTGAAGAGGCTCCTGTTGGCAAAAGATGTGACAGTTTTACATTAATAAAAAATAATAACTGTACTGGATTAAAACACTTCAAGTTTATGATATGGAATAATTTTTTTAAATCAGTATTGGCTATTTTCTATAAGGAACACAGTAAACAACACCAGAGAAATATAAATCCAGACTGTAGGAAATTCTACAGAACAAGTGATCCAGTTCCTTCAACAAATAAATGCCAAAGAAAAAGAAAGATGTGTGTGGTATAGTGGACGGGGGAGATCTATAGATTAGAAGAGACCTAAAAGACACATCACCCAATTGCATGTATGGCCCTTAAATGGATCTTGATACAAACACTGTTAAAATATTGATGAGACACAAAAGGAAATTTGAGCACCAATGGGATATTTTATGATATATTGTGGTAGGTTTTTAAAGGTTTTTATATTTCAGAGATATGTGCTGAAATATTCATAAACTGTAATGTCAGGGATTTGTTTCAAGATGATAATTGCTGTGTATTGATCATCTGGGGCTATGAGTTAGTAAATAGATGTTTATTATACTATTTTCTGCATTTTTTAAGTTTCGCTGTTTTTTCCTTGCCCATTGCCACACAGCTGGCGGGGATCTTAGTTTCCCCCGCAGGAATCCAACCAGTGGTCCCCTGCAATGGAAGCATAGGGTCCTAATCACTGGACTGCTGAATTCCCATAGTGTCTTTTTTTCCCCCCACTGGCATACAATTGCTTTACAATGTTGTGTTATTTTCTGCTGTAAAATATTGTGAATCAGCCATATATATACAGATATCCCGTCCCTCGTGAGGCTCCCTCCTACCATCCCCTTTACTGTCTTCTTTTTAAGCTTTATAAACTTTGTAAGGAAATTCTGTGGAGGTCCAGGGGTTAGAACTCCACACTTGCACTGCCTGGGTTTAATCCCTGGTTGGGGAACTAAGATCCCTCAAGCCAGTCGTCACAGCCAGGAAAGAAAAAAAGAAAGAAAAAAAAGCCTAAGAAGTTTAATGGATAAGCACTAAGAAACTTTCCAAAAAGAGATAAATTTCTATGTTATATACATTATTCTGGGCTTCCCTGGTGGCTCAGATGGAATGCTGGAGACCTGGGTTTGATCCCTAGGTTGGGAAGATCCCCTGGAGGAGAGCATGGCAAAGAGGCCCACTCCAGTATTCTTGCCTGGAGAATCCCCATGGACAGAGGAGCCTGGCGGGCTACAGTCCACGGGGTCGCAAAGAGTCGGACACAACTGAGCGACTAAGCACACAGCAATAGGTTATTCTACTGTTGGAAAAGTATCTAATTCATTTTGTGCATTCAGCAAAACACCGAAGCCAAAACTCAGCAAGATTAACCTCACTTGGAACAGAGATGCAACAATTCTATTTAAATTTCAACCAGGCAAATACAATAGTGTATCAAGGAAATATATTATGACAAAGAGGTTAATTACAGAAGTCCAAGGATCTAATTTTAACTTAGAAAGTTTATGTAATTCACTACATTTACAGATTAAGGCATCTGATTATATCAACAAATGCTAAAAAATAATTGGCAAAATTTAAATCTATTATTGATTTTTTAAAAACCCACAAACTTCTAAGCAGCTAGCTCTAGAAGAGAAATTTCTTATCTTAATAAAAGGACTTACCAAAACCTACAGTCATTATAATATTTAGGGGTAATTTTAGAGGTAATCCTATTAAATCTGGAATAAGACAAAGATGGCTGCTTTCATGCTCTATACAACATTACACTGGGAGAGCTAGTCAGTAAAATAAAATAAGAAAAATGAATGAGAAACCTATAAATGAGGATGTTTTCATCTACTAATAAGAGAAAATCTAATTTGAAATAGCTTATACAATAAATAAATTTTATTATCTCACATAATAAGAAATCCTGAGGTAGGAAGTCTCCAGAGTTGGTTAATTCAGTGGTTTGCTGACCTCATTAAGTATCCAGGTTCTTTCTATTTTCTAACTCGACCATCCCCTGGAGGTCAGATTTGTAAATCTCCCAAGCTTGCCTCTTCCAAGTCAACAAGATGGCTCCCGTATTACCAAGCATCCTTTGTAAATTTGGCCTGTGTGAGGGTTATCTATTCCTGTTTGTTTCTTTTCAAGAGTGGGAACATTTCCCTGAAGCACTCCAGGATATTTTGTCACCTGTCATTGGCCATAACTAGGTTATATACCCATCCCAGAACTATGTAATAGAACTCCCGGTCTGTTATAATGGAATTTAGCGGGAGAAAGAAAAAGACCACTGAGACTTTGGTGTGATTGTAACTACCACATAACCAAGCCTCTCCTGATTTTTTTTAGCATTTATTTATTCGGCTGCACTGGGCTTAATTGTGGCACGTAGGATCTTTGATCTTCATTGTGGAATACAGAATGTCTAGCTGCAGATTGTGGGATGTTTAGTTGAGGCCTGTGAAATCTAGCTCCCTATCCAGGGATTGAACCTGGGCCTCCTGCTCTGGGAGCAAGGAATCTTAGCCACTGTACCACCAGGGAAGTCCCAAGTTTATCCTAACTTGATTAACAAAACCTCAAGTTAATCAACATCTTTACCCTCCTCTTTCAACAGTAAATCCAGTCACTCTCTTTCTTGATATGCTACTCCCACTCCCTTCTCTCTGTAGTCAAGCACTTTTATAAATTTCTTTTAAATACTTCCAATATTTTTCTATGCAGGTACAAATTCTTGCATAAAAGACAGAAAATTATATATTACTATTCTGCACCTTCCTTTTGTTGCTTAAAATAGACCTTGAAACTCTTTCCATATCAGTACACAAAAGGTTCCTAAATCTTTACAGCTGTACAGTAAACCCCTGTGAGGCAGCCACTATTTCTTTCTGCATTTTACAGATGAGATGTTAGGAAGCTGCCCACGGTCACACAGCTATTAGAGTAGCAGAGCTGGGATTTCCACCCAAGCAGTCTAGCTCTAGAGCACACGCTATTCATCACTATAAATCAGAAGCAAAAGGACACTATTCAATAAGAACACACAGATTTTTCAAGTCAGATTTCTAGAAACAAAAAATAGTCACTCTTTCATTCATTCACCAAATCTTTATTGAGCTCATAGTACATGCTGGACATGGTTCAAGGCTCTGGGATCATGGCAGTTATCAAAATAGGTTTTTAAAAAAGCCTAGTCTAATAAACTTTACATTTTAATAATGAAGAGAGATAATAAATATAATGGGGCTTCCCTGGTGGCTCAGACAGTGAAGAATTTGTGCTTGCATTGTGGGAGACCTGAGTTCAATCACTGGGTCAGGAAGATCTCCTGGAGAAGGGAATGGCTGCCCACTCCAGTATTCTTGCCTGGAGAATTCCATGGACAAATATATAGCATATGAGATAGGAGATAAGTAAAAAGGGTTAAGTAAAAAAATAAAGTAGGGAAAGGGGTATGGAATGTCAAGAGGGAGGGGTTAAAGTTTTAGATAAATTACCTGAGAAAACTTCACTGAGCAAGTGATGTTTATTCAAGATCTGAAGAAGTAAGAGAGCAAATCACAGGGATGTGTGGGGAAGAACTTTCCAGGCAGAGGAAACAGCCAGAGCAAAGGTCCTGACTGGGAACCATGCCTGGTATTTTTAAATTACAGCAAGGAACAGGGTGTGTGGGGGAGTGGAGTGAGAAAGAGAGAGCACGCAGTGGGAGATGAGTCTCGGAGGTAACAGGGAGCTGGATCATGCAGGAATCCTTGCAAATCACAGTGAGGACTTTGCTTTTACCATGAGTGATAAGTGAACAGTTACTCTGGTGGGTTCTGAGCAGAAGGAGACAAGGATTTGACTAACACTTTAATGGGGTCACTCTGCCACGTTGAGAATTGGCTGAAACCCTACCAGTCATGAGGCTGCTGCAATAATCCAGGCAAGAAGTGATGGTGACTTGGACCAGGGACAGCAGTGAGGATTATAAGAAGTGGTCCAGTTCTGGGTTCATTTTTAGGTAAGCTGCATAGAAATTGCAGTATCAGACAAAAAGAGGACATAAAGATGACTCCAAGGATTTTTCCCTGAATATTTATAACAACAGTTATCATTAACTGAGATAAGAGAGAACTCTGGGGTTTGGGGATGAAAATCAGGAACTCAGTTTTTTTCAAGCCTCATATGATCTTTAATAAATATAAACTACAATGCATTGGTTGCTATATTTCAGATTAACTTGTTTTGGAATTTTTTTCTTCCTCAGTACATATAGGCAGCTTTCTATAAAGAATCAATAAGCTGACTTGGGTGTCAACATGATGGATCAGAATCTGCAGAACCAATGGTCTTAACACACATACTTGAGAACATCGAGCTTTTTATTTAATATATATCATATTTCCATGCTATTATATATGCAGCTCCCTTGTTCTTTGTATCAAGAGTGTAATGCTGTAAAATATTCTTAATTCTCTGTTGATGGGTCGTTTCCAATTTAATTTGAATTAAAATAATGCATATTTTTGATGCTAAACAAATAAGGCCATCTTCCCCAACAATTCCTAATCCAGAGAACCTTTAAATATGTCAGGATGAGTTGATTATCCTACTAAAGGGAGTGCTGATGCTAAGAAGGACTTTTAGAATTGTCCCCCATTGAGACAAGAAGGCTGGCTCTTTGTATCCCTGCAAGCTTTGTATCCCTGCATGGACCAATCCCAATCGTTGGATGCAAGCTTCCCTTCCCTGATGGCTCGGTTGGTAAAGAATCCGCCTGCAATGCAGAAGACCTGAATTTGATCCCTGGGTCAGGAAGATTCCCTGGAGAAGGAAAAGGCAACCCTCTCCAGTATTCTTGCCTGGGAAATCCCATGGACACAGGAGACTGGCGGGCTACATGGGGTCGCAGGAGTTGGACACGACTTAGCAACTAAACCCACCCTTAGGAAGGGGTGTAACCCTGTGAGCAAGGCAGCACTATTCAGCTGCAAGTACTTCCTGGAGAAGGCTGATATATATAAGCATTGTCTTCTGGAAGTACCCCCAGCTCCTAGCATCTAGGGGATTTGATTCCTCAGTCCTGAGGAGGGTACAGGACAGTGTTGAACATAATGCGTCTTTCTATCTGAAGTAGTAAATTGTCTCGAACAGAATAAATAATGCAAATCTACACCTAAACACATCATCACACCTGCAGAACAATACAGACAAAGATAAATCTGGCCAAATTGGAAAGACAGACTGTCTACAAAAGAACAGCAATTTCTGAGAACAGACTTCTCATCAAATAACAAATGCCAGAAGAAAATGAAACAATATCTTCAATATATTACGGGAAAGTAATTTTAAACCTGGAATTCTATATTCAGCAAAATCATGTTTCTACATTAAGCATAGAATAAAATAAAGACATTTTTAGACAAACAAAAGACTCAGTTCACCTCTCACTAACCCTTCAGGGAAAGAATTCCTGAAGAACATTCTTCAGTAAGATGGCTGTTGAAGGACTGTGATGCAAGAAGCAGTGGGGAGCAAATGGGTAATCTAAACCTAATAAACATCAACTATTCAAAATTACTCATTTATGTGGGGATGTTTAAAAACAAGATGGAATACATTTTAGCCCACAGTTATGTGGAACGTGGGAAACAGAGAAAGGAATTAAATCATTATAAGACCTTGTATTTTTCTTCAGGAGGATAACAGTACCAATTAGATTTGTACTTTATTATGTCAAGAATGCATATTAAAATTCTGAGTATAACTCTTAAAAAACAAAATAGAATACATAACTTTCAAATTTGTAGAAATAAAAAAGGGGAGCATAAAAAAACTCTTCTAATATAATAAAAAGCAATAAAAGGAAAAAGAAAAACCATCATAAAAGAAAAGCACAAAAAAAGGAACTAGAGGGGCTTCCTTGAGGGTCCAGTGGTTAAGAATCTGCCTTGCAGCAATTCAGGGGACACCAGTTCAATCCCTGGTCCGGGAAGATCCCACATATTGTGAGACAACTTAGTGCATGTGCCACAACTACTGAGCCCACACTCTAGAGCCCGAGAACCACTACTGAGCCCGTGTGCTGCAGCTACTGAAGCCTGAGCACTCTAGGGCCCATGCTTCACAAGAGAAGCCACTGCAATGAGAAGCCCGAGCACTGCAACTAGAGAAAGACTTCATGCAGCGATGAAGACCAAGCAGAGCCAAAAATAAAAAATAAAAACAAATGAATAAAAATAAATAATTTAATAAATATTTGTTTAAAAAATGTAAATAGACATAAATCCAAATAGATTACTAATGTCTATAAATTTAAACAAATAAACCCAGTTGTTAAAGGACAAACATTCTCAGACTAGGAGATAAAGCCCAATTGTGACATTCTTTTTAAAGAGACAAACCTGAGACATAATGATATAAGAAGGCTCAAAGTAAAGAGCTGGAAGTATAAACACCAGGCAAATATTTGTGGAAGGAAAGCTAGTGTGGCAATCAAAGACAAAAATAGATATTAAGGCAAAAGCATGACTAAAAATTAAGTAGACCTCAGCTTCTGGCCAAGATGGAGTAACAGGAAGTGGATCTACCCTCTTTTGCCCTAAACAACTAAAAAACTGGACAGAATACTAGAAACAAAGGTTTTTCAGGCTTTGGACATCACACAGCACCCTGATCCCTGAGAGGTGAAAGACAGTAGCTGACCCTATGCTTGCTCCAGTTAAGTTCTGGAGAGTTTCTAGGCCAGAGCTAGGCAGGGAGAACCTGAGCAGATCCACAGGGTCTCCAAGTAGAAGAGATATATCTGGGAGTCTGAGAAAGCCAAAGCTGTTGGAATTTTCGGGCACAGAGAGGGAGGAGAAACTGCTCACAGAGAAAGCCCATTTCAGAGATGTGCCCAGGATCCCCATTGAGTCTTCAGCTGAGAGTTCATCAGCCTGTGAGTGTGATACACCCACCCATGGCCAGAGAATGAATGACCCAAAAGGAGCAGAGATAGCAATCCAGGGAGATGACACAGGGCTGAGAAGAACTGGACTCCCATCAGACAGAGTGGAAAACCTTGTCATTCATACGGCCTTGAGTAACCAGAAAGGTACTGCCTCAGTTGTGGGGAAATAGCCTCAGACTAAAGTCTACTTGGGTCCTGCCTAACAAAGCTTAAAAATAAAAAAGCCTTAAGAGGATCAAACTCATTCCAAATAATTTGACTGTGTCTCAAAACAAAGCTCCGGAATATTTACAGGCATACAAAGCATCCAGCATTTAACAAGATAAAATACACAATGTCTGGCAACCAATCAAAACTTACCAGGCATGCAAAGAAGCAGGAAACGCTGACCCACAATGAGGAGAAAAATAATCCATCAATAGAAACACATCCAGAAACAGCACAGATGACAGAATTAAAAGATAAGAGCATTAAAAGTTATTGTAACTATATTTTATAAACTCAAGAAGGTAAAGATTGAGTACGTTAAGTGGAGACATAGATGATGGAAAGGAGACCCAAGTTGAATCTCTGGAGATGAAAATGCAAGTTTTACTGAAGGGTGTGAAGATTAGACACTGCAGGAGATAAAAGAAACAATTCATCAGGAAGTTGGGCTTCTCAGGTGGCTCAGCAGTAAACAATTCGCCTGCCAACAATGCAGGAGACACACGTTCAATCCCTGGGTCGGGAAGATCCCTGGAGAAGGAAATGGCACCCCACTCCAGTATTCTTGCCTGGAGAAGCTCAGGGACAGAGGAGCCTGGTGGGTTACAGTACACAGGGTCACAAAAGAGTTGGACATGACTTAGTGACAAAACAACAACATCAGGAGGTTATAAAAGTCCTGAACTGGGGCACCTACCAAAGAATCCTCAGAGTATAAGCAAAAATGAACAGTTGTAAAGGAGAATCTGATAACTGCATGACCGCAGATTTTAACATTGCTTTGTCAAAAATAATAGATAAAAATACTAATATATTAATAATATTAAATACTAATATTAAAATAATACATTAAATATACACATAAATTAAAATATACAAAGTAAATACAGATTGACATTGCAGGTCTTATATATTCATTCACTGAGACATTTGTCATCTACTATGAGCTCCATGAGGACAGAAACTGTGTACTGATCAGGAATGAATCCTCAGAGCATTGGGGCCTGGCATGGGGCCTGGCATATTTTAGTTTATCAGTAAGTTAATATTATATATAACTTATAAGTTAATATTATTAACTTATATATATGTTATTATTAACTTAATATAAGTTAGTATTATATTTATAATTTTAAATGAAATACCTAAAATATTGTAAGTCTATAGAGGACATAAATGCACAATAAACAAGCTTAAATTAATGGATATGTTTAAAACTGTACCTCACAACAAATAGAGCATACAACTTTTTTTTCGAAAACATCTAAGACATCTATAAAAGTCAACCTTTCAGTAGCCGTTAGAAAAATGTGCTATTATGCTATTGCAGGATAATCTAACTGGAACTTATGCTTTCTGACTATGTCAGCAATCAATTCAGATACTTTTGACAGTTCTTGTGAATAGAGTTATGCACATGGTTTTGTTTTCTGGGAAATTGAGGAGGGGGCCATACTGCCCTCGTCCCTTTCTTCATGCTGACAAGCTACTATCACATCAAAAATTAGAACACAGCAGTTCCCTAGAGGTGACTTAACAAACTCAATCAGAGAATTTAAAGATTCAGACCAAATCTTTGTATTGATCTTCACCTTATGGATAAGACGAAGCTAAGAATATTAACTGTAATATTACATTATATTAACTGTATAATAAACTGACATTCAGCTCTCATCTCATGTTGTTTTGATAAACTACCCCATCAAAAAGCCTATTCAAGTGCTGTTAGCTCTCCGAGTTGATTTAGCCTTATCTGATGACAGGCAAGAATCTAGTGCCCAAAGCAGGCAAAATAAAATAGATATCAGTCTAATAGGAGATTGCCTTTCTTGTTTTTTTGTAACACCTTTATTGAGCTGCAATTCACATATCATACAATTCACCCATTTAAAATGGGCAATTAAATGTTTTCAGTATATTCACAAAGGTTGAAATCATCAATCTGTTCAATTTTAGAGTATTTCATTATACCAAAAAGAAGATCTGTACCCATTAACAGTCACTCTCCATTGCTACCCAGTTCTAGGCAACCACTCATATAAACAGGATTCTACAGTATGTGGTTGTTGTGACTGGCTTCTTTCACTTCATTCATTTTCAAGGTTCATTCATGCTGTAGCATGTATCCATACTTCATGTATGTATCCTTTTTATTCCTTTGTATCTATACAGTTCTCTTGTATAGATTATACCACATATTATTTATCCATTCATTAGCTGATAGACATTTGAGTTGTTTCCACTTTTCAGCAATCATGAATAGTGTTGCTATAAAAATTCCTGTACAAGTTTTTATGGGAACATATGTTTTCATTTCTCTTGGATATATCCTTAGTAGTGGAGTTTCTGGGTCAAGTGCCCACTCTATGATTAATATTTTGAGGAACTGCCAGGCTTCTTTCCAAAGCAACTGCACCATTTTATATTCCCATCAGCAGTGTATGAAGGTTCCAATTTCTCCACATCTCTGCCAGCACTTGTTATTATCTGTCTTTCTGATTGTAGTCATCCTAGTGGTTATAAAGTGCTATCTCACTGTGGTTAGAATACTGCTTTAATGAGGCTTGTTTTTTAATGATTTTTTTCTAACGTGGACCGCTTTTAAAGCCTTTATTGAGTTTGTTACAATATTGCTTTTGTTTCACGTTTCGGTTTTTTGGCCACAAGGCATATGGGATTTTAGCTCCCCCACCAGGGATTGAACTTGCACCCCCTGCATTGGAAAGTGAAGTCTTAACCACTGGACTCCCAGGCAAGTCTCTAATGAGGCTTATTTTTTTTTTATTGGGTGTTTTAAGTGAATGTTTTTCATCACTTTACTGTAGTATACATTTTTATCAACACTTCAGTTCAGTTCAGGTCCGTCGTTCAATTGTGTCCGACTCTTTGCGACCCCATGGACTGTAGCACGCTAGGCTTCCCTGTCCATCACCAACTCCCAGATCCTGCTCAAATTCATGTCCATCAAGTCGGTGATGCCATCCAACCATCTCATCCTCTGTCATCCCCTTCTCCTCCTGCCTTCAATCTTTCCCAGCATCAGGGTCTTTTCCAATGAATCAGTTCTTTGCATCAGGTGGCCAAAGAATTGGAGTTTCAGCTTCAGCATCAGTCATTCCAATGAATATTCAGGAATGATCTCCTTTAGGATGGACTGGTTGGATCTCCTTGCAGTCCAAGAGACTCTCAAGAGTCTTCTCCAACACCACAGTTCAAAAGCATCAATTCTTCAGCGCTCAGCTTTCTTTATAGTCCACCTCTCACATCCGTACATGACTACTGGAAAAACCATAGCTTTGACTAGACAGACCTTTGCTGGCAAAGTAATGTCTCTGCTTTTTAATATGCTGTCTAGGTTGGTCACAGCTTTTCTTCCAAGGAGCAAGCATCTTTTAATTTCATGGCTGCAGTCACTATCTGCAGTGGTTTTGGAACCCAAGAAAATAAAGTCTGTCACTGTTTCCATTGTTTCCCCATCTATTTGCCATAAAGTGATGGGACTGGATGCCATGATCTTAGTTTTCTGAATGTTGAGTTTTAAGTCAACTTTTTCACTCTCCTCTTTCACTTTCATCAAGAGGCTCTTTGCTGCTGCTGCTGCTGCTGCTAAGTTACTTCAGTCGTGTCCGACTCTGTGTGACCCCATAGATGGCAGCCCACCAGGCTCCCCTATCCCTGAGATTCTCTAGGCAAGAAAACTGGAGTGGGTTACCATTTCCTTCTCCAGTGCATGAAAGTGAAAAGTGAAAGTTAAGTTGCTCAGTCGTGTCCGACTCTTAGTGACCCCATGGACTTGCAGCCTACCAGGATCCTCTGTCCATGGGATTTTCCAGGCAAGAGCACTGGAGTGGGGTGCCATTGCCTTCTCTGTGTTAAGGCTTAGATATGGTCACTTATATCCTCCAACCCCACTGAAAGCACACACACACACACACAAGCTGCTAAGTGGTTCCTCTTAACTTTCTGCCATAAGGGTGGTGTCATCTTCATACCATAGTTATTGGTATTTCTCCTGGCAATCTTGATTCCAGCTTGTGCTTCATCCAGTCCAGCATTTCTCATGATGTACTCTGCACATAAGTTAAATAAGCAGGGTGACAATATACAGCCTTGATGTACTCCTTTCCTGATTTGGAACCGGTCTGTTGTTCCATGTCCAGTTCTAACTGTTGCTTCTTGACCTGCATACAGATTTCTCAGGAGGAAGGTCAGGTGGTCCAGTATTCCCATCTCTTTAAGAATTTTTCACAGTTTGTTGTGATCCACACAGTCAAAGGCTTTGGCGTAGTCAATAAAGCAGATGCTTTTCTGGAACTCTCTTGTTTTTTCGATGATGCAATGGATGCTGGCAATTTGATCTCTGGTTCTTCTGCCTTTTCTAAATCCAGCTTGAACATCTGGAAGTTCATGGTTCATGTTGTTGAAGCCTGGCTTGGAGAATTTTGAGCATTACTTTGCTAGCATGTGAGATGAGTGCAATTGTACAGTAGTTTCAACATTCTTTGACATAGTTTTCTTTGGGATTGGAATCAACACTTGTTTCAGTCCAGTTCAGTCGCTCAGTCATGTTCGACTCTTTGTGATCCCATGAAGTGCAGCATGCCAAGCCTCCCTGTCTATCACCAACTCCTGGAGTTTACCCAAACTCACGTCCATCGAGTCGGTGATGCCATCCAGCCATCTCATCCTCTGTCGTCCCCTTCTCCTCCTGCCCCCGATCCCTCCCAGCATCAGGGTCTTTTCCAATGAGTCAACTATTCACATGATGTGGCCAAAGTATTGGAGTTTCATTGTCAGCATCAGTCCTTCCAACGAACACCCAGGACTGATCTCCTTTAGGATGGACTGGTTGGATCTCCTTGCAGTCCAGGGGACTCTCAAGAGTCTTCTCCAACACCACAGTTCAAAAGCATCAATTCTTTGGCGCTCAGCTTTCTTTATAGTCCAACTCTCACATCCATACATGACCACTGGAAAAACCAGAGCCTTGACTAGACGGACCTTTGTTGGCAAAGTAATGTCTCTGCTTTTTAACACTTGTTTACCCATAATCAATTTTGCTATATGAATATGAAATGTGTTTTGTTATCTATTACTATGTAACAAACTATTCCACACTCAGGAGATTTTAATAACAAGTCTTTTATTACTTCTCATGTTCTATAGGTTAGTTAGGCTCAGCTGGTTGGTTCTTCTGCTCTGCGTGATATCAGCTAGGGCTGCAGTCACCTAGAAGTTCAACTACACAGAACATTCAAGATAGCTCAGATACATGTCTGGTGCCTTCCCAGGGATGGCTGAAAGGCTGGACTAATGAAATACTTGAACAGTTGGGACTCTCTCTTTCCACATCATCCTGGAATATCTCTTTCTCTCTCCATGGTCTCTCCAGCGTGACAGTAGTTGGATTCATACACAGCAGTACAAAGTTCCCAAAAGTACACAAATGGAAACTGCAAGAATTTTTCTAAAATTGAGGCCTGGAACTGGCACAGCATCACTCTCACCACATTACATTTGGGCCAGTCTAGATTCCGAGGCATGAGTCCCAGGAGGCATGAACCCTTAGTGACCATCCATGGAGATTAGCTACCTCAAAAAGAATAGTTAATTCAGGCATCAATAACAAAGTTTCTACTTTACTAGCATTACTGTTAAATGCTCTCCATTTTTGAAGCATTTAAGTCATCTATCATTGAGGATGTTTTGAGAGGCAGGAAAGAATGTGAGCTCAAAAGAAACCACCAAGACTCTAAGAAAGCATCCTCTCCCACCTTCCAGATTTCTTGTTAAGCATAAGGGAGATACACAAAGGATCATTTTTACAAAAGAAGATAGAGGGGGGAAAAAAGGGCCTCCGATGTCAGCTAATAAAGATTTTGCTGTCAGGTCATTCCCATTTTCAAAGCATACATTCTTCTGATGTTTTTGGATGGTTGCCTTATCCATCATTCCACACATTAGATACTTTCTTGATGTTCATGCTTGGATTTGCCAACGTAGGCTACCTTCTGCTGTGTGCCCCACTTCAAAAAGGGAGAGAAGCAGAAGTCTTCATGCTGCAGAATTTCAGACTCCAGTCCTGAATAGCACACCTAAAAACATTCTGTATTTCACAACTGAAACCATTTTGCCAGCATACAGTCATAAAGTAAATTGAGGTTTAATATTTGAAAAGTACTCATTAATTTCAACAGAGGAGCTGACCCCTGGTGAGGGATGAAGCTCTCATCCCCAGAAGAGGTCAGGCAGAGCTGGGTCACCTGTCAGGGATGCTACTGTAAAGATTTGGGAAAGCTGGAAGAGACGTAACAAATTCCAGATTTTATTCTTTTGAACCTATTAAATGTAGACAAAGCATTGCCCACTAATGAGAGACTCAGTTTCTGAAGTCAGATCTGGATTTATAATCTGGCTTCACCATTTACCAGCTGTGTGACTTCAACAAGTTTTTTTAAACTCTGTCAGCCCGTTTCCTCATCTGTAAGGTGAGTTTAAGAATGTTACCTATATTTCAGGTGTGGGGCTGCTGTTGAATCAGAAAGCATACAGATGCTCCAGCCTTGGAAAAGCCTTGGAACCCTCTTCCATATGAGGCCACGGACTTTTCCAAGAATCTGAGAGCTTTGGCTCCTCCACATTGCCCCAGTCAATATATGTATAATGAAAATTGCCACAAGTTCATGGGGCTCACATATCCCTAGTTGTCCATCCATGGTCCTCCTAGAGAGTTATAAACCATGGCTCTAGACTAAACACAGCAGCCACAAGCCCACAAAGAGAAGGCAGTGACTCCTCATGAAAGTTGCAGCAGCTCTGAAGGTGAACACAGCTCTTGTCTTTTGAGAGTCTTGGTCTGCCTCTGAAGTCTGGAAGTGTAATCTTCTGAGACTGAGCAGACCCTACAGAAATTTCCCTTATTTTATGGTTTAAAGAAATATCTTGGGAGGAATAAGGCTGAATACACAACCCATGACCATCTTATCTTTAATGTTTTATATATACGTCTTTTATAATCTAACATTCTCATTTCTTTGAGTTCTCTGAGGAAAACCTAATTTTTATTTTTTTTCCAGATTTATCTCTGGATCTTTTCTCTTGGTTCTCCCACATAAAGACTTGACCTGAGGAGATTGATAAAGGGACCTTTAAGGCTACGTCTGTGATTAAAAAGGAGGAAGGGGAAATTTGTTCATTTTCGGTATCTCACTCAAGCCCTGCCCTAGAGTACGACCCAGGAGCTTATGAACCCTACAAGTGTCCAGTGGTTATCAGTTTTAAACTCTGATGCTCTGTGGGTAAGAAGATCTGGTCCTCTGGTAGATAAAGAGAAATAACAGGTTAACCCATCTCAGGAACAGAGTTATTTTTTCTAAGTCTTTACCCTCTGAGAGGTGGGTTGGTAGGGTCTCTTCATAAATGAAGAGACATTATGATACCTTATGAGTATATTATTGTTAATCATTGATTTTTATCAAGAACAGATGGAGAACATCTCTTGTGCTTGAAGAAGGAATTTTTATGTCCCTTACATTATTGTATGCAACTCCTCTTAGGCTGTTTTAAGCCAGAGCTTAATTTTTAATAATTCAATAATGAATCTTGTTTAATCTCTCTTAATCCTCTTGCCTAATTCTCTTTTACATTAAGGGATTAAACACAGAAAAGAAGACGTGGCCAAACGATGAGTCACTCCTCTTTCAGTACTGATCCCCAAAGGCAGATAGACGAGAAGAAAGGTCCCAGAAGTGAATGAAACACACAAGTCTCAACTGAGAAATAAATCATCTGATTCTCAGGCTATTTACTCTTAACTTCCCCTTTCTGCCGTGACACAAAAATTAGTCTTAAAAGGTTTGCAAATGCTATTTATTGCTGCACCTTCCACAAAATAGTCTCTAATGAAATTGACATTACTCAGTCACCATCACAGACTATCTGCTTTGAGCTGTTTCTCTAATAATGGGGATGGGCCACAGTGAGTCATCCACACTCTTGCCCAGTCCCCTGAGAACCCAGGAGATTCATTAACTTGACAATTGGCCAGGATTAGCAATGCAGGGACTGTGGCTGTGGACTGCAGCCTAGGGCTGATGGACTGTGGACTTTTGGAGCCCTTAGGCTGAGGAGGCTGACTTCTCAAATGGCTTGGAGAAAGCCTGATCAGGTCAGCTGACTCTCCAGAACCTAGAAATGGTGCCTTGGTCACATTCACGGGGCTCTGTGTTGCCCTCACCTCCTTCCTGCTTCTGCCCAAGCTGGTGAAGTGTATCATGATGGGGTAAGGCTGGAAGGGTCCCTGCTCTGGGGTCACCTGTGCTTTGCTCCCTCTGAATTCAACCCGGAAAATTCCCCCTTTTCCACCGCATTCTTAGCATCTTACAATAGCCTTGTGCAATGGAGAATAAAGTAGAAGCTTCCTATACGCCCTCATTCAGGGGTGTCAGATCAAGCCCCCTCCCTGAAGAGACCTGGCTCATGGCTTACCAGGCCTACAGGACACCTTTTTTCAGGCAAGACATTAAAAGTGGTTGCTAAAAGGCAAATGAGGTTTGGGTGGTGGTCTAAAATAGAAACCTATTTTTCCCCATTAATGCCTTTCAAACTGACTTATCAGATTTGCCCACTGGGATATCTGAACTATGAAAATAGCACTCTGGACTAGTTACTTTTATGCAACCTGGGGCCCAAACTCTCAAATTCAGAATCCTGAGTATTTCTGCCAATGATCTGTCCAGCCGTCACATTAAGATTTTGTGGAGAAAGTATCCAATACCATGATATCAAACATGGAAACAGTCCATGTTCTGCCATCCACATTCCTCAGCTGGTTCAGAGGCTGCTGCTGTGTTCAGTCATGTCCAACTCTTTGTGACCCCTGGGACTGTGGCCCACCAGGCTCCTCTATCTGTGGGATTTTTCACGCAAGAATACTGGAGTGGGTTGCCATTTCCTCCTCCAGAGGACCCTCTCAACCCAGGGATCGAACCCTCATCTCCAGTTTCTCCTGCATTGGCAGGAGGATTCTTTACCACTGAGCCACCTGGGAAGCCCTGGTTCAGAGGCTACATTCTTCATATTATAAAAAAGCAAAAGTTAAACCAAGGTTCAGAGAAATATTTAATACTGTGTCCTCTCAATAATCCAAACCAGGAGAGGAAAGTGCAAAAGATTTTAGAGAATACACAGTACCAGTTCTACAGCGTAGAAGCTCGTGCCTTTGTACATACTCCCCTGGCAGGCCTAGCTTTCTGAATTCACTTTTGCTTGGCAACCTGCCATGAGGAGGTTCAACTGTCCAAACAGGACAGTTTCTTCCCAACAGGGGTAGAGGATGGCATTTGGAAGGTAATTTTGAAATAGGAGGGTATTAGCAGATTCACTTGACAACCAAGCTACATCCTCCAATCTAACTTTATAATGAATCCAAATTTTTATCTCCAAAAATATTAATATTTTTATAAAAAATAATATCTAAAAAGGATCCTAAGACTCCAAATGGGAGAAGAGATATACTCTTTTTTTTTTTAATTGGAATTCAGTTACTTTACACTGCTATGTCAGTTTCTGCTGAACAGCAAAGTGAATCGGCCATATGTATACATATATCCCCTCTTTTTTGGATTTCCTTCCCATTTAGGTCACCACAGAGCACTGAGTAGAGTTCCCTGTGCTATACAGTAAGATCTCATTAGTTATCTATTTTTTACACGAAAGCGTTATCACTCCGTTGTTTCTGTTTGTGACTCCATGGACTGTAGCCCACCAGGCTCCTCTGACCATAGAATTCTCTAGGCAAGAATACTGGAGTGGGTTCCCATTTCCTTCTCCAGGGGATCTTCCCAATCTAGAGATCGAACCCAGGTCTCCTGCACTGTAGGCAGATTCTTTACCATCTGAACCACCAGTGTATATATGAGACATACTCTTCTGAATTGTCCCACCCTGCCTAGGATGGCTTTTGGTTCTGTCTTCCAGTTTTTAGGAGTGCACTGTCGGGGGCTCAGGGCTGGGAGCTCTCTAGGGTATTTCTGACTCCGCCTTTCCCGACAGGCTCCCCTGGGTATATATATGGGCTGTTCACCACTTTCCCACACTCTCAAGAGACAGCGCCCTTCACGCCTCCCAGAACAGTGAAATAGGAAGTCCTGACACCTACTCAAGAAATGTTTCTGTGTTACGTACCAAGAGAGATACTGAGGTTACAAAAATGAAAGAAAATCCACGAATTCTTTGGATGATCTCACAAACATGTCAATGACTATGAAACTCTATGTTAAATTCTAGAATGGAAGTACAGACACAGGGGTTGTGGGCACACAGAGGAAGGGATGTTTAACTCTGTCTTGGGAGGGGAGGACTTCAGAGAGAATGCACATAATTTTTGGCTGTTAAGTAAGAGAATGCAGTAGCCTAAGTGGTAATAATATTAATGTGTGTGCTAAGTCGCTTCAGTGGTGTCCGACTCTGCAACCTCATGGCCCAAGGCTCAAATCTGCATCTCTTATATCTCCTGCATCGGCAGGTGAGTTCTTTATCAGTAGCACCGCCTGGGAAGCCCAATAATATTAATAAGATATTAATATTATAAGATATTATAATACCTTAATATTATAATAAGATATTAATATCAATGAGGTTTATATTAATAAATAATGTTGTTGCTATTAATATCTCATATAACAAGAAATGCAGAAAGTACCTGAATGCTTCATTTTATCCTGGGCCTGGGGAGAGAAGCTTTCATTTTACTTCAAATCTTCTCCACTGTGGATCTGATAGGAATATTCCATTCTTACATTCATCATTTCTGATTCAGCAGTTCTGAATTTCTCCACTAAATAAAACATATTAGAGGACGTTAAAAAATTTTAGTAACTCACTCAGGCCAAACAAGTTTCCTATATTTATGCTACACACATGAAGCAATACCTTTCAGTTCTGCAATGGTGACTGTATAACCTGGATTGTCCCCAAGCACTGGTGAGTGCTCCTTATAACAATCGTCCCAGAGCACAGTCAGCCCTCTGTACCCATAGCTTCCACATCTGCAGAGTCAACCAATGAACAGATCAAAAACAATTGGAGGAAAAAATTTTCAGAAAGTTCCACAAAGCAAAATTTGAACTTGCTGCACACTATTTACATAGCATTTACATAGGGATTAGGTATTATGAGTAGTCTAGAGATGATTTAAAGTGTACAGGAGGATTGTGTAGCTTATATGCAACTACTACACTATTTTAGACAAGAAACTTGAGCATCTGTGAAATTTAATATCCACGAGGGTCCTGGTACCATTGCCCCAGAATCCCAAAGGACAACTATACTGTGATAATTTCTTTGTCACTCTAGTGAAAATGCCAAACTAGGTCAATTTCTGTTGTCATTGAAAAGTTTTAGGGAGACAAAGCAAGGCTGCAATTTTTACTGCTTTTATTTGATTACACAAGAGTAATACATGTGTGTTTTAGAATCTATGGGCAATAAAGGAAGTTGCATAAGCCGAAGGTGCGCAGAGAGACAAACGGGGCCTCTGGAGTTGTGGAATGCACAACTTATGAGATTATATATGGCAGCCTATTTCTGAACACAGAACGGGAAAAAATTCCCAATGATTCTACCTCCCAGCAACAACATTATTATTTTGCTAAGTTTCCTTCCAGTCTTTCTTCTAGGTAAATTGGATTTTAAAATTGTATTATCATGTGTACCTGCTCTATAATCTCTTTCACTTAATTAATGATAAACAGTTCAAATATTCTTGAACACATCATTCTCTATAGCACCATATTTTATTATTTCATTTAACAAACACTTATATAGTATTTTTCCCATGCCAGTCACTATCTTAAACTCATTAAAAATATCAATTCATGTAATCCTACACAGATATCTTTGTTTGCCTCTCTAGACATCTCTACCCTCTTCTGCCCTGCTCTGTGCCCCGGAAAGGCCCTGTACAGAGAGCATCACCCAGCTTCTGTGCCCCTTGGATATGGCCAACGACAAGTTGTCACTGGATTATCATGCCCAACTCCACTCTCTCCCTCTCTGCCTGTGTTAGGATTTGCCATGGGAGTTTAGCTTCTACTAGAGTGTATGGAATATAAATATCTCTACTCTATTTACTTTAGCCTCAGTCATGGGACACACTTTGGCCAATGGAATGTTTGTACACTTGGGGTAAGCAGAGGACTGAAAGGGACTTGCCTGTTTGGTTTGGCCTCTTGGCGGCTGGTCCTAAAATAAGGGGGCTAGGAAGCTGACCTGAACCCAAACAACCCAAAGCCTGAAGGAGCATTGTCTCAGTCAACCTGGAAGTGAGGAAAACAAATGTCTGCAGTTTGTAGCCAGTGAGATTTGGGATTATTTATATGTACCATTATTGCAGCAGTGGCAGACTAATTACAGATGTCTCAGAAGAAGCCTGAAGGGTGAGGTTAAGGTATGAAGGGTCACTGAGCTTTTAACAAAGACCACAGCTCCTCCGAGGAACTCTTTCTCGCTCCAGGTTCCAATACCTGCCTAGATGCTCCCTATGACTTCCTACCATTACTAGCTGAGAGTACTACACTATCCTTGGGGGTTTCACGACATCCTGTCTGCAGCTCTGCACAGAGTCCCTTTATTAAACTCTCTTCACATTAACTAATTTGAATGTGTCATCTGTTTCCCACATAGGGTGTGATTTAAAAATCCTCATAACCATCCTATGATGTAGTACTATTGCTATCCTCATTTTATGGGAGGAAATTGAAACAGAGAGGCTAAGTAACTTGTGCAAAGTCACACAGCAAGTAAGTGGCAGAGCTGAGATTTGAATCCAGGTAGGCTGGATTCATGCTGACTTCACTATGTCTCTGTAGGTTCATCTAAGGGGCCTGTGTCATAATTTATCTAGCTTCATATTATTTAAATGATGTTTCTATGTCTGTTATCAGGTTTTTTCCTATTGTAAACACTGTTATGATGAATCTCTGTATAAATAAATATTTGCTCATATTCAGCATTAAGAACATTTCTAAAAGTTGGAATAAAGAGTATGAACTTCTTTGTTCCTCAGCCCTTTCTTTATTTTTTACTATTGTTTCCTTTTGACTATAAAAATGATAAAATTCAATTAAAAAAAAATTCAAGCATTACAAAAGTATATATCATAGCACACAAACGTCCCTGTATCCATACGTTTGATAAAAACATTGATCCAAGTTCTGAGTTCTCTTTAACAATAATTAATAGTAATTATTAGTCTTATTAAAAAATCAATAAATGTATACTGTAGAAATGTAGAAAAGTAAAAAAGAAAAAGAACAAATCATGAGTAATCCATGTCATGCTCTGTGTGTATGTGATTATGTGTATATGTGTATATATGTGTATAAACAAACACGGGATCATGCTATGAATACAGCCTGGTAACATGCTTTTTTCACTTAGCAATATACATTGTCATGGATATTTTTCATGTAATTAAATATTCGTCTACAATATTAACTGCCGAGTATATTTGTTTAATTGCCTCTCATCCCGCTAGAACAATAGTGTGTCATTTATGCAACCAATTCCTTAGAACTAGATATTAAGTTGTTTCTTCCTTTTAACTTCAATAAATAAAATTTCTACACACATGATTATAAAGAGATATTTGCACATATTTCCAATTATTACTTTAAAATATAGACAGACATGGAATTGCTGGATCAAAATTAATTCAGGTTAATAAGGTTTTAATTCCTATTACAACTGGCCTTACAAAAAGACTACTGATTTATTCTCCCATCAGCAAAGGATATTATGGTTTAAAATTTTTTTCCAATATCATTAGGTAAGATAAAAAATGGAGAGAGAGAGATCTTTTTGGTTTGTATTTACTTTCATTTGCTTATTAAGGAGATAGAAATTTAAATAATTTATACTTCTTTGACAAATTGGGTACTTTGCCATTTTTCTATTAGTATGTTTATTTTTTTCCTATTTGCAAGAATTCTTTCAAATCATCATATACGTAGTAAAGGTTTGTCCTACACTGTCATTTATATTAAACCTTTTAAAAATTTATTTTTCATGTAGTCAAATTTAATCTGTTTTCACCCTTATGACGTCTGCCTTCTGTATTAAAATTAAAAAGGTTTTCTTCTCCCAAAGATCCAGAAACATTCACTGGTTCTTCTTCTAATTCTTTTGTAGCTTTATTTGTTTACATTAAAAGTTAATTTATTTTGGAGTTTTAGGAGAGATAGAGCCCTACTTTTATTTACATCCAAATGATCAGTCTATTTGCCCAATATCATTTACTAAATAAACAATCATTCCCATTGACCTGAATCAGCTTTAGCATATACCAAATTTCTAATATGCTTTGGGTTCTCTTTCTGGGCTTTTTATTTCATTCCACTGATCAATCAATTTTGTGCCAACCTCACTGCTTAAAACACTGTAGTTTAATAACTTTGAAAACCTAGAAGGAGAGTTATCCTCCTTCACAACTGTTTCTTTTCAAATTTTTCTTGAACTTTTCTTCAAGTTCATCTAGCAGATGAACTTAAGAATAATTTTGTTACATTCTAAGAAAAATCTTGTTGGAATTTTTGTTAAAACTTCATTCAATTTAATGAAATTTGGGGAAATTATTATACTGAACTGTTCCACTTAGAAATATGATGGTATTTATTCCATGTTTCATTTGTGCAAGCCTTTTGGATCTCAAACTACAATTTGGGTTTTTCTTCACAAAAGTAATGTACAGTTATTCAAAGTGATGGAAGCTCCATGGTGGGTATTTTCAAATTCCAGGAAGCCCTGATTAGGAATCAAAAGACCTAATTCATAATTTTGGCTACTCATTTACTAGCTGGAAAAATTTACAAAACTCTTCTCAGCCTCACTTTTTCTCAAGTGGACTAATAACCCCTGCCTTTTCCTGCTGTCAGAGTTTGCCTGATGATTATATAAACACAGCAGTAGAGAGAGCCATGCTAATATAGGGGTTATTATTTTGACAATGTATTGCTAAAAATGGGAATGTGCTTAGTAGGGATTTTGCCATATAAAACAATCCAACCAATCAAGTTATAATTATCCAATCAAGTAAGGACCAATCAAGTAAGGGACTCAAGAAGTGCCCAGCTGACTTGTCAGGACTAAGTGGGTTTTCTGGAGGTGGGACTTTCAGTGCTAAAACCAGGAAAGTCCCAGGCAAACGAGGAGGCACTGGCCATCCCAGCTGTCGAGCATCTCCTTCAAACTCTAAAATGCTATCCAGGGTTCTATACATAAGAGAAAATAGGCCTATGTTCCCAGGTTGCTTCTGGTCTAACAGTGAGGCATAGTGAATGTTTATGAAAAGATGAAGGAACAGGTATGTATATAATCATCTCCTGAGGACTGTGGTCCAATAGCCGTCTCAAAAGCAGAAGACTGGTTTGGACTGCAGGCTCTAGTGAAGGTGCTGGAACTAGACTTAAGAACCAGAGCATTTGTATGGGATGGGAGTCCAAGTGGGGGATAAACAGGAGGTACAAATCAGTGTTCTGTTGTAAGGAAGAGATGACTGAGCATTCAGTCCCCAGACTGGTACATGGGAGGGACTCAAGTATCATGTTGGCCAAAAAGTTCTTCTGAGTTTTCCCATAAGATGGTATGGAAAAACTCGAATGAACTTTTTGGCCAACCTAATACTTTGATTGAACACAAGTTGGTACCACAGAATGAGGATATGTGTGCAGTATCTATTTAGGGTTGCACACCCTGAAGTTCACAAGAGTAAACAATTAGAAATGCAGAAAACCACCTAAGAGGCTCTCTCATAAAACATGAAATAAAATACTATGAAATTATACAACCAACATGTTTCTTTTTTTACTTTGGCTGCCAGAGTTCTAATGCTAAATTTAGTGCCCAAAATGACCTCAAAGACTAGTTCCCACTTACTCCTTCCACTTCCTTTAAGCAGGCATTGTTCTTTCATATCCTGAAATATCTTCATTTGCATTGCTCTAGAAAAATCACTACCTAAAGACATTATGAAAAAATCCGAATATAAGGAAAAAATGTAAAGAGGAAAGTTAAAAGTTCTGATATTCCTTCTAAAAATAGCCACTGTTAATGTTTTAGTGCTCCCGCCTCCAAACGTACCCGCTGGCTCTTTCTTCCTGGATATGGTACTGAATATGTTTTCTAAATTGCTTTTTTAACTTAATAATACTTCATGAAGATTTTTTCCATTTCAGTACATCACTTCTATATCAGGACTCTTAGCTGTTACATATTTTTTCATTTTATGGTGATACTCTAATCTGTTTAAACTAGTCTCCTAATGAGAATAGGGACACTTTGAGATTTTTCTAGGTCTAGTTGTGTTCTGAATTATGCAATTGTCTGATCAGTTCCTTCAATAAAATCCTAGGACTAAAACCATGGGGCAAAGTTCATTTTATATATCACTTAGAGGTCAAGAGACAGATTCTAGGACAGACTACTTGAGTTCAAATCCTCTATTTTCCAACTCTTGTGGCCATGGGGTCTGTCCTCTAATCCCTCCAGCCCTTGTTTTGTTTTTTATCTGAAATTAAGATAGTTATTGTACCTGCTGCATCAGATTGTTGTGAGGATTTTTTAAAAATTATTATTATTTTAAAATTTTGGCTGCACCCTGCGGCATGTGATTCCTTAGATCCTGATCAGGGATCAAACTTGCACCCCTTGCATTGGAAGGTGGAGTTTTAATCACTGGACCGCGAGGGAAGCCCCTGTTATGAGAACTTAATGTGTGGGTGAAGCACTCAGAACAGTGTCTGACATTGAGTGAGCACTCCATAAATATTTTCTGCTATTATATTGCAAAAGGGATCCCCAGAAAGAATATAGAACTTTTCATTGACACAAAGGTCAAGCCCTTTGAGTTATAAGGCTGAAATGAAAGTTAAAAAGTAGCAATACAAGCTGCTCCTCTGCCCACCAGGATGACAGTGCCAATTTACCTCCACTCTGAGGAGTTTCTCAAAGGGACAAAGGCTTCTCTCCTTCTGCAAGTGTTTTCATTCAATCCCTCTAGTGGCCAAAGAATGAGTTTTCAAGATAACTAAATAACCCTGTTCTTTCAGGACTGATTCACGCAACAGAAACAAAGCAACCTCAATTTTTTTTTTTAAATTTTAAAGAAAATATATAAGGACCCAAATAACACCCTCCAAGATCATCTAAGATGTCTGCTTTCTAAAAGTTGCCAGCCTACTTTCCCAGACAGCTTGCGTTTGTTCCCAGGGAGGAAGGATTAAAAAATCTGGCTAAAGCAGTGGTTTTCAATCTTGGCTGAACCTCCTCGGTACCTTGACAAATAGAAATTCTCTAGAGATTTTTATTTGATCAGACGGTAGTGTGGCTGAACATCAGGATTTTAAAAAGTTCTCCAGGAAATTCAAAGGTTCAGCTAAAGTTGAGAACCACCGGGCTAAAGAAAGTTGGCAGGGATGCTCTCAAACTCATTCTTTTCCAACCAGTTCTCAATCAGACAGAGAGAAGCTGCTTCCTCTCTCACCTTTTCCTCTGCCCTTACAAGGGTTCCAAAGAGAATAAACAGCAAACCTAAATAATCCCCCTGGGCCTAACTTCTTTCTAGTTGCCTCTGCCTGGCTAGAAATAAAGTATGAACCAAAAAGGCAAGCCACATAAGTAATTTTTAAATTTCTAGTAGTCACATTTAAAAAGTGAAAAAGAAATAGCTGAAATAAAGTTTAAGAATATATCTTATTTATTCCAAATACATCTAAAACAGTATCACTTCAATATGTAATTAATATGAAACATTATTAATGAGCTATTCTACAGTTTTTTTGTTTTTTTTTTCATGCTAAGTCTTTGTACTCTGGTGCTTATGTTATGTTCACAGCACATAGCAATTCAGACCAGCCATATTTTAAGTGCTCAACAGCCATATGTGGCCAGTGGCTGCCATATTGGTCTAGGGCTTAAATGCAAATTAAGTAACCTCTGTAGGGCTCAGTCTCCTTTAAAACGCGGACATGGTAATGCTGCTCCTTGGCATTATTACAAAGGTAATGAACTGCCTATAACAATACTGGCAGTTAGAGAGCTCTCAGCAATGTTTAGTTTCTTTTGTCTTAAGGGAAAGAGATGCACCAGGTCAGGCGGTAGATGGAAATGACTCCTCTTTTTCCTCTAAAGCAGGGTTTGTCAGCATTTAACTCGTGTTCCCTTTTGCTAAACATTAAAAGCTCATGCTTCCTTTCTGTGATAGTTTTTAATCTCAGAATACAATTTTCAGGTTTCCCTGGTGGCTCAGTGGTAAAGAATCTACCTGACAAGGCAGAAGACACAGATTTGATCTCAGACCCGGGAAGATCCTATGTGCTGAGGACCTCCTAAGTCCACGTGCCACAACTATTGAGCCCACACTCTAGAACCTAGGAACCACAGCTACTGAAGCCCCGAAGCCCTAGAGCCAGTGGTCCACAACAAAAGGAGCCACCACAGTGAGAAGCCCACGCACCGCAACTAAAGAGTAGGCCCCGCTCACCGCAGCTAGAGAAATGCCTGCCCAGCAACAAAGATGCAGCACAGCCAAAAATAATTAAATAAAAAAATTATTTTTTAAAATACAACTTTAAGAATTTAACATCATGACCAAACATAAAAGAAACAGCACAACATATTGCTTTGTTTCACCCTCCCTCCCCCAACCTGGGAACATGTACTTGACACTTCCCTTTCTATGGTGAATCCTGCTCTGAAACATCTTCCTCACTTCAAGGCTAAACCTCAGATGAGCCTTGCATCCATTTAGAGCTTTTTAATTTTAAATAATGTTTTAAAATCATTAACAGAACAATGTGTTCATGCTAAGTCGCTTCAGTCATGTCTGACTCTTTGCAACCCTATGGACTGTAGCCCACCAGGCTTTTCTGTGGGTTGCCATGCCCTCCTCCAGGGGATCTTCCCAATCCAGGAATCAAACCCACATATTTTATGTCTCCTATATTGGCAGGAGGATTCTTTACCACTACAGCCACCTGGGAAGCCCAAAAAAATAATACACATTCCCTAAACAA
Organism: Bubalus kerabau; assembly: GCF_029407905.1. Taxonomy (NCBI): domain Eukaryota; kingdom Metazoa; phylum Chordata; class Mammalia; order Artiodactyla; family Bovidae; genus Bubalus; species Bubalus kerabau. The sequence continues at coordinate 35,825,056 of NC_073626.1, read as the reverse complement.
AAATCAGAAAATATACAAAAGCAGAAAGAAAAAAATTAGAAGCTCCAGGTTTGCACCAGCCACAGAATAAGCACTCTAACAGCTTGAGTGAAGGTGCTCAGCAGGTATTTCCAATCCTGGCTGCCCCTAGGCATCAGTTGACAGTTCCAAGATATACGATGCCCAGCTTGACCCCAAAGAGGCGATTTGGTTGGTCTAGGTGCTACGAGGGCATCAGGATTTATTTTTTACTGCTCCCAGATGAATTCTGATGAGCAGCCAAGAACCAGTGTTCTAGAGTAGTGAGTCTCAGACTTTACTCTGCATCAACAAGGCAGTGATCATGCCAAAAAACACATATTCTGATTGAGCAGGTCAGGAGAGAGGCCCCAGATTCTACCTTTTTGTGAAGCTCCCAGGTAATGCTGATGCAGCAGGTTTGCCAAGCACGCTTATTTTTTAAGATTTATTTATTTTTGGCTGTGGTGGGTCTTTGTTGCTGTGCGTGGGCTTCCTCTAGCTGCTGCAAGCCGCAGCTACTCTCTAGCTGTGGTGTGCGGGCTTCTCTTGCTGCGGAACACAGGCTCTAGGTGCTTGGGGTCAGTAGTCGTAGTGTATGGGTTTAGCTGCTCCGTGGCATGTGGGATCTTCCTGCACCAAGGATCAAACTGGTGTCCCCTGCATTGCAAGGTGGATTCTTAATCACTGGACCACAAGGAAAGCCCAAACATACCTTTAATACTCCATATCCTTCATTATTCATAGATACCTATATGTATTTTTTTCTCTAAAAATTCCTGCCATAGCAACTATACTCCAATAAAAGTTAATTAAAAAAATAAAAATTCCTACTATAGTCTTGTTTTATAATCTGCTTTATTCAACGATCCATCATGATTTCCTTTGCATGCTAAAAAACATACACACCTGCAGAAATCATTTTGTTTGGCTATATGAGATCCCATGTTAAGGACATATTTGACTTCCCTGGCAGTCCAGTGGTTTAGACTTGCCCTTCCATTGCAGGGGGTATGGGTTCAATCCCTGATCAGGAAGCTAAGAGCTCACATGCCTCACAGCCCAAAAAAACAAAACATAAAACAGAAGCAGTATTGTAACAAATTCAAAGAAGACTTTTAAAATGGTCCACATAAAAAAAAAACTTTAAAAAATAAAAAGGATATATTACTGTAGGTCATTTAGAGCAGTACTTTTGAGGGTGGGATTTGGAACTCGTATACAATCAGGAAAGTTCAACCCCTGGCTCCATTCTGGTGACACAGATCAGGGATGAGGTTCTCCAAGCAATTCTGATATACTATCCCTTTTTCTCCTCCTAGACTTTGAAAACCACTGATTTAACAAGTTCCTATTTAGGGGGCATTAGATTCCAACTGTTTTTCATAGCAAACATAGTACACACAAAAATATGAAAAAAAGAATAATCACATCAATCTAATGAGATAAGTGTTATTACTGTCTCCATTTTACAGATGAGTAGCTCCTAGAAATTTGCATATGTAAAAATTTGCCCATGAGATGGCTGCTATTTATTCACTTGGTTTGGGAATCATCAGGATTCCAATTTAGCCCTTTTGTGCTTGTGGGAAGGATAACCATGTTTCCTGGATAAAGCCCAGTTCAGAGTGCTGAGCACAGCCATGGCCCTGCCACATCCCTGTCCAGAGGAGCAAAACCCCAGACAGAAACACATGTCTTCCATGGCCACAGATGGATGGATCAGAGGTAGTGGATCAAGGTCAGCCAGTGAGTGGCCCAGCTAGCAGCTTACAAGGAGCTATACTATGAAAACTCATGCTCATTAGATGGGAGGCAGTACCACGGGGTAGTAGATGCCACAGAGGCCCAGAATGCTCGATAAGCAGCAGTTTGGAGAGAACACAAACCATGAGGCAGAGAAAAGAAGAGGGCAAGGTAGGCTGGCAGAGACAGAAGTGTGAGAAGCAGAGGCAGAAGGGGGCTGTGCTGCTGTCATGCTGAGGGGTGAGCAGTCTCCTGCCCAGGTGGAGACACATCACTGTCTTTAGGGCTCTGGGTTCTGAACCCCTCTCAGGTCTCTGAGCTGAGCTGTGTTCCACATCCAAAGCCCAGAGAGGACTCTACTGTAGGTGCCTGCAGAGCCCTGATCAATTACCATGTGACTCTGCAGTCATTGTGTACCCCACCCTCCCACTGGGGGAAGGGAACTATTTGAGGAAAACCAAGGAAGATCCTGTTTATTACCAGCAAGAGAGTCTAACACACTCCCAGTAATTTGATTCACTTATTAAATTTGACAAATAGAAGATATAAAATCTGATTTTAATGGGAAGATAAGTGTAAACACAGGGTAACTGAGGGAGGAGGAGACTGGGGGACCCCTGGGGAAGCAGGAGCAAAAGAGGGGAGAGGACATTGCAGGGATGGACAGAGTAGGGCAAGAAGAAAATGAACTTCATCAGTGGCCAGTCTATTCCTGGGAACCTGGCTGGCCAGTCAGAAAGCGGACCCAGCTGTTGGCTGGAGTAAAAGGGAAAGGCAGCTGAGCTGCACAGTGATATCCAGAAAGTGTGAGGGGCATGGGATGACCAGAGAAGGCTCAGCTGGCGCAGAAAGCAGTGACTCCCCGGAGGCAACCTTTGCGCTTTTGATGACCAACCAGAAGTAGCAACCAGATTTGCCCATCTGGAATCCAGTCTCTAGCCATAAGCAGAATAAAGAGTCTGGTCTAGGGACTTCGCTGGTGGTCCAGTGGCTAAGACTCCATGCTCCCAATGTAGGGAGCCTGGGTTCCCAGTCTCCTGGTCTTGAATTAGACAGACAAGTCAAGCTGGTAAAATGTATCAAACACCATCTTTCAGTGGAAAAAGGGATCATTGACTCTTTCTATTTGTTAGCACATGGCGACTCCAGACCTGTTCCAGTACACATTTCCCCTGGGGAAGCTTCTACAAAGGTGACTGGGGAGACCACAGAATTGTGGAGCCAAGTCTCCACAATTGTGGAGAAAGGAGAAGTAGAAATTCCTTTTACTTTGTCCTATGTTATCAGGCCTGCTGAAGAGAAACAGGGTCTGTTGAACTAAATTCTAGTCCAAACAATACAATTAACTTCCTCCTCCTCCTTTTCCTTTTCCTTCTCCTCCTTTTCCGGCTCCCTAAAGCTTCCAGAAAGTAAATTTTACATTTTTCATTCAATATTACTTCTGTCATGCCTGATGATACTAAACTGTATAATATTCATCTACTTAGAGGAAGGCGTCACCTTACAAACTGTAATTCAATCTGAAGGATGGTGGAGAGCCAATCTAGTACTGGACACTATTATTTTAAAAATTTACTCATCAGTTCATTCCAATGCTGTTAAATAGTTCCAGTGCTGTTAAAGGAAGTTTTTGGACTGTTTTACAAAGCCAGTATTACATTGATACAAAACCCTGGAAAATACAGCAGCCAAAAGAAAATCACAGACAAATATCACTCATGAATACAGATGTTTTACACCTGAAAGATTCAACACTAATTTCTGATAAAAATCTCTTAAAAGAAACAAGGAGTATTTTCTTAACATAATAAATATATGCAGTCAAACGGAAACCAGTGTCAGGCTTAATGGTGAAATTCTAAAAGGACACCCAGCAAATCTAGAAAAAGACAAAGACCCCCACATCACTACTATCATTTCATGTTGTTCAGAAGGTATAAGGCAACGCAATTACAGAAGCTCCCGTATCCTAAAACATCTTGGCACAAATAAAACACAACTGCTTTTTATCAATATATTTAGTCTTTGTAACGGGAAAACCTGGGAGGGGGAAGTGGGACTCTTCTGATCTGGAGGAATTAGGCACATTTTAGGGCAGGGGCACACTAGCCGACAGAAAACGGGATTAGGCGTCAGGTACTGGATGTTAAACGTGGGTTCGATCCCTGGGTCAGGAAGAACCCCTGGAGAAGGGAATGGCAACCCACTACAGTATTATTGCCTGGAAAACTCCATGAACAGAGGAGCCTGGCAGGCTACAGTCCATGGGGTCCCAGAGAGTTGGACATGAGTGAGCATGCATACACAAGCACATTGGATGCTAAAAACTCTGGCGTCCTCTGCTTCTGCTCCTAGAAGATGTCAGCCTGCCTTGCACCATTCCACAAGGAGATGGAAGAAGACTTATCTGGGGAATCTGACCAGCTCACAAGGAAAGACATGAGGATATATCAAGGGTTCCCTTAATGAAACCAACCAGCCAGAGCACTCAACAAATCCTTCCCTACACCATCAAAGATTCCAGTCAGGTTAAATAAGAGCAAATGACCAAAGATCACCCAAGCATCTAGGAAAACTTATAACATGAAGCATAGAAACCAAAATGTGCAAACAGAAAAAGGAACTTGGAGGAAATGGATTATGGCCATCAGGCAAGGAGAAGGAAAAAAACAAGCAAAAACTATCATTAACATCCTTAACTGCCCGGCAGTCCCATCTGACATCTAACACTGGCAGATCCCTGGCAGTGGTTAAGACTTTACCTCCCAATGCAGGGGGTTGGGGTTCCATCCCTGGTCAGAGAGCTAAGATCCCACGTGACTCATGGCCAAAAACCAAAGCATAAAACAGAAGCAATATTGTAACAAATTCAATAAAGACTTTAAAAATGGTCCACATCAAAAAAATATTTGTAAAAATCCTTAGAAAAATGAAAAGCTATTGTGATACTGCATCCATAAAATAAGAATAGACTGCTATAAAGAAAACATATTCAGAGAAAAAGAGTGAGAAAGAGCTCTTAAAATTTAAAGACATGCTATCAGAGATTTGTTTTCAATCTACAGAAGGTCTGGAAGATGATAGAAAATCTCCCAGAGTGCAGAGCATAAAAACAAAGAGATGAAAAATAGGAAAGAAAAGATAAGAAAATTGGAAGCCTGATCCAGGAGGTCCAAGACCAGAACAATACGAGTCCCAGAAAGAATAAACAGTGAACATAAAAGGGAGGAGACCAGTATAGAATAACTCAGGAAAATTTCCCAGAACTGAAGAGCATGAGCTTCTAAATTAAAAGAGTTCCACACAAAGAATTAAAATAGACCTGTACTAAGGCATATCACGGAGAAGGCAATGGCACCCCACTCCAGTACTCTTGCCTGGAAAATCCCATGGACGGAGAAGGCTGGTGGGCTGCAGTCCATGGGGTCGCTAAGAGTCAGACATGACTGAGCAACTTCACTTTCACTTTTTACTTTCATGCATTGGAGAAGGAAATGGCAACCCACTCCAGTGTTCTTGCCTGGAGAATCCCAGGGACGGGGGAGCCTGGTGGGCTGCCGTCTATGGGGTCGCACAGAGTCGGACATGACTGAAGCAACTTAGCAGCAGCAGCAAGGCATATCATTGTGAAATCTCAGAGCAAAGGGGACAAAGAAAAAAAAATCCTCCAAATTTCTAGAAAGGAAAACAAAAGACTCATATAAAAGATGAAGAGGGACTTCCCTTGTGGCCCAGTTGTTAAGAATCCGTTTCCCACTGAGGAGGGCACGGTCAGTCCCTGGTCAGGAAACCCACATGCAACGAGGCAAGAGAACCCGCACACCACAACTAGAGAGAAGCCCACGCACCAAAGGAAAAGATTCCTGCATGCCAAAACAAAGATCCCATGAGCTGTGAGGAAGACCCAATGCAGCCAAAGAAATAAATATATTTTTAAAAGATGAACAAAGATAAAGAAGTGCCACAATCCTCAATGTTGTCAAGAATATGGGGAAACAGTTATTCTCACAAGCTTTTAGTGGGCATGTAAATTAATGCATTATCAGAAGAGAGGAAATTGGCTGTATTTATCAATACATGTGGAATACATACCATTTGAACCAGCAACTCTTTATACTGTAGATATATTCTTATATGTTTATGAAACCATGTGAAGAAGATTTTTTGTGTTAGATCCCTTCAGCAGTGACTTCTGTTGTGTTAACAGGACTCAAGATAACAGGTTTTAATGAGGAAAAGTCAGGGCCAGCAAGAGAAAGCCTGTGATCCTCAATAACCCGTTTGCCCCTGGAGACATATATTAGGACCAGGCAGTCTACTGTATATGCAGTGTGGGTCTGTGTTACATAGGAGGGGCCCCCACGCCCTAAGGGGCTCCCCTCTTTCAGGGCACACAAGAGAACCATCTTATCAATGAAGCACAAGCTTAGACATTGTGCCACTTGGATTTGGTGCCAGCCAGAGTCTAGACATTAGAGTGAGGCAAGTAAAGAAAGCACTGATCTCTGGTGTAAAATTTAAGAGAGCACCAGAAAATTCAGTAATCAAAATAAATCATATTTTAATAAAACATTTTAAAATAAAAATTAATGTATAATCCAAAAAGGACTTGGCACCACACTGTTACTGATCCTATCTTCATTTAAAATTCTGATATTCTGCTCTTCATGGATTTTTGTGGCAATTAATATTAATTTAAAAATATTGCATTCAATATTATTTTTCTTGATTACTGGGATTTGAGTACCTTCTTAATTTTGTATCCAAGCATGTTAGTCTCAGCTCTTTTGCTATTGTTTGCTGCGTTCTCTTGGAAAGCCAACTGCCAGTACCTGGATGGGGGATCCAGGTTCCTGGCAACAAGTTCAGCTGTAGCACCATCCACTGGGAGAAGGGTGAAGGGAAGCACCAAGTTCTGGTTGGCTCACTGTCCAGACTACCCAGAGGAAGCACTTTTGGACAATCCTCGCAGCACAAGATGTTCACTGAAACAGTCAGGCAGAAAAGGGTTGGCAACAACCTAAATGCTCATCAATAGGCATCAATTAATTGGTTTGTCTGGTCGCACTACATGGCATGCAGGATCTTAGCTCTCCAACCAGGGATCAAACCCATGCCCTCTGCAGCAGAAGCACGGATTCTTAACCACTGGACCATGAGGGAAGTCCCCAGTAGCAACTAATTAATTTTAATCTTTGTACTGCATTAACTAATACAATTTTATTTTGTATTGGGACATAGCTGATTAACAAAATAATGTTATGACAGTCTCAGGTGAACAGCTAAGGGACTCAGCCATACATATACATATGTTCATTCTTCCCCAAACTCCCCTCCCAACCAGGCTGCCACATAACATTGAGCAAAGTTCCATGTGCTATACAGTAGGTCTTTGTTGGTTATCAACTTTAAATACAGCAATGTGTACATGTCCATCCCAAACTCCCTAGCTATCTCTTCCCCCATCCATCCCCCCAGGGAACCATAAGTTTGCTAAGTCTGTGAATCTCTTTCTATTTTGTAAATAAATCGTTTCTATAATTTTTTTTTAGATTCCACATATAAGGGATGTCATACGATAATTCTCTTTCTCTACCTGACCTACTTCACTCAGTATGACAATCTCTAGGTTCATCCATGTGCAACTAATTAATTTTTAGAAAGGAATTCTATGACTCTGTGAAAAAGAATGAGATATAAAAAGTGAACAAAAGCAAGGTATGGAACAATTCATATAACATATCTCCATTTGCAGTTTTAAGAATGATACATGATATTGCTTGCTTGCTTGCTAAGTCACTTCAGTCATGTCCGACTCTGCGTGACCCCACAGACGGCAGCCCACCAGGCTCCCCCGTCCCTGGGATTCTCCAGGCAAGAACACTGGAGTGGGCTGCCATTTCCTTCTCCAATGCATGAAAGTGAAAAGTGAAAGTGAAGTCGCTCAGTTGTGTCCGACCCTCAGCGACCCCATGGACTGCAGCCTTCCAGGCTCCTCTGTCCATGGGATTTTCCAGGCAAGAGTACTGGAGTGGGTTTAGTGATTAATAATTATCATTCAGTGCTTTCTATGTGCCAGACTCATTTAACCTCCATTAACACTCTATGAGAGTAATACTATTATTATCCCCATTTTACAGAAGAGGAAACTAAAATCCAGGGAAATTAGATAACCCTTTCAAGGTCACCCAGCTAGCAACTGGAGGAGCCAGGGTTTGGACACAAAGATAGTATATTCACAAATAGTTTATGGAAAGACATAACCAAAACCCTTAATATTTATCTCTGCCCAGTAAGATTGAGAATCTACATTCTTTTAGATTGTTTGAACTTTCTTTTTACAGTTAGGGTGTCCAGATAGAATACAGGACACCTATTAAATATCTGAATCTGAGAAAAAAAGTTATTTTAGTGTAGGTACATCCTATACAGCATTTGGGACATACTTATGCAAAAAAAAATCATCTGTTGTTTTTCTGAAAGTAAAATGTGACTGGGTGTTCTATATATTTTTTATTTGCTATATCTGACAACCTACTTATGGTGACCTTTTCTTTGGCAAAGCCAGAAGTTCCCTTGGTACTGCCTTCATGAAATACCGGTTCTCCATCAGGGTGCCACCTTTGATAAAGCAGGATTTCAACAGGTGGCCTAATTCAGATATTGAAGTTACTTGATTCACTTATGACATTAATTAGGGATGATTCAGAAACAACTATGCTTGAAGCTCTGTCGTCCCTTGATTTTTGATGAGATGTGATGCATCATTCACCAGGAGAAAATTCAGGGGCCCTTAAAGATACAGTTTGGTTCTACCCCTACACTGTAGAGACATTCACCCTGGTCCAGGGAGAGGCTTTTGTTCTTCCAGCGCCCTGTCACCAAACAGCAGGCATAGATTTTAATGGGCATGTTGGACCCTGGGGACAGACGTCCCACATTTGGGTACTGTATCAGAATTTGTATAGGGCTGGAACCACAGACTGCCTCGGAAGCTTATAAACAGCTGTACTTGCCACCCTTCCTCTGGGTCCCTATCAGCAATCAGTGCAGGAGGTGTGTCTCCGGGGCTGATGGAAGCTAGAGCCTTTTGGGATTCCTGAGCGAGAGGAAAGAATTGGCCTCAGGATTCTCCTCCTGAGGATGCTGAAGCCCAGGCTCCTTTTGAATGTCAGTTATATCAGCTGCTTATTGAATTCAAAACAACAATTGGACATCAAGTATTTCTGCGTCCCAAGCTGTGCAACGGGAATTGGTCACGTTCAGACAAACGCAAGCTCCCTTGTTAAAAAAGAACCCCAATGATAGGAAAGCCCAGCCCCACCAATGTTCGTCTCTCCTCCCGGCTCTGCAGAAGCCAGCCCTGGGCAAGAGCGCCCCCTGCAGACACCCGGCATCACTGCAGAGGAAGCGCTGTATTAGAGCTGAGGCTTCCATCTTCTTTTAAAAAAAAACTGCCTTCAGCAGCAAACATCCTACACCTCGCCTGGGGTGGGGGATATTTCGAGAAGAGCATGAGGGGTCTTATCTCTGTGCAAGATTAAAGGCAGCCTCCATGACACGAACCTGGGCTCTAGAGATAAAAATGGGACATTCTCTTAGTTATTCAAGTTCTTGGGCTGTGATTAAACGTTTACACCATTGGCTTGGCTGCTTGATTCGACTGACTGGCAGTTCTCACAAAATTAAGATCCTGGTTCCTCTTGTGGATGCCACGAAACCCCTGGTAAGGAATCCTGTTGGAACAAAGCCGGAGATACTTTGACAAGATGAGGGAGGCAGGCAAAACGACACAAGAACAGAGTGATCACAAGGGAAAACGAATGCTGCCTTGGCAAGGGTCTGACAATGTATTTAACAACCAACATGCTACATTCAACAGCCCCATGAGGTTGGCCTTCCCCTACCTACTTCTGTGCCTGGAGGTAACGCCCTGCCCACTTCTGAAAGGTACATAAGTTTCCCTGCTGCCTAGCCCATCAAGGCCAAAAGTATGTTCTCAGAACAATTAATGCTTAATTAGTAAAAGCTGCCATTATGGAATCAACTCTTAGGGAGCTTACTAAGGAAATTGTGCAGAAATATGATATTCCTGATTCCTTATATCTGGTTACGACACCTGTAAAAGAACCTGGTAAATACAAATAAGGAGTTTTTTAGTTTTTTTTAATTAATTCATTAATTTGGCTCCCTTGTCATAGTTACAGTGCGTGGGCGTCCCCAAATAAGTTTTAAACTTAGCTTTGATAAAGCACAAGTGCTTTAAGGATTGCAAAAGAGTGGGCAAAGAATTATGAACTGGGAAACATACAACTAAACATATGAGTCAAAAATTAAATTTCCCTCTGCCTTTTGGGTTTTACACAATGTGGGCAACCAGCCTGATGATAATTCACTGAGTAATCTGGGACAGGAACTTATTTCACAATTCACCAGAAATATTAACATAAAAATGAAAATGCCTTTTAACCAAATGGTAGGTAAATTATAAACTTACTAGCTGGGAATCAATCAGGATAGTGAGAAGGAGGGAGGCCCAGGAAATGCTGAATATGACCATAATCACAAATTTAGTGTCCAAATCATGTGAGGAGTCTGATTGAATTTCCTCTGCTAATATAGCTCATCTGATCTTATTTCTTTTAATTATGGCTCCTGCTGGTCAAAGACCAATCCTTGATGTATGTGGCATTATTCCCTCCATTGCAAAGCAGTATAACCTACAGCATGACTCCTCATGCATTAGTTGTGGACTAACTGAACACATAAGAATCTCCCAAGCCAGGGTGAGGTGTATAATAAAAAATAGCCAGGTACTCTAATTAATAACATTGGATTCTCTGGTGGTTCAGATGGTAAAGAGTCTGTCTGCAATGGGGGAGACTGGAGTTCGATCCCTGAGTCAGGAAGATCCCCTGGAGAAGGAAATGGCAACCCACTCCAGTATTCTTGCCTGGAAAATCCCATGGTCAGAGGAGCCTGGTAGGCTACAGTCCATAGGGTCACAAAGAGTCAGACATGACTGAGTGACTTCACTTTCACACAGTCTTTGCAGATAGAAGATTATGTGAGTATAAGCTCAACTACGGAAGGATTCAACATTCCATTGGTAACAATAAGTAATGGATCAAAACAAATACCAATAGTAATTGGTGTCTACAGGCCCTAGATCATTGCTGCTGCTGCTAAGTCGCTTCAGTCGTGTCCGACTCTGTGCGATCCCATAGATGGCAGCCCACCAGGCTCCGCCGTCCCTGGGATTCTCAAGGCAAGAACACTGGAGTGGGTTGCCATTTCCTTCTCCACTGCACGAAAGTGAAGAGTGAAAGTGAAGTCACTCAGTCGTGTCTGACTCCTAGAGATCCCATGGACTGTAGCCTACCAGGCTCCTCCGTCCATGGGATTTTCCAGGCAAGAGTACTGGAGTGGGATGCCATTGCCTTCTCCCTAGATCATTGGGTATGCCTTTTTAAATGTACACTAGTGCCCTTTTAGAAATACAAAGTGAATACATCCATCCCTTCCAGTCTACAGTGAATTTGTTTAACTGACTCAATCTGGGAGGCTGGGAATTCTATCCCTGCAGGTTCTGACTCTGGGTGCCATATTGCACTAGTCCCTTGGCAGTGGGGAAAGATAGGACCATTTACATTTCAGGCAAGAGAGTAAGTGTGTTCTATGAGAAATCTGACTAGACTAAGGGGAAAGACCTAGATATACTGACATCAGAGATTTCCCAGTGAAATGTCCCAGGCAGATCATCCTATAGCAAAGTCCACAATTGATATACCCTACCCATGCATTCAGAGCATCTTGTCAGATTTTTAGTCTCCCACTCTTAAAAATGAGCCAACAACCACAGATTGCAGCCTGTAACAGAAGAAACAATAAAACTAACAGAAAAGAAGAAACCTGGATAAAACTGAAGCTATATAGGAGGGAAGAAAACTCCAACAACAGAACACACCCACAACCACACCTATAATTTATATCCTCAGAGACACACTATTGAAACCATAAAAGAATAAGATATTATTTAAAGGAGTCAATGAATGAAATTGAAATCTGAGAAACCAAAAATGGAAAGAAGAAATGAAAAACTGATCAAAAGAGGAGAGGGAGGGTCAAGAGGGAAGTGATATATGTATAACTGTGACTGTATAACCAATACAACATTGTAATCTTCTTCCAATTAAAAAATAAAGTAAAAAAATAGAAAAATTAATTAAATGGAAATCTCCCAGAAAGAAAACCAGAGAGAGGGAATTCTCTGGCGGTTCAGTGGTTAGGAGTTGGCACTTTCACTGCTGGGGCCCAGGTTCAATCCGTGGTTGGTGAACTTTGATCCTAAAAGCTGTGTGGTGCGGCCAAAAAAAAGAAAAGCAGAAAGGCAAAGAGACAGAAGTAAGAGAAAAGACACAAGAAATAGAAGACTAGCCCAGGAATTATAGGAGGGAAAAAAAATAGAAGAGAACATTATCTTTAAAAACTAATTCTTTAAAACTTCCCAGACTGTAAGGACATGAGTTTTCACACTGAAAGGGCCCTCTGAGTGCTCAGCATCAGTGAATAGAAATTGACCCACATTGAGTCATATCATTGTGAAATTTCTAAGGATAAAAAGAAGATCCTTTAGACTTGCTGCTGCTGCTTCTGCTAAGTTGCTTCAGTTGTGTCCGACTCTTAGCGACCCCATGGACTGCAGCCTACCAGGCTCCTCCGTCCATGGGATTTTCCAGGCAAGAGTACTGGAGTGGGTTGCCATTGCCTTCTCCAAGACTTTCAGAGATAGAAAAACTGATCATAAATAAAGAATTAGAAATCAGAATGACTAGATTTCTCAATAGGTATACTAAAAGTTAGAAAACAACTAGAAGCTGCCTTCAAAATTCTGGAGGAAAATTATTTCCAACCTCTAACTCTATACTCAGGCAAACTATCAATCAAGTGGCAGAGCAGAATAAGGATAATTTGACAATCTCAAGGTCCCCAAAGTGTATTTCTCATGCAACCTTTCTTTGGAAACTACTGGAATATCTGGTTCATCAAAATGAAGGTGAATCAAAGAATGAAGAAGATAAGAAGACATAGAATCCAGGACACAGGAACTGCAACACCAGGAGGATGAAGGGAATCTTAAGGACAATGGAGATTGGAGATTCCAAAGAGAATGTGGAAAGAGATTTCAGAATGTTGGCTATGTAGCAGGCAGGGGTGGATCCAGGCTTTATGGAGCCTGAAGCTTATACAATTCGGGGATCCTCTTTAAGAAAGTAAAATACAAAATTACAAATACAAATGTTGGTATGAAAATGAATATTTGAATATTTGAATAAATGAATATTTATGTATTGATAGAATGAGCAAGCAAAACAAACCACAAATTTGAAAGAGCTGACAAATACCACAAACATCACAAAAATCCAGAAAAATATAATATTATTTTATGAGTTAACTACTTGATTCAAGTTTCTAATACCTTTACTCTATATTTTTCAGCCGCATAATTTTTCTCCCAAATAATTTATTATGAAAAATTTAAAGCCTATAGAAAAAGTTACAAAACCTTTACAATAAATACCAATACCTATCACCTAAATTCTACAGTTATCATTTTACTATACTTAATTTATCAAAGATCTGTCAATCTATCCAATTCTCCACTGCTACTGCTACTGCTAAGTCACTTCAGTCGTGTCCGACTCTGTGCGACCCCATAGACGGCAGGCCACCAGGCTCCCCCGTCCCTGGGATTCTCAAGGCAAGAACACTGGAGTGGGTTGCCATTTCCTTCTCCAATGCATGAAAGTAAAAAGTGAAAGTGAAGTCGCTCAGTCGTGTCTGACTCCTAGCGACCCCACAGACTGCAGCCTACCAGGCTCCTCCGTCCATGGGATTTGCCAAGCAAGAGTACTGGAGTGGGTTGCCATTGCCTTCTCCATCCAGTTCTCCAACTGTCCATCAATTCATCTTATTTTTTGATGCATATCACACGGAACAATGTGCAGGTGTCAGTACATTTCCTGCCATCTACCTCAGCATAATGAAGTGAAGTGAAGTCGCTCAGTTGTGTCTGACTCTTTGCGACCCTGTGGACTGTAGCCTACCATGCTCCTCCATCCGTGGGATTCTCCAGGCAAGAATACTGGAGTGGGTTGCCATTTCCTTCTCCAGCAGATCTTCCCAACCCAGGGATTGAACCTGGGTCTCCTGTATTGCAAGCAGATGCTTTACCATCTGAGCCACCAGGGAACCTCAGCATGCATGCCCTAAATAGGAGATCAATTTTTTTTTTTTTTTACAATTCTTGCCCTTTTTTAATTTGAGGTAAAATTTACATACAATGAAATGTAAAACTCTTAAGTGTATGCTGTATACTTTTTGGTCATCTCTACATATGACAAAGATTTTGTGATATTTTTCTCTAGAGAGAATATGGAGATAATTCAGTCTTTTCTCCAGCATGATTAATCAAAATTTGTTTTTATTATCAATTGTAGAGATGTATACAAAACAAGCAACTTTTACATATACATAGCGCTATTTATAATACTGCTACAGGCTTAAACAGAATTCTGATAAATTCTATTTAGATGTTTCACACCAAAAAAGAAAAATTATACAGTACATTTATAATTCTATGTGTTGCATTAATCAGTATATTCTTGATAGGCAAAAACTAAAATGTTAGAAACTGAATCCATCACTTATAATTTCCTACAGCTGACACAAGGAAAAAACTTTTCCACAGACTATCTTCCAGCTCCATACATTCAGACCTTGTTTTTCTGCCCCTAGTCACCTACTTCTGTCATTAGGCACCATAGGACATATTCACATCTTGTTATAACCTCTGCACCTTCGTGTTACAACCCAGGATGAATTAGCATAGTATTAATAGAAGGTAGGAATATTCCTGAGTTGGTGCAGTGGTGAAGAATCCGCCTGCCAATGCAGATAAACATAAGAGATGCGAGTTCCATTCCTGGGTGGGGAAGATCCCCGGAGGAGGAAATGGAAACCCACTCCAGTATTCTTGCCTGGAAACTCCCATTAACAGAGGAGCCTGGTGGACTACAGTCTATGGGTTGTAAAGACACAATATAGTGACTGAGCACACACACACACACACACACACATACACACACACACAAATATTCCTATAGCAATTCCTATTAGGATGAATGACAATAACTGAACTTTATACAGATGTGACTACAAACTACATAAATAATCCAACTAAATACAAGCTGAATGGATCTCCAACCTAATTCCCCTTGCTTGGATCCCAAAACTGTAATGTGAGAGAAAATGTGACAGAAGGAAAGAGGAATAGGAAAGAGACAATGTATTTAACCAAACACAGTTAAAATGTCTCGCTTTTCAAATTATACAAAACTCATGTATCATGTGGATACGTTGCTAAGGCAAATGAAGGTTCTTGAAGCTTAAGCTTCATAGTGTCATGCTGGCTCTAGGCTAACAGGACAGCCAATTCATTCAGGGTTTCTTTTTTTTTTTGGCCACAAGGCATATGGGATCTTAGCTCTCTGACCAGGTGTCAAACCTGCCCCTCACCCCACCCCTCCGCATTGGAAGGCAAAGTCTTAACCACTGGACCACCAGGGAAGTCCCATGCCATTACCACTTTGGAGGAGGTCAGAAAACTCCAGTAGAGATTTCTATAAGATATAATTTAAAGGTAACTGGATGTGTCTCAGTATAATGAGAGACTTAGACAATTGGTAGAGAACTGTAGCTTGAACATCTTGGTGTGCTCACAGAAAATGATGAAAATGAAAAATAAGACAATTATTAACTCCATGGAAAATAAAAAGTTGTTCAGGAAAAGAAAAGTTAGCATAATTTACTGATTGGTTCAGCTATAAAAAACTTCTATCAGCATAATAATGTAAACTCTGAAAGTTTGTCTATCTAAATGACAAATATAACTACATTAGGAGGGTAGAGGAATATGAAGGTGGGGGCAGGGGATGAAAGAGAGTGAAATCTTCTTTCCTAACAGGAAGTGCATAGATGATGCCTAAAATGGAAAAAAATCAAGAAGTAATACAAAGAAGCTATTTTGAAATATGGCAGCAACTAAAATAATTCAAAGTGATTGACTCCTCTGAGAAGACAGAAATAGGGGGAAAGGGACTAGGGACTGCTCTTTTTCATTGTTTTTAAACAAACTCTGTAGAACTGTAAAATTCTTGACATTTGCACATGTATAATTTTGACAAAAATTAAAAACACTCATCCCTTGTAGTCTAGGGATTCTAACTTTAAAGACTTTATCTGTCCCACAGACACACTTACATGTGCATAATTTTTATAAGGTCATTTATTGCTGTATGGTCTGTAAGAACAAAAGACTGGAAATGATTTAAACATCATTAATAAGGGATTGTTAAATAAATGAAACATATAGTCACTGGAATACTACATAGCCTATGGAGGAATCTCCTAAATGAAAAAGTGAAATGCAGAAAATATGCATATATGCTACCACTGGCATAAAACCAAAAATATACCAGCAATATACAGAAACTCTCTAGCAGGACACACGAGAAATGGAAACAGTAGTTGTCTCAGGAGAGGGAACTTAATGGCTAGGTTCAAGTGGCAATATTATCTATTAGAAAATAAAATTTTAATTAAAAAGCTTTAATACAAGATGGAAAAACACAGAATTAATTAAATGAACCCAACAACAAGACAAATGGATATTTGCTAATAGTAATCGTATCAGTCAGGGTTCTGCAGAGAAACAAAGCCAATAGATACACATCTCCAGGACCAAGCTTGATGTCAGTAACGGCCAGGAACAAGAGAGTCTCCAGTGCACTTGCAACTTCTAACTCTCACCTGAGCACATACAATTGATGGAATCTAATTTGTTTCCAGGACTCTAGTTGCAAAGGAGTGTAGACAATGTGGTGTTTAGCTGACCACACTTTAGAGGGCATGAAAGCGTATCTGGAGATGACACTGTCTGGGAAAGCCGACCCACAGAGTTTGCCGCAGTAATTGAACTTGTGAATGGTGGTTTCTGAGAGGCTGATATAACAGAACTCATGCCTGGGGCAGCCTTACGCCCTTGTCCTCTTTGGGCTTGGTGTCACTGGTTTTCTAATGCCTGTGTAGAGCCAGAAAGACACTATTTTGCCTTCTTTCATTTGGCCTCCCATAATGACCAAGTACAATAATTTACATCCCTTAAAGAATATATTGCACCTGTCAAAGAAAATAAAAGTATTCCTGAGACTTGTTATAGATGGTAAGGGAAGGACTTCTCTGATAGTTCAGTATCTAAGACTCCAAGTTCCCAGTGCAGGGGGCCTGGGTTAAATCCCTGGTCAAGGAACTAGATCCCACAGGATACAACTAAGAGTTTGCCTGCTGCAACTAAGACGGAAGATCCCACATGCCACCGCTAAGACCTGGCACACCCAAATAAACATTTATTTATACATAAAATAAGGGCCATAAAACTGATTCAATCTGCCACAGTGACTCTGGGCAAGTTACCTTATCTTCATGAAGCTCAGTTTCATCATATCTTAACTAAAAATAGTAACATCTATCTTGAACAGGTTTTAGTAAAGAATAGGAAAAATAGAATGGTTCTATTACTAGTGAGCATGTGTGCGTGCTAAGTCGTTTTAGTTATGTCTGACTCTGTGTGACCCTATGGACTGCAGCCCGCCAGGCTCCTCTGTTCATGGAATTCTCCAGGCAAGAATACTAGAGTGGGTTGCTATTTCCTTCTTCAGAGGAACTTCCTGACCCAGGGATCGAACCTGGGTCTCTTATGTCTACCTGCCCTGGAGGCAGATTCTTTACCACTAGTGCCACTTGGGAAGCCTAGTATTTATTAGTTTATCTGAAAACTTTTTGCCATAAAGCCACAGCTTTCTTAATGTTCTTGATTCATTCCACGTCTGTTTTAGCCTCAGGGCCTTTGCACTTGCTGTTTCCTTTGTTTACAATGCTCTCGTGACTACCTCTTTCTTTTTACTCAGGGCTTGGTACAATTCTCCCTTCCCAGCTATGTTTCGCTAACCAACCTATGTAACAGCTACCCTCCCATTGGGAAGAGACACCAGAGACCTCTTTTTCTCCACACACACAGAGGAAAGGCTGTGGGAGGATGCAATGAGAGGGTAGCCATCTGCAAGCCAAGGAGAGAGCCCCCACCAGAAACCAACACAGCTAGTTCTTTGATCTTAGACTTCTCGACTCCGAACTTCGATAAAATTAGCTTTAAGTCACCCAGTATGCAGTATTCTGGTATGGCAGCCCAAGCAGTCTAATATAGAGTTTCATGCCTCTGACAGATTTTCTTTTAGGCTGTTTTGTCTCTCTGGAGAAGACTCTCTCAAATTTCTGCCTGAGACGTATAAGCCAGCCACTGGTATGCTTAGAGCCAAGGGGGTGAAATGCATTTGGGGTGAACCTATTCAGTGTATCAACTTTGAATTAGGGCCCTAGTATTCAGTACAGTGTCCCTGTTCTTAGTTCTGCCTTAAGTCTCTCAATCCAAAGACCCTCAAGTGCAGCCTCTCTAGAGGATAAACCTTTAGTCTTCTTCGAGGGTGGGAGATGAGGTGATCTAACTTCTTGTTATACAGACTTTCAAACAATATTCTTGTTTTTAGCATCATCTTCACTCACCTTCACAGTAGCATGGTGCTTTATTTTTCTAAATCTTTCAGAGTTCTGGATATGAATTAGCATGAGTCTGTACTGCTTTACTGCTGGCTTGAAAGTGAAAGTCACTCAGAAGTGTTCAACTCTTTGCGACCCCATGGACTGTACAGTCCATGGAATTCTCCAGGCCAGACTACTGGAGTGGGTAGCCTATTCCCTTCTCCAGGGGATCTTCCCAACCCAGGGATCGAACCCAGGTCTCCCGTATTGCAGGCGGATTCTTTACCAGCTGAACCACCAGGAAAGCCCAAGAATACTGGAGTGGGTAGCCAATCCCTTCCCCAGCAGATCTTCCCGACCCAGGAATCAAACTGGGATCTCCTGTATTGCAGGCGGATTCTTTACCAGCTGAGCTACCAGGGAAGCCCAGGTTTCAGCATTCACTGACAGCAAAGTCAGTTACTCCTCATCCATTTGCTTTCCACCTTCCAAAAGTTTGGTGCTATCATCTCCATACCTACCCTATCTTTCTCCCCACCCCCCTTTACTGTCATGAGGTATTCAATATGCCATGTGTAACTGAAAATTGGAGCTTAGTGTTTAATGACCAACCGGGAACAAAAGATTCTGGGCCAAGGAACATAAATTGAAACTGAGATTCCCACATAAAGCCAGAGCTTTCAAAGGAATGGAATATCAGTGAAAGGATAGATTAGGAAAAAACTCGTCGACTGGCAGAGGAAAATAACAAAGAAGCTTTTAGACTAGACTCTGAGTAGGGAAAAGAACTCTCCCTTAAGAATTTATAAACAGGGACAATGTCACACAATTGAATTAATACTATTAGGGAATCCCCAAGCCAAGAGACTGACATAAAAATCGATCCTAGTGTGCCTGGCTCTGAGTATATGATATTTCTAGAAAATTTGGCCTTGTAGAAGCAAATGGAAAATTGTTTTGAAGGTCATGCTCTAAATAAAGGCCTGTTGAGATTCCCATAGCCAATGCTAAGTAGAAATCATCTCAAATTTGATAATCACAAAGCACAAAGGAGCAATCATTTAAATGAGGATCTGCACGGACACACAAGCTAAGATTCAGCTCCCAAGTCCTTTATAAGTACAACAACTACAGAACACTACTAAATAAGCATTTTCATAAGTATTAAAGATATCAAAGAAAGATTTATTACCATAAGTAAATAAGGCATTATAAAAGAACAGAACTTTCTGAAAGTGAATTAAATGTAATTTCTAGAAATGAGAAATGAAGTCACTGAAAATAAAAACTAAATAGATAGTTAATATCAGATTAGACACAGATGAAGAGAGAATTTGTATGCTAGAAGATATATAACCAGAATGGAACAAAGTTAAAAACATGGGAAAATGAAAAAGAGATCAAAAGTCCTGGAAAATATAAAAGGGAGTCAAACAGAAGTTCCACAAGGAGGAAATAGAGAGAATTCAAGAAAGGTAATATTTGAAGAAATAATGGCTTTGGAGTGATTCCTTGACCATATACCCTAGTCCACAAGGCAAATGTCATCAAATACCAAAGATCTATATCATATAAACCATGTTCTCTGCCCACAGTACAGTACAATGAGAAATCAGTAACAAAGGATAACAATACCAGAAGTGGCCAAGATGGCAGAGGAGGAAAAATCTAAGTTCACCTCCTCCCATGGGGACACCAAAATTTGAAAAAAAAAAAAGCAACTATTGATGAAAAAGGCCAGAAGACTAATGGAAAAAATCTTCTTTAACTAAAGATATAAAGAAAGAACCACAAGAAGACAGGTAGAAGGGGTGTTATATAGTCAACACCCATCCCCTGAGTGGGTGACCCACAAATGGGAAGATAACAACACCGTAGAGGTTTTCCCCAAAAAGCAAGAGTTCCAAGACCTACATTGCTCCCCCAGTGGTCCTGCACCAGGAAGATGAGCTCCTAGAACACTCTGCTTTGAAGGCAAGCAGGGCTTACTTTCAGGAGAATTAGAGGTCTGTGGGAAATAGAAACTCCACTCCTAAAGGGTGTATACAAAATTTCACATGCTCTGGGCCCCAGAGCAGAAGCAGTAATTTGAAAGAAGCCTGGGTCAGATCTACCTGCTGATCTTGGAGAATGTCCTAGAGAGGCAGGAAGCAACTGGAGCTCACCCCGGCGACACAGATACTGGTGGCAGCCCTTTCGGGGTGCTCATTCTATGAGGACCCTGGTGCTGGTGAGGGCCATTTTAGAATCCTCCCTCTAACCTATTAGAACTGGAACATGGCCCCCATGGCATTAGTGCCGGGACATCTAGCTGAGCAGCTAGCTGGGGAACAGGGAACACAAGTCTACCCACCAGCAGGCTGATTCCAGCCCTGGGATGCCCCTGGGCCCCAGCCCCACCAATCCACAGGCTAATAAAAGATCCAGGACCCTCCGCCCCATAACCTCTCACCAGTGTGCCAGTACTAGGCCTGGAAAGCCACGGGCTTCCACAGCCAGCTGCCTCATGACCCAGCCCCACCCTCTAGTGGCTGGCAGCCTCCACACAGTGCAGTTTGGCAACCAACTGGGCAAGGGGACAGCCACACCTATCAGACCACCCACAGCAATCAGTCTCACACAACAGAAGGGCCCCTGCAGCCCACATAGGGGGTACTCCTAGGGCATAAAGCTGTAGTGGCCAGGGGGAAAGCATACTGCTGGGATGCCTCCTACAAAAGGCCACTTTTCCAAGGCCAGGAAATGTAAATACTTACCAAATACAGAGAAATAAAAACAGCAAACTAGGCAAAATGAGATAATAGAGGAATATGTTCCAAACTAAGAACAAGATAAAACCCAGAAGAACTAAGTGGAGATAAACAATCTACTCAATAAAGAGTATAGGGTAATGGTCATAAAGACATTCAAATAACTCAGGAGGAAAATCAGATGAACAGAGTGAGAAGTTAGATGTTATCAACAAAAAATTAGAAAAATATAAAGAACTAGATATAAAGAATACCATAACTGAAATGAAAAATACACTAGAAGGCAATTTTTAGTAGATTAGATGATACACAAGAACAGATTGGTGAGCTGGATGACACAGTAGTAGAAATCACAACAACAACAGGAATACAAAGAAATGAAGACAGTTTAAGACCTCTGAGACAGCATCAAGCATGCTAACATTCAAATTATAAGGGTCCCAGAAGAAGAAGAGAAAAAGAAAGGGTATGAGAAAATATTTGAGAAGATGTATAGTTGAAAACCTCCCTAACATGGAAAAGGAAGTAGCCACCCAAGTTTAGGAAGCTCAGAGAATGCCATACAGGATACAGCCAAGGAGAAACATGCTAAGACACATATTAATCAAACTAACAAAAGTTAAACACAAAGAACAAATATGAAAAGCAGCAAAGGAAAAACAACAAATAACATACAAGGGAACCCCCAAAAGGCTAATAGCCAATCTTCCAACAGAAACTCTGCAGTTCAGAAGGGAGTGGCAGAATATATTTAAAGTGATGAAAGGGAAAAAAACCTACAACCAAGATTACTTTATCCATCAAATATCTCATTCAGATTCAAAGGAGAAATCAAAAGCATTACAGACAAACAAAAGTTAAGACAATTCAGCACCACCAAACTAGCTTTACAACAAATGCTAAAGGAACTTCTCTAGACAGGAAACACTAGAGAAAGAAAAAGCCTACAAAAACAAACCCAAATCAATAAAGTAAATGGTAACAGGATCATATATATCAATAATTACCTTAAATGTAAATGGACTAAATACTCAAGCCAAAAGACACAGATTGGGCTGAATGGATACGAAAACAAGACCCCTATATATGCTGTCTACAAGAGACTCACCTCAGACCCAGTGACACATACAAACTGAAAGTGAGGGGCTGGAAAAAGATATTCTATCCAAATGGAAATCAAAAGAAAGCAGGAGTAGCAATACTCATATCAGATAAAATAGACTTTAAAATAAATACCATTACAAGAGACAATGATGGACCAAAGGATCAATGACCAAAGGATCAATCCAAGAAGAAGATATAACAATTATAATATATATGCACCAAATATAGGAGAACCTCAATACAAAAAAAATACAAAGAAATGAGGACAGTTTAAGAGACCTCTGGGACAGCATCAAGGATACTAACATTCATACTATAAGGGTTCCAAAATGAAAACAGAAAAAAGGACAGAGAGGATATTTGAAGACATAATACCTGAAAACTTACCTAACCTGGGAATGAAAAAAGACATCAAGGTCCAGGAATCACAGAGAGTCCCAAAGGCTATCAGCTGACTTCAGCAGAAACTCTGAAGGCCAAAAGAGAGTGACATGATATATTTTAAGTGATTAAAGAGGGAAGACCTACAACCAGTAACACTCTATACAGCAAGATTCATTTCCATTAGATGGAGAGATCAAAAGTTTTACAGACAAACAAAAGCTAAGAGTTCTGCACCACCAAACCAGCTTTATAAGAAATGTTAAAGGGACTTCTCAAAGTGAAAAAGAAAAGGCTACAACTAGAAATATGAAAATTACAAAAGGAGAAATTTCATTAGTAAAGGCACATACAGTAAAGATATAAAATCAACCATGTAGTAAGCTAGTAGAAGGTTAAAAGATAAAAGTAGTAAAATCATCTATATCCATACTAAGTAGTAAAAGGGCACAGAAAACAAAAAAATATAAAATATGATGTCAAAACAGTAAACATAGTAGGGAAGAGTAATTAGCAGGATTCTTTTTTTTTTTTTTAAGTATTTATTTATTGGCTACATGGCATGTGGGATCTTAGTTCCCTGACCAGGGATTGAACCCGTGCCCCTTGCATTGGAAGCACAGAGTTTTAACCACCAGACTGCCAGGGAAGTCCCAATTAGCAGAATTCTTAAAAATGCATTTGAACTTTATAGATCAGCAACTTAAAATAATCACATATAGATTTCTATATGTAAACCTCCCGGTAAACACCAACCAAAAATTTATAATACATACACAGATGAAAAAGAGAAAGGAATCCGAACATAGCACTAAAGATAGTCATCAAATCACAAGGGAAGAGACCAAAACAGGAAGAAAAGAACAACCAAAAAAAAAGCAAAACTACAGAACAACCCCACAATAAGTACACACCTATCAATAATTACTTTAAACGTAAATGGACTATGTTCCAACGAAAAGACACAGAATGGCTGAATGGATATGTAAATAAGACCCATCTATATGCTGCTGACCAGAGACTCATTTCAGATCTAAAGAGGCACAAAGACTGAAAGTGAAACAATGGAAAAAATGATTCCATGCAAATGGAATCAAAAGAAAGCTAGTGTAGCAATACTTACAACAGACAAAATAGACTTTAAAATAAACACTGTTATGAGAGACAAAGAAGGACATTAAATAGTGATCAAGGGATCAATCCAAGAAAAAGATACAACAATTATAAATACATATGTACCCAACAAAGGAGCACATAAATACATGAAGTAAATATTAATAGATATAAAGGGAGAAACTGACAATAACAACTTAATAGTAGGGAACTTCAACACCCCACTTACATGAATGGACAGATAATTTAGACAGAAAATCCATAAGGTAACACTAGCCTTAAATGACACATTACACCAAATAGACTTCACTGATAATAGAGAACACATCATCCAAAAGCTGCAGAATACACATTCTTTTCATGTGCACATGAAATATTCTCCAGGATAAATCACATGGTAGACCAAAAAATGAGCCTCAATAAATTTAAGAAAACTGAAATCATATCAAGCATCTTTTCTCACCACAACACTACAAGACTACAAATCAACTATAAGGAAAAAAAAAACTGCAAAAAACACAAAAATCTGGAGGCTAACAATACGCTAACAATCAATGGATCACTGAAGAAATCAAAGAGGAAATTTAAAAGCACCTAAAGACAAATGAAAATGAAAACATGACAATCAAAAACCTATGTGATGGGACTTCCCTGGTGGTCTAGTGGCTAACACTCCATGTTCCCAGTGCAGGGGACCCACATTCAATTCCTGGTCAGGGAACTACATCCCACATACCACAACTAAAGATCTCACACGCTGCAACTAAGACCCAATGCAGCCAAATATTTAAATATTGCAGCCAATACATAAATATTTTTTAAAACTTACAAGAAAATTATGTGATGCAGCAAAAGGAATTTTAAAAGGAAAGTTTTTAATGATATAAGCCTATCTCAACAAGAAAAATATTGAATAAACACCCTAACCTTACACCTAAAGGAACTATAGAAAGAAGAATAAAACAAACCCAGACTTAGTAGAAGGAAGGAAATCATTAAGACCACAGCAGAAATAAATGAAATAGAGATTTTAAAAGCCCAACAGAAAAGATCAATGAAGCTAAAGGTTGGTTCTTTGAAAAGATAACCAAAATTAGCTAGACTCATCAAGAGAAAAAGGGAGAGGGACCAAATGAATAAAATCAGAAATGAAAAAGAAGCTAAACCAAAACACCATAGAAATACAAAGGATCATAAGAAACTATATGGAAGACTATATGCCAATAAAATGGACAACCTAAAAGAAATGGACAAATTACTAGAAATGTACAACGTCCTAAACTGAAACAGGAAGAAACAGAAAATCTGAACAGTAATGAAATTGAATCTAATAAAACAAACTCCCAACGAAAAGAATTTGAAAAAGAATAGATTCATTTATATGTTTAAGTGAAATACTCTGCTGTACACCTGAAACTAACAAAACATTGTTAATCAACTACACTCCAATATAAAATAAGAATCTTTTAAAAAACTCTCAATAAACAAAGGTCTAGGACTAGGTGGCTTTACAGGTGAATTATATAAAAATTTATAGAAGAGTTAGCACCTATCCTTCTCTAACCATTCCAAAAAATTAGAGGAATAAGGGCTTCTGAAGGCAATGGCACCCCACTCCAGTACTAGTGCCTGGAAAATCCCGTGGATGGAGGAGCCTGGTAGGCTGCAGTCCGTGGGGTCGCTAAGAGTTGGACACAACTGAGTGACTTCACTTTCACTTTTCACTTTCATGCATTGGAGAAGGAAATGGCAACCCACTCCAGTGTTCTTGCCTGGAGAATCCCCAGGACAGGGGAGCCTGGTGGGCTGCCATCAATGGGGTCACACAGAGTTGGACACGACTAAAGCAACTTAGCAGCAGCAGCAGCAAGGGCTTCTGAACTCATTCTATGAGGCCAGCATTACCCTGATACCAAAAGCAGACAAAGCTATCACACAAAAAAGAAAATTACAGGCCAACATCACTGAACACAGATGGAAAAATACTCAACAGAATATTAACAAACCAAATTAAACAATACATTAAAAGGACCATGATCAAGTGGGATTTATCCCACTGATACAAGGATGGTTCAACACCTGAAAATCAATGTGATACACCACATTAACCAATTGAAGAATAAAAACCATATGATCATCTCAATAGTTGCCGAAGAACTTTGTCAAAGTTCAACATCCATTTATGGTAAAAACTATCCAGAAAGTGGGTATAGGGAGAATATACCTCATCATAACAAAGGCCAGATAGTTCAAGCCCTTAGCTAACATCATACTCAATGGTGAAAAGCTGAAGGAATTTCCTCTAAGATCAGGAACAAGACAAGAATGCCTACTTTCACCATTTTTATTCAACATAGTATTAGAAGTCCTAGCCATAGCAATCAGACAAGAAAAAGAAATAAGAGGAAGACAAACTAAAAAGGAAGAAGGAAAACTGTCACTGTTTGCAGATGGCATGATACATATAAAATCTTTAAGACGCTACCAAAAAACTAATAAAACTAATCAATTAATTCAGAAAAGCTGCATGATACAAAATTAATATATAGAAATCTGTTGCATTTCTATACACCAGCAGTGAATTATCAGAAGAGAAATTAAGAAACAATCCCAGTTATAATCCTGCCAAAAAGAATAAACTATCTAGGAATGAATCTAACTAAGGAGGTAAAAGATCTGTACTTAGAAAACTGTAAAACACATGATAGAAATTAAAGATGACACAGATGGAAAGATATACTGTGTTCACGGATTGAAAGAATTAATTTTGTTAAAGGACCATACCCAAGCCAATCAACAGATTCAACACAATTCTTATTAAAATACCAGTGACATTTTTCACAAAACTAGAACACATAATTCTAAATTTGTACGGAAACAGAAGTTTTTTCCATAGACACATAGACAAAGCAACCTTGAGAGAGAAGAACAAAGCTGGAGTTATCATGCTTCCCGATTTCAAACCTAATTATCAAACCAGTATGGTACTGGCACAAAAACTGACACATAGATCAATGGAACAGAACAGACAGCCCAGAAATGAACCCACATTATATGGGCAGTCAATCTGTGACAAAAGAGGCAACAATATACAATAAGGAAAAGACAGCCTCTTAAATACATGGTGTTGGGAAAACTGGACAGGTATGTACAAAAGAATCAGACTGGACTACCCTCTCATACCATGTACAAAAATAAACTCAAAATGGATTAAAGATGTAACAGTTGAAACCATAAAACTTCTGGAAGAAAACATAGGCAGTTAAGCTCTTTGACACTGATCTCAGCAATATTTTTTGCTTATGTCCCCTTAGGCAAGACAAACAATAGCAAAAGTAAACAAGTTGGATTCTGCACTGTGCTAGGTTGCTCAGTCATGTCTGACTCTTTGTGACCCCATGAACTGTAGCCTGCCAGACTCCTGTGTCCATGGGGATTCTCCAGGCAAGAATTCTGGAGTGGGTTGCCATGCTACGTCAAACTAAAAAGCTTTTGATCAGCAAAGGACACTATCAACAAAATGAAAAGACCACCTACTAAATGGGAGAAAATATTTGCAAATGATATATCTGATAAGGGTTTAATATCTAAAATATGATAAAGAACTTATACAACTCAATATTTAAAAAACAAACAACCTGGACCTTCCTCACAGTCCAGTGGTTAAGTCTCCATGCTTTCACTGCAGAGGGTAAAGGTTCGATTCCCTGGTTGGGGAACTAGAACCTCACATGTTGCATGGTGCAGACCTAAAGAAAAAAAATAATTTTAAAAAATTTAAAAATAAAAAAAATAAAGTAAAAAAAGCAAACAACCTGATTAAAAAAATGAGCAGAGGATCTCCACAGATGGTTTTCCAAAGAAGACATACAGATGGCTAATAGGGACATGAAAAGATGCTTAGCATCACTATTCATTGGGACAGCAGTCCCCTACCTTTTTGGCACCAGGGACCGATTTCATAGAAGACAATTTTCCCACAGACCTGTAGGGAGGGGTGGGGAATGGTATCAGAATGATTCAAGAGCATTATGTTTCTTGTACACTTTATTTTTTTTTATTATTACCTCAGTTCCACCTCAGATCATTAGGTGTTAGATCCCAGAGGTTGGGAACATCTGCATCAGGGAAATGCAAACCAAAAGCACAAGTATCCTCTTTCACCTGTCAGAATGGCTATTATCAAAAAGACAGTAAATAGCAGGATGTGGAGAAAGGGAACCCTCACGCACTCTTGGTGGGAATGTAAATTGGTGCAGTCACTGTGGAAAACAGTACAGAGATTCCCCAAAAAGTCAAAAATAGAACTACTATATGATCCAGAAATTCCACTTCTCCATATTTATCTGCAGAAGATAAAAACACTAATTAGAAAATACATATGCACTCCTATGTTTGTTGCAGTATTGTTTACAATAGCCAAGATTCGGAAGCAACCTAGGGACCCATCAACAGATGAATGGATAAAGAAGGTTTGGTACATACATACAATGGAATATTACTCAGCCACAAAAAAGAATGGAATCTTGCCATTTGTGACAATATGGGTGGACCTAGCAGGTATTATGCTAAGAAAAATATATTAGACAATAAAACAAATACTGTATGATTTCACTTATATGTGGAATCTAAAATTCAAAACAAATGAACAAATATAACAAAACAGAAACAGTGCTATATGTACAGAGAACAAACAGGTGGTTGCCAGAGGGCAGCAGGTGGAGGGAAGAAAGAAAAAAGTGAGCGAGATTAAGATGTATAAACTTCCAGTTACAAAATAAATGAGTCATGGATATGAAAAAGAAAAAAGATCACAAGGTCATACACACTAGAAAATTTTAAATCATACTAATAAATGATAATAAAATATATCAAAATTTGTGTAACATAATTAAAGCAGTATATAATGGAAATGCATTGCATTAATAAATCTGTGATTCTTGAAGTTAGTCCCCAAGCCCACAGATTGACCCAGGAACCTGACGGAAATACAATTTTCAGACTCCATCCAAAACCTATTGAATCAGAAATTCTGAAAGTGGGATCCAGAAGTCTGTATTTTATCAAGACCTCTAGGTAATTCTGATGCATACTCAAGTTTGAAAACCACAGCTTTAGATGTACATTTTGAAAAAGAACGGTTAATAGAAATATCCAACTCAAGAATTTAGGGGAAAAGAATATTAAAATTAATCCAAAAATTAAAAATAATAAAGTTTCTTTAAAATGCATTTTAACGGCTTTAATTCTACATTAGGACTCTTAAAAAGGCATTATCTTTGCCTCTGGGTTATAAGAATCCCAGGCTTCCTCCAGGTTGTCTCTGGTTAGGGAGCCCATCAGGGCAAGGAGGTTGGGCAAAGAAGAAAGTAACATATATGTATATATAAAAGACCCTTTCAAGATCTCTCATTCTAGGTATTTATGTATATATGCATACTTTTTTTTTTCTGGATAGAATCATAAGAAAGCATTAAAAATGCTTTTCTTTGTGGAGAAGGACTTTGGGTAAGAGGCATAGTTATCATTTTTCCCTTTAAAAATATTTCCATTAAGTTTGAAGTTCTAACTTATACATATATTAGTTTCATTTTTTAAAGCGATAACAAAGCTTATTTGGGCTATGGGATTATGGGTAATTTTTATTTCTTTTTTTTTAAATTTTTATTTCTTTAAAAGAAAAAACTTGGGTAATATTATAGTTTTGTCAACAACAGTAACACCCAGCAAAAAAAAAATTTCCCAAACCTGGATTCCATCAGAACTTTTTTTGCCTAATGTAATTCACAATTTCTTTGTGGGAATAAAGCTCATACCTAATACAACATGTTAGGCAATTTTCTGATAAACTCTAAAGGAACTGAAGACTTGTTCTAAGAAACCCACCCACCTGTCAGTCAAGAGTCTAATTACCTCAACCGAAACATAATTTCCTTTTGTGTCCAACCTAACAATGATTATCTATTTCTATAAAACGTCCCGATCGAATAAATCTTTGAATTGGCTCAGTAGACTCCTTCTCCTTTGCAACAAGATTTGTAATAAATTTTAATAATTGGTCATAACTAAATCACTTGAAACGTTTCCTTTCACACCAGTTTAACATGTTTTAAAAACCTTCAAAATCCTGGGGGATGTACACCTTCGTTACCAGTGTTGATGGATGACAGGGCCATAAACACTATAGAAATGTAACTATGGGAATGTTTATTCGTTTGACAAGTATTTGAGTTCGTACCCACTCCAGGCTTTGAAAAGCATTTGAGTTCTACCACGTGCCAGGCACCGTTCTAAGCTCTGGGATACAAAAATGAACAAACGGTGTTGAGGGATAAAACTACAGTACCACACAGTATCTCGCGCTTCTGCCTCTTTCCAGGTGGTCTCTTCCCACGATTCTAGCTGTGCAGAAAAGCCCCGCCCGCTCATCTGCCATTTCTCCAAGCTCTTAGGAGACGAAGGGACTACAACTCCCACAATGCCATCCCGGGGGGGGGGGGGGCGGGTGGTTTCCTTGTAAGGGTTCCACCTTTTCCCTGGCCTTGCGGAGGACGACTACAACTCCCAGAGTGCTCTGCTTCCTCTTTGGTGTGTTATTGCCCCTTTCACGGTGCCGGACGCTGTAGAAACGGGCTAGAGTGCCAGGTCCGATGTTTTCTGTGTCCTTCCCCGAGGCAGGGACGAGGCGGTGACTTGACTCTTGGGCGCAGAGCCCGGGAGGGAGCGCAGGAGACGCTGTCCCTTCTGCCCGGCTCACCTCGCGCTCCTCTTCGTCTTCTCCACCCGCAGCCACCTGAACTCCTGCTCAAGACCGACCGCCCCAGGCAGGGTGGTGGCTTTGCGCCCCACCTCCCCGCCTCGGGCCGTGGCGAGGCCGCGGCCCTCGGGGCGGCAGTAGCGGCGTCAGCGCTGGGGAGGCGAAGGAGGGAAAATGGCGTCGGAGCTGGAGCCTGAGGTGCAGGCCCTCGACCGGAGTTTGCTGGAATGTTCAGCTGAGGAGACCGCGGGGGTGAGTGCCAGGACCGGGGCTAGGATGTCCGGCCGTGGCAGGCCGCGCCCCGGGGGAGGAACCGACTCCTGGGAATCCCTGGGTGGCGGGCCCTTCTTGGGGTGACGAACCGGCGCGCGGGGCCTCGCCGTGTAGGTAATGGCCCGGGGAGGCCCCAGATCCTGCCCCTCTCCGTCCCTCTTTATCCACAAGTAGCCGGCAGCGCTGCTGGGTGCACCAGCCACCCTCGCGTTTCCTTTCGCTCTTCCATTATTCCTCCTTTCCCCCTCACTCCCAGTAAGTCCCCCAGCACAGGGCCTTTGCCCTCTGTGCCAACTCTGCTTCCTGGTCTTTTGGATACTTTGTCTTCCTGATTCCTTTTCCGGAGATAAGCGGAGCCTTGCCTCCTCATTTGAAACCTGCCGCCTTTACTTTGTTTCTGGGACCGGCCTTGGCATCCAAAGATGCCAGCGACACTGTTCTCCGTCTTTACCCCTCCTTTTCATTCCTTTTTTGCCCTGGTTTGGTTAGTCGTCGTTAGTGAATGTGCGAAGAGTTAGTGTCTTGACACATTTATGGAGTGTGAGAAAGTGGTCGTTGAGACTGGGAGATTAAAACAATAATTCGTCTAGGAGTTGGGGGTAGTTGGACGGAGAACAAACGTTATATAACTTTGAGAGAGCGGCTGTCAGTAAATGGAAGCTAATAATGTGGCCACAGCATGGTGAGAGCAGTTAATGCCCCAAACTTAAAGCATTCAAAGCCAGTCTTGTGCTGAACCCGTAATATGAATATGCTCATATAAGTAGCAGAGTTATAAAACAATTAATAAAACTCGATGGTATCTTTCTTCCAGAAGGACAGGGAACACCCATTAGAACAGATTGCCCAGAATGATTATGAATGGACCAAAACAGCTTAGGCCCTACCTTTCGTGCTTCCGATTTAAAAAAACTAATAGGGAGGAAGTGACCTTTGAGCACAAGTCAACAATCTGAATGTTAGGAACAAAATTGTAGTAGGACACTATGGGGCTGTTGGTTAGTAAGGAGTTATTTTGGGCGAATTGATGAGGGCACTAGATCATAGGGGAAGTAAATGTCAGGAGTAGAGGTGAAAAGTTTCAAGAAACACGTTGTTGAACGATGCGTCTTTGTTTTTAAACCAACTTGTTTAGTTCAGTTTTCATTTACTTTCTGCTTAATATTGCAACAACCCAAGGATTTTCCCCATCTGCCTTTCATTTATTGAGAGATTAAAAAAAAAAAAGAAAGCTGTGTTTGAAGTAAATAGTAAAATGATGATAACAGTTGTTCCCTATCCAGGTCGCCCTGTTAGTATCCATGTTGATATCTGTCCTGTTATTTACCCGACATTTTTTTTTTACTCCACCGAGTTTTGCCTGTGACCCAGTGGTACAGGCTATGTACTCTATTTTCCTAGTTCTAAAAGTGGAAGCTGCTGTACACCTGAAACTAACACATTGGTAATCAACTATACTCCAATATGAAATAAAATTTTAAATAAAAGTGCAAGTTACTTAGTGAGAGCTTCTCAAATTTGTTGAGATTTCCTGAGTAAACAGTTATAAAACCAATGCTAGAGACCAGTGCTCCTAGTCCCTGCATAGTGAAATTCTCAGTCAGATGTAGTGGGGGAGATTAAGGGAAATGCAATCAAAGTTTAGTACTCTGGACTTGGAATTTGTGAAGATCAGAGTCTGAGCTACATTTTAGTTTTGCTGTTTCCTTTTAAATGAATTTCTGAATAATAAGATGGAAAAAAATTTAGTCTGAAGGCCAACAAAATTTCTTAAAGAAGATTCAGGCTAGTAGTAAAACACAGGATTCTTCAAGCAGTATAATTTGCTTGTACTTTGTGAAGCGTTTATTGTCTGTATTTGGTTAAAACAGCATAATGCTTTAGTATTCTTCCAGCTTCGGCTCCAGCCCAGCCTTTGTCACAAATTAAAATGAATAAAGTTTTCTCAGGTTAAAATAAACTTTAGAGAGAATAAACAAGTAATAAACAGTTATTGCAGCCTTTAGACCTCTGTAACTGGTAATTGGTTGGGATCACATCCGTCTAAAATTACTTAATAAGCACTGGTGTCATCTTTCCCACACTGTATTTACACACTGGCTTTTCTTATTTGAATGAGGAGGAAGGACTATTTGTGACCCCATCTATTCTTTACTAGAATGCGTCACAGAAGTATTTAAGTACTCCAATACTTTCAAGTTTAGGATAGTAAAGTGACTGGCCCTGTGTTCTAGTTTTCTCTTTCCTTTGGTAGAATTGATTCTGCAAGTATGTTCAGTTCAGTTCAGTAGCTCAGTCGTGTCTGACTCTGCGACCCTGTGGACTGCAGCATACCAGGCTTCCCTGTCCATCACCAACTCCCGGTTGTGCAAGTATATATGACTCCACAATGGCACCCCACTCCAGTACTCTTGCCTGGAGAATCCCATGGATGGAGGAGCCTGGTAGGCTGCAGTCCATGGGGTCGCTAAGAGTCAGACACGACTGAGCGACTATCACTTTCACTTTTCACTTTTACACATTGGAGGAGGAAATGGCAACCCACTCCAGTGTTCTTGCCTGGAGAATCCCAGGGACGGGGGAGCCAGGTGGGCTGCCGTCTGTGGGGTCACACACAGTCGGACAGGACTGAAGCGACTTAGCAGCAGCAGCAGCAGCAACACTTCTTGAGTCTATCTACATCTTATGCTCCACAGATTGGATTATATCTTTAAAGTGGATGATTTGCTGCTGCTGCTGCTAAGTCGCTTCAATTGTGTCCAACTCTGTGCGACCCCATAGACGGCAGCCCACCAAGCTCCCCCGTCCCTGGGATTCCCCAGGCAAGAACACTGGAGTGGGTTGCCATTTCCTTCTCCAATGCATGAAAGTGAAAAGTGAAAGTGATAGTTGCTAAGTCATGTCTGACTGTAGCAACCCCATGGACTGCAGCCTACCAGGCTCTTCCGTCCATAGGATTTTCCAGGCAAAAGTACTGGAGTGGGGTGCCATTGCCTTCTCCGAAGTGGATGATTTAAGAAGTGGATATATTGTTTCTCCCCAAGTCTGAAAGAACTGTGTATTCCTTACAGAAGTTTTATGTAGAGTATTATATCTATATTGATTACTTTTTACCTTAAAATTTCCAGCAGTTTTATATATTGCAATGTAATTCACACATCTTACAGTTCGGTTCAGTGGTTTTTAGTATATGCAGAGTTGTACAGACATCACCACTATCAGTTTTAGAACATTTTCATCACCTTCCCAAAAGAAGTCCTGTATCCATTAGCTGTACACTCCTCCTAACCTCCCACACTCTAGGCCACTGCTGACCTGTTTCTTTGTTTCCATAGATTTGTCTCTTCTGGAAATTTAATATAAATGGGGTTATGTAATATGTTGTCTTTTGTGACTGGTTTCTTTCGCTTAGCATAAGTATTCAAGGTTTGTTCTTATTGTAGCATGTATCCTCAATACTTCATTCCTTTTTACTGCCAAATGATAGTCCATTATGTGGATATACCATATTTTATTTATCCATTCATCAGTTGTGGCTGTTTGGGTTGTTCAACTTTTGGGAGATTATGAATTGTGGTAGTATGAACTTTTGTGTACAGTTTTTTTGCGGGAACATATGTTTTCGTTTCTATTGGGCATACACCCAGGAGAGGAATTGCTGGGTCAGGAATTGCTAGGCAGAAATGACTGCATCGTTTTACCTTCCTCTCAGCAGATGTGGTTTTCAGTGGGTTTCACATCCTTGTGAACACTTGTTAGTTGTCTGTTTTTCGGTTGTAGCCATTCTATTGGGTGTAAAGTTGGGTCTCTTTATAGTTTTGATTTGTATTTCCCTCGTGACTCATGATGTTGAACATCTTTCCATAAGCTTTTTGGGTATTTGTTTATATTTTTTTTTAAGTGTCAATTCAGATCTTTTGCCTATTTTTAAGTTACATTTTTCTTGGTTCTAATTTTTTCTTAATATAGTCCCAAAAGCTCCGTTTCAGCATTAGTGATTGTTGCTTTAGATTGTTGTTTTATAGTTAACTTACATGTTGATTATCCTTGTTCAAAAGCAAAACCAAATGTGGTTAAAGAACGCAGCTTTAATTTGGCAAGCATTATAGTTAGATACTGTGATACAAGCTTCCCTTGTGGCTCACCTGGAAAAGAATCCGCCTGCAATGTGGGAAACCTGGGTTCAATCCCTGGGTTGGAAAGATCCCCTGGAGAAGGGAAAGGCTACCCACTCCAGTATTCTGGCCTGGAGAATTCCATGGACTTTTTAGTCCATGGGGTCCCAAAGACTCAGACATGACTGAGTGACTTTCACTTTCACTGTGCTAAAAGAACTAACCCCAAAGGATTCTTTCATTTTTGTGTTTATTATACTTGCTCTCCATCCCAAGGCTGAAAATTAGCTTTCAAAATAGGAGAGAGCCTAGAAGCATTGTTATAACATGTTTACTATAGGGGAATGAGCTGACAGTTCGTCCACTTCCTTGTGGAGGACTTCTCATAAGGTAGTGCTTATTACTGTGATGTACACGTTATATGGCAGCCACAAGGGTCTGAAATGAGGACAGATTAACATGCAACCGAATTGGGAATCTGGTCATTTTTCCTGTTGAAGAAATAGTTACAATTAGCTTATGTTCCTGAGAACTAATACAAAAAGCTATAGATTTTTTCTTTTGAGAAATATGTGGACCATTGTTCTGAAATGCAGCCAGAAATTTTTTCCACCTGCTCATTTTCACTTCACAGCTTTTTTTTCTAATCTGTACTGTTGCTGGTCACTAATTCTATATCTCTGGTATATAATTCCCATGTAAAGGTACTTTGCTTTGTTTATTAAGTGTTTTAAGTAAGGTGACTGATTTTTTATTCCTTAGCCAGAAGCTGATATTAGTTTCTGAATTTTTTGTTTAAGAAATCGATGAACATATTTAGCCCATCAGTGTTGTTGGAGCCACAAGACAACATTTTCTTTTACAAAGCACCATCCTTTATCCTCCCTGAATCAAAATTCTGCAAAAGTAAACTTTTAAGAGAAATGCAACATAAAATATAAAACAAAAAATCACTGTTAAACAAAACCTTTAAATATGTTGTAAATTAAAATTGAAGCATAGTTTTCTAGGATCCTGGGGGTGAATTCTTAAATCTTAATGATTGTCTCCCTCCAAGTACTGTTTTCCAGGCAAGAACACGGACACGACTGAAGTGACTTAGCAGCAGCAAGTACTGCTTTAAGAGTAATTTAGTCTCTTTCCTACTTAATAAAAGGAAACAGAGCAAAATTAGTTACATTTGGAAAGGATTGTTTCACTTCAGGGGTAAAGACTTTTTCACTGTTTTCAATTGTAAACTTCCATCCAGCCCTTATCTTATGAACAAGAGTTTTACATTTTTAGGAAAAGTTCTCTAAAGTGTGAAATTAACTAGAAAGTTAGTATGTACTACCTCATGAATATTTAAAATCTCTCTGTAGAGTTATTTTTCAAAAAAAAGAAGTGGATTGAAGATTATGCAAGTAATAGTTAAAAAGACCTTGTACTCTTTTTTTTTAATGTTTTATTTTATATTGGAGTATAGCCATTAAGAAGACCTTATACTCTTGTCTGATGGTGTTAGACATCACTTGAATGCACTCTTTCTTAACCAGGATGTAATTTGAGACATAAATGTAGTCTATAGGTAAACATGAGACCTATGAGTTAACAGATAACTGCATTTTTGTAGAAGTGAGTTGTTCCATGTTTTCTGATTTCAAATTTTTATTTGGTTTAGAGACAGAAAAAGGTGGTTGTAATTAACGCAAGGAAATGTGGAGGACGAGTAAACGTAGATGGAATTGGTATGGGAGGCAGGAATAAATAAATGACAGAATATGAGGAAAATTCTTAAGGTTTAGGGAAATAGAGAAAAGAATGGAGGTAGTTTGATGGATGCCTTATTATAGGGTTTACTTGGTTTGGTTTTTAGAGCCTGCACCTGGATTGGCTTTATTTCTGCTTCCATAAAAGCCACATGGAGCATCTTTCTGTAATATCAACGTTAAGTGACAGTCAGTAGTACAGATATATTTATAGTCACTAGGTTAATGGATTTTGCTAAATGCCTGCTGGGGCTTGGTTCTGTTTTAGATTTGGGGGTTTTTGGGGGTGGGGTAGAGGAACAGGAGATTCGGGTAAGGAATGGGCAGAGAAGGCGTCTTAGAGAAAGTGAAACATAAACTGAGATCTGAAGAATGAGTAGAAAATAGCCCTGGGAAGCAGAGAGGAGCAATGCCAGTCAGGAGGAGGAGACTAGTAAGTATAATACAAGACAGCAGGCTTTGTAAACCGTGTCAGTGGACTTGACTTGATCCTAAATAGAAGGGGAAACAGTGACACGATCAGATTGGCATTTTGCAAGAAACACTCTGGTAGTGAGTTTGGAAAAATGGACTGTAGAGGGGCCAAACTAGTGGGGATCACCAGTTAGAATATGGTTGCACCAATCTGATGGCTCTGGGCAGTTTGGACTAGGGTAGTGGGGGCAGTGCCAGTAGGGATGGAGAGAAAGAAATGGATGGATTCAACAGATGTTGAGGAATCCTAATAGACAAGACATGATGATTAATTGAATGTTGGAGTAAGGAAGAAAGATTTCTGTGTTTTTTTTCTGGTTTGAATACCTGGTAGACGCTGGTGTTTAAAATAGGGAAATGGAGAAAATAGCAGGAGGTTTTGTGTTGTGGAAGATCATGAGTTCAATTTTGGACATATTGAGTTGGTGTCTGAAAGGAAAAACTGTTTCTTCTGTTTCTCTTTACACTCCCAGCCACCAAATGTAGGGGAATGTTTTTCCCACATCAAGCAATTCTCTCCTTCTCAGCAGACACCAACTGGGTGCCCTACAAGTTGGTCAATTCTGACACCATACACCTGGAGATAGCATCAGATCCCAAAGATTAAGGGCTCAGTCCCACAAAGCTGCCCCCATTACTACTTCAGATGCCACTCACAAGCAGGGGGTCCTCAGGTTACCCACAATTTATGTTGCAAATGAGGGGGGTTCCTGTGACCCCCTCTTTGGGTTCAATAATTTGCTGCAGTGGCTGCCAGAACTCAAGGAAGCAGTTTATTTACTAGGTTACTTGTTTATTATAAAATGATACAACTCAGGAATAACCAAATGAAATAGAGGAAGGTATGTGGAGCTTCCATGCCCTCTCTGGGCATGTTAGCACCTCTGCCTGTTCACCAAGGAAGAAGGTGGCTGAACCTCAACACTTTGGGATTCTTATGGAGGCTTCATGCCTCCATAGGCATGATGATCAAATCATTGGTCATGAGTGATTAACTTCACCTCCAGCACCTGTCCCTTCCCTGAAGTTGGTTGGGGTGGAGGCTGTAAGTTCCCACCTACTAATCATGTTCCTGTGGCAACCAGCTCCCCATCCTTAGGGGCTTGCCAAAAGTCACCTCAGTAACTGCAGTTCAGGTCTGATTGAAAGAGGTTTGCTTTGAATAACAAAAGACACTCCTTTCTTCTTTATCTCACTTATACTTAGGAAATTTCAAGAGTTTTAGGAACTCTGTGCTAGGAATGAGAAAACCAAAAGTATATTTCTTATTGTAAATTACAATATTGCAGCATCTGTTAGATATTACCACAGGTAGTAGGACATGAAAATTTAGGTACAGGAAAAAGTGGCTTTTTTAAATGTTTTTAGCATGGAGAGCAAAGGAGAAAGGGTTTAAGCAGAGGTCGATCGGGGGAAAAGAACATAATCATTAAAACAAAGTCTCTTGTGGAGTGTCATTTATTAATCATTGAGAAATAGAATTAGTATATTGGCTGTTCATGTTTACTGTATGTTCTTTCTATCAGCAAACTGAAAAGAGAATCCAAATCACAATTAGTGTATCATTTGAGCAAAACAGTTGAAATTAGAAAGGAAGTCAGATGGGCTCAATGGCTAGCATCTTTGAGATGATTTGTTGTGGTTATTTTCCTGGACTGCCCATAGAAGGTTGCTTCAGGAGTCATTTTGAGGAGATGGACTCATTTCACTGTTGATTTTGCTTTCACTTTAAGTAGAATTCTAAGATACTGGCTATTGTAGTTAAAATCTAAATGTTTTACCCTTTTTGAAAAGGCATACAGTGATGAATGTTGTCAGTAAAACAGTTTATAAGATTCTTTTGTCATTATTTTTTGTGTCTAGAAGAAAACAGAGTAGATTTATTCAAATTTGCAGCTTATTGACTTTGTTTAAAATTATTTTTTCTTTTTTTTAAGAAATGGCTGCAAGCAACTGACCTCACTAGAGAAGTATACCAGCATTTGGCCCACTATGTACCCAAAATCTACTGCAGGGGTCCCAACCCTTTTCCACAGAAAGAAGACATGTTGGCACACCAAGTTTTGTTGGGACCAATGGAATGGTACCTTTGTGGTGAAGATCCTGAGTTGGGATTTTCCAAACTTGAACAAACAAATAAACCTTCTCATCTTTGTGGTCGTGTTTTTAAAGTGGGAGAACCTACATACTCTTGCAGGTAAGATATTGCCATTTTCTTTCTTTCCTTCTTGTTTTTACTTTTTTCTTGAAACCTTACATTTTAATTTTTAAATTATGAAATATTATATAAATGTGTGTGCGTGTAAGTCTACACAACAAATATATTTGGTTGAATAACTTATTATAAACAAATATTATTTTCCAGGTCAAGAAATAGAGCATCACCAGGATTTCAGAAACCCATAGTGTGCTTTCTTCCTCCTCCATAGTTAACCCCTACCTTGACTCTTGTAATGAGCACTTTCTTGCTTTTCTTGATAGAGTGGTTCTTTTTGATGTTCGAATTACCCCATGTTTGGCCTTTGAATGCCCCATCACACTAGCTTCTTGGTCATTTTCACATGCCTTTCATAGTCTTTGGGTGCTTCTTTGCTTTCTGGCACAAGATGTCCACACCTCACTTTGTACTTACTCTGACCCATATGTGCAATCAGCCACTTATGCAGGGAGTTTCCTTGTAGTTGGGAATGTTAGAAACCATGGTCTGGGTGCTATATGTACTTAGTACTACTAGGTTGACTTTAAATTTCTTGTTGAGAATTGAGTGTACAAGGGTAGAAGATGGAGAGGAAAGTGCTCTGTTTCCCTTTAGGACTATCCTCTCCTAT
The DNA here is from genome assembly GCF_029407905.1 of Bubalus kerabau. Classification (NCBI taxonomy): domain Eukaryota; kingdom Metazoa; phylum Chordata; class Mammalia; order Artiodactyla; family Bovidae; genus Bubalus; species Bubalus kerabau. The sequence continues at coordinate 35,785,114 of NC_073626.1, read as the reverse complement.
TTCTCAGAACTAATCATTATTGACAAACTCTTATGTATCCTTCAAGAAATTTTTTGTGCCTATACATGCCATATATGGGGCTATCTTAAACATATATATGCAGACATACATAGAAAAGGGACTGTGTTAGATATACTGGGCTAAGTTTTCCTTTCTCTACAAAATCTTGCCATTGACATCTGTCCATATCAGCTCATATAGCTAGGTAATATTCCACTGTGTGGATACAGTATTGATTGTATAATATTTTTTTCTTTAAGACTTTTTCCCATGCAACTTAATTTTGGTTACAGCTTTTGGGTGTCTGTGGCAATCTTTCTTTATGGTTAGAATACCAATCAAGAGCTTTTTATATATTGAAAGACTGTTAGATCTAGTTTTTTGTTTGTCTATACAGAAACCTAAGTCCCTTATTGGTATTTGGAGCAGTAGATCTAGTTTAATCTCATGATTTACAGATGAGGAAACTGAGATCCAATTGTTGCAATAACATCCTTTGTATCAAAAATATCCAGTTCCAAAGCATGCATTTGTATGTCTTGTCTTTCAATCTTCAGTTTGGAATGTTGCATTGGTTTTTCTTTGACTTTCATGATCTGGACACTTTTGACAAGTACAGGCCATTTATTTTGTAAATGCCTCTCAATTTGGGTTTGTCTGTATGCTTCATGGTTAGAGTCAGGTTGTTTCTTTCACAGAAATATTACAAGAATTACATGTTCTCAGTGTTCCAGTAGCATATGATTTTGGTTTGGTTCAATAGCTCTTTAACTTTGATCACTTGATTTCTGCAAGGCTTCTCTACTGTGGAGTTACTCTTTTTCCCTCTCTAATCACTAAATATTTGGTGGTGAGATACTTTGAGACATATTAAATATCCTCTTTCTTACCAAATGTTCAGGGTTTTATTTGTATCAGTATGTATTCATGGAGTCCCATTATTCTGGTGGTCAAAATTGTCCTAGATTTGACCAGTGGGAGGCCCTTCAAGCAGTTTCCCTGGTGGCTCAGACGGTAAAGAATCTGCCTGCAATGTGGGAGACCTGGATTCCATCCCTGGGTTGGGAAGATCCCCTGGAGAAGGGAAAGGCTACCCACTCCAGTATTCTTGCCTAGAGAATCCCCATGGACACAGGAGCCTGGCGGGCTGCAGTCCATGGGGTTGCAAACAGTCAGACACAACAGAGTGACTAAGCACGCACACACAGGCTCTTCACGCTGTCTTTGTTCTTTTTTATGTCCCCATCATTCTTTGAGCACTTCCTTTTTCTGACACAAGATGTTTTGAACACATCTTGGACTTTTCTCTGCCTCAGTTCTAAAATCAACCATTTCTCCGAGGAGCCTGTTCCTTTTTAGTAGAGATCGGTGTTCAGAAATAAGATAGTAACTCTACTTGTTGCTGTTGGTATGTCACTAATCCCAAACCCTGTCAATGGATCTGTGTATCTGTATGTAGGTCTCTCTAGTTCCAGTCCAGCACCACAGGATTCTTTCTTGTTTTCTTCCTTTGTATATTTTGTCTCTTCTCTAATGATGCCATGTGTGTCTGTGTATGGGGCCATCCCAGGGGAGAACAGGTTGGGTGCTGGTTTGAATGCTTTGTAAGGAGGGCTTGATTAAATTGACAGTTCTGAGAGCTTCCATGACTAGAAGAAAAAGAAGTAGAAAGAATCTTGTTTTCAGCAGTGATCATGGAATTGGCTTTTTTGGGGGTTTGGAGAAGTGGAGGTGGGACGACAGGAGGAGGAATGTATTTATTCCCTCAGTGAAAGTGGTGCACTGAAAAGCTGTTTGCTTATATTTGAAGATTAAGTGTGCCTGTAGGATTTGTTGGTGAAACCAAGTCAGGAGGATCTCAGAAGAGTTTTCCTGTATGTGCATGGTGGAGGCTGGAGTCTTTGAGATATAAAATCATTAGAGTGTGGAGGTATAGGTTAATCCATTCATACCTATCCTGGGTATTCTAACTGTATATTTAGAGAATGTATAGAATCAATGAAAAGGAAGGTTCCTTGGGTAAGAATTTTCATGTTCATGACATCATCTAAAGGGTCACGAAAGTGAAAGTGTCTCAGTTGTGTCCAACTTTTTGCGACCCCATGGACTATACAGTCCATGGAATTCTCTAGGCCAGAATACTGGAGTGGTTAGCCTTTCCCTTCTCCAGGGGATCTTCCCAACCCAGGGATCAAACCCAGGTCTCCCGCATTGCAGGCGGATTCTTTACCAGCTGAACCACAAGGGAAGCCCCAGAATACTGGAGTGGGTAGCCTATCCCTTCTCTAGCAGATCTTCCCAACCCAGGAATCAAACTGGGGTCTCCTGCATTGCAGGTAAATTCTTAACCAACTGAGCTATCAGGGACATTTATGCCCAGAATGGTTGAAGAAAGAAAGCAGTATGCAGTAACCTGTACTTGGACAGACAAGTACCCTGAAATGGGGGGGAGGGATATAATTATGATGGCCTCCTAGGACTCAAGCTTGAACCAGACTCTTAGAGGATATTTCTAAACTTTGTTGTTACTTAAAGTTGGCCAACTCCAGGTTATGAGCCCAGACTTCTACAAGATTGTCTAAAATACAACTGAAAGTTGGGGACCTCCTGAGCCACACTCAATTCTGATCTGCTGGTTACAAATTTTAGGCATCTCCATAGATTATCTTAGGTTGGATAATCACTGGAACAACTCACAGAACTCAGGGAAATGCTGTAGTTATGATTCAAGTTTTATCATAGCAAAAACACACAAATCTGAACTAGCCAAAAGGCAAGATTTCCAAATGCAATGTTTTCTTATTCTCAGGGACATGTTGTTATCATCCCAGCACATTTACTGCATGACAACAAAGTATTGCCAACCAGGGAAGCTCACCCAAGCTTAGGTGTCCAGAGTTTTTATTGGGGTTTCTTATATTGAATAGTGGTTTATTGAATCATTGCCCACATGACTCAGTTTCCAATTCCACTGCCCTTCCCAGTGGCAGAGCTGTGCCTGAAAGCCCCAGTCCTCTAATCACATGATTTAGTTCAGTTCAGTCGCTTAATTGTGTCCGACTCTGTGACCCCGTGAATCTCAGCACGCCAGGCCTCCCTGTCCATCACCAACTCCTGGAGTTCACTCAAATTCATGTCCATCAAGTCGGTGATACCATCTAGCCATCTCATCCTCTGTCATCACATGATATTAGCCCTCTAATCACATTGGCCCTCTAATCATTTGCTCTAATCACGTGGTTGGTTTTCTGGTATGGCCAACCTCCACTCTGAGTTACTTAATTCTGCCTGCGCTCTGTGACAGCCTAGAGGGGTGGCATGGGAAGGGAGGTTCAAGAGGGAGGGGATATGTATGCCCTTGGCTTATGTTGATGTATGGCAGAAGCCATCACATTGTAAAGTAATTCAGTTCAGTTCAGTCACTCAGTTGTGTTCGACTCTTTGCATCCCCATGGACTGCAGCACACCAGGCTTCCCTGTCCATCACCAAGTCCCAGAGCTTGCTCAAACTCATGCTTATTGAGTCCGTTGTGCCATACAACCGTCTCATCCTCTGTTGTCCCCTTCTCCTCCTGCCTTCAATCTTGCCCAGTATCAGGGTCTTCTCCAATGAGTCCATTCTTCACATCAGGTGGCCAAAGTATTGAAGTTTCAGCTTCAGCATCAGTCCTTCCAGTGAATATTCAGGACTGATTTCCTTTAAGATTGACCGGTTTGTTCTTCTTGCAGTCAAAGGGACTCTCAAGAGTCTTCTCCAACACTACAATTCAAAAGCATCAGTTCTTTGGTGCTGAGCTTTCTTTACGGTCCAACTCTCAGATCTGTACATGTCTACTGGAAAAACCATAGCTTTGACTAGACGGACCTTTGTTGGCAAAGTAATGTCCCTGCTTTTTAATATGCTGTCTAGATTGGTCATAGCTTTTCTGCCAAGGAGCAAGCATCTTTTAATTTCATGGCTGCAGTCACCATCTGCAGTGATTTTGGAGCCCCAAAAAATAAAATCTCACTGTTTCCATTGTTTCCCCATCTGTTTGCCATGGAGTGATGGTACCAGATGCCATAATCTTACTTTTCTGAGTGTTGAGTTTTAAGCCAACTTTTTCACTCGCTTCTTTCACTTTTATCAAGGCGTTCTTTAGTTCCTCTTGGCTTTCTGCCATGAGGGTGTTATTATCTGCATATCTGAGGTTATTGATGTTTCTCCCAGCAGTCTTGATTCCAGCTTGTGCCTCATCCAGACAGCATTTCGCTTGATGTACTCTGCACATAAGTTAAATAAGCAGGGTGACAATATACTCCTGTCCCGATTTGGAACCAGTCTGTTCCATGTCCAGTTCTAACTGTTGCTTCTTGACCTGCATACTGATTTCTCAGGAGGCAGATCACGTGATCTGGTATTCCTATCTCTTGAAGAATTTCCCACAGTTTGTTGTGATCCACACAGTCAAAGGCTTTGGCATAGTCAATAAAGCAGAAATAGATGTTTTTCTGGAACTCTCTTGCTTTTTCGATGATGCAACAGATGTTGGCAATTTGATTTCTGATTCCTCTGCCTTTTCTAAATCCAGCTTGAACATCTGGAAGTTCACAGTTCATGTACTGTTGAAGCCTGGCTTGGAGAATTTTGAGCATTATTTTGCTAGTGTGTGAGATGAGTGCAGTTGTGCTGTAGTTTGAAAATTCTTTGGCATTGCCTTTCTTTGGGATTAGAATGAAGACTGAACTTTTCCAGTCTTGTGGCCACTGCTGAGTTTTCCAAATTTGTTGGCATATTGAGTGCAGCAATTTAACAGCATCATCTCTTAGGATTTGAAGTAGCTCAGCTGGAGTTCCATCACTTCCACTAGCTTTGTTCGTAGTGATAATTCCTAAGGCCCACTTGACTTCACATTCCAGGATGTCTGGCTCTAGGTGAGTGATCACACCATCATGATTATCTGGGTCGTGAAGATCTCTTTTGTATAGTTCTTCTGTGTGTTCTTGCCACCTCTTCTTAATATCTTCTGCTTCTGTTAGGTTTGTACCATTTCTGTCCTTTATTGTGCCCATCTTTGCATGAAATGTTCCCTTGGTGTCTAATTTTCTTGAAGAGAGTAATTATCTGCCAAATAAAAATAAAATAAAATTTTAAAAAAAGTTACCTCATTAGTATAAACTTTCAGATATGTGGGTGGAGTGGAAGCATGAATAACAAAGACACTCCTATATATGGGAAATTTCAAGGATTTAGAGTTACTTCCTAGGAACCCCAAAGGTCAGCCAAACTCTATCACACAGTAGTTAAGAAAGTAAGTGAGGTCCTTTGTATAGTGCTTTCCACAATATTTGGTACATAATAAACTCTTGGTAAATGGCCATGCTGGGGTCTGAGGATGAATGTGTTATGTTTAAAGTAGTACATGAAACCCAGTACCTTGATAAGATGACATGGAGTCTGTTATTTGGAAAGATGAAATATGGTTATTGGAATTCTGGGAGAGTTTCTAAACTAGACCCTTTAGGAGAAAGGTGACTTATGTCTGTAGGTTGGAGATTTTCTTTAACCAGAAAAAATGATACTCAGAAGTCTTTAAAATGAATCTGTGAAGGAAATTAAGTTAATTTTTCTGTTATTTGTTCATCATTTCAAAAATCGTGTAGATCTCAGATGATCTCGCTGAAGCTGCTGTGATGTCAGAAAAGCTATCCGTTTTCATACAGTAGAGTAGTTTTTATATTTGTCTATACTTAGTTGGGAGAAGGCAATGGCAACCCACTCCAGTATTCTTGCCTGGAAAATCCCATGGATGGAGGAGCCTGGTAGGCTGCAGTCCATGGGGTCGCGAAGAGTTGGACACTACTGAGCGACTTCACTTTCACTTTTCACTTTCATGCATTAGAGAAGGAAATGGCAACCCACTCCAGTGTTCTTCCCTGGAGAATCCCAGGGATGGCAGAGCCTGGTAGGCTGCCGTCTATGGGGTCGCACAGAGTCAGACACAACTGAAGCGACTTAGCAGCAGCAGCATACTTAGTTGGCTTCCGTGGTGGCTTAAACAGTAAAGAATCCGCCTGCAATGCGGGAGACCTGGGTTCGATCCCTGGGTTGGGAAGATCCCCTGGAGAAGGGAAAGGCTACCCACGTCAGTATTCTTGCCTGGAGAATCCCCATGGACAGATGGGCCTGACGGGCTACTGTCCATGGGGTCCCAAGGAATGGGACACGACTGAGCTACTTTGACTTTCACTTTTTCATACTTAGTTCTCTATTAGGAAAAATGGAATCAAACGTGGCACTTGTTATTACTTTCTAAATAGAGATGATTGTTTTTAGGGACAATCATGTTAGTGTGATGTTGATCATAGGTACTTATATTTTGATATCTCATAACCATTAAGAAAAAGAAAATACTAGTAAAATGTGAAATCATACTTTGGTTTATGAGTTTAACATTAAGTTAATTCCATTGTTTTTTGTTGCAAAGTTAAATTTAAAACATTCTTATTTAACATTTAAAAGCTTACTGCTTGAATATTACAGATAACCAGAATTTGGAGTTGGGAGTTATGCTGCCATCAGTTAGGAATATTCTTCGTACATGTTTCCAGATAGTACTTTATGATTCTTTGTTATGAACAATTTTGCTTGTTTAATTTTTCTAAACATTGAGTCTGTCAGTAATGATAGATGAGGTTATGTTAAAAATAACCAACAAACTTACCATCTCAGAGACTTTAAATACCCAAAATACATTTATTATTCAGACTATGTGACCAGATTGGTGGGGGTGATGAGTGGGGGCTCTGCTCTAAGTAGTTACTTTATACCGTGTGGCATCTTGGTCAACTTAAAAATTTTTTTAAGGGTCACCAGGGCAAGGAAATAGTAGGGTCTTACACAGCAAATAAATTGCTCTGGCTCAAAAGTGACGACCACGCCTACATCCCTTTACCTAGAACTGGTTAGAAGGCCTCTGACTCCAAAACAGGGCAAGAAAGTGTATTTTTTCTGTGTCTGGTAGAGATGCAGACTTGAAATTGGATGAACATTAGAAGTGTTTTCAGTGATCTTTGGAGTTTGGGTGTTATTTTTCCTTCCTCACAGGGTTGTTAGGATAAAAACAGGTATAGTATAGAAAAACACTTAGGGAACTATAAGGAATTTTTATATGTAAGATTTTTTAAGCCAAATACTCAGTCTTAAAATTCATTATTGAGCCATGAGTAATAAATATCTTAGGCAGAGGGAAAGAGGTGGTTTCATTCCTTTTCTCTCTGGAAATATAGAACTATAATATGGAAGAAACACTTATTTTTAGTAAGAAGAATTTGTTCAATTTTTTGCCTTTTAAAAAACTTGAACACTTGATGTTTTTTTTAGGAGAGTTCTATTTTAAGACTGTTTTTTAAAAACATGAGTGGTCCAGAGATTGAAATCAATGCTGTGTTAGTTTAAAAAATATATGGATGTGATACATGAGTGAAATTATGCTGTGTGTATTTGTAAATGTGGCTTTTTTTCATGAAACAATTTGTCTTAGAGATCTTTCTCAGTCAGTTTATATAAATCTACTTCATTCTTTTAACTGCTGTATTTCCACAGTAAGGCCAGGCCATGATTTATTTGTTTGCCCTATTAATGAAATGAGAAATGGAAAATTTCTAGGATTTTTTTTTATCCTGTAGCAAACCATGCTGCAGGGAACATTCTGTACCTATTTCTACACATCTCTTTTTATACACATTTTAGTGTTTTTCAAGATAGATACCTATTAGTAGAAACAGAATTTCATTGCTGTGTATTATCACTGTGTTCTTCAATGTACTGGAATTTCCCTTGTCTACTTTGCTCTCTCCAACCTGGAAAAGTAACAGGAAGTGGGTAGTTGATATCTCCTAGATAGGTTGAATTTCTGTGGTTGTCCAAAATGAATCTTGTATTCTTGGTTTGGATATTTATGGTCATTTTTATTTACTTTTTTTTTATGCACCAATTTGGTGTAAGATTGAACATAGCCATACATTGGGATATGTTCATACCATAGCCATAATACCAACTTTACATGTATGCCTTTTATCCAGTTGTTGGGGAATAGTAGATGTATGAATAGGTTACTGTGGGGTAATCCTTTTAGATAAGGAAGCTTGGATTTATATCACCAACATTTTCCTAATGATACCATATTTGAGTTCTTTATTTCTTAGAGGAAAATTTACGTATTTCAAAAGGCACAAATCTTAATTGTACATTTTTTACAATAGTTAACCTCATGTAACTCACATCCTGTCAAGCAGAGAACATTTCCGTCTGACTGGAAATTTCCTTGTTAAGGACTTCAAGCCCTAGGTAACCACTATTCTGATATTTTCACCTTAGATTAGTTTTGTCCATTCTAGAACTTCATCAAAATGAAATCATACTCCTTTGTGCCTGGCTTCTTTTACTCAGCATAATGTATATCTGATTCATCTAGAATCCTATAATTATTAGAAATTGTTTCCACTTGTATTGCTGAGTAGTTGTCCAGTGTATGAATGTACTTTAATTGCCCATAATCCATTGTTCTACTGATGAACATTTGAGTTGTTTCAGTTTGAGGTTATCATAAGTTTTCTATGGCTTTTTTTTAATCAGTTCATTCTGTTTTTTGGTAGAAATTTAAAATATTTAAAGGAAAGGAAAATGGTAGTTTGTTTCATAAATCATATCAGCTTATGCCAACATTATTTTAAATGCAACTTATTCAAGTATTAAACATTATTATTTTAAATCTCTGTGTTTAAAATACCAATAAAGAAACTCCCTGGTGGTCCATTTATTGGAATTCAGCTTCCACTGCAAGGGGCATAGGTTCAGTCCTGGTTGGGGAACGAAGATCCAGCATGTTGCATGGCATAGCCAAGCAATTTTTAAAAATAAAAGACAAAATAATAAATATTACACTATTAAAAATCTTCAGCTTTTTATGACACACTTTAGGAATATTAAGACACCATTGGTCATTGGTTGTTTATTCCCAAATTGCCCAGGCTCCTCTGTCCATGGGATTTCAAACCCCACATCTCCTACATTGCAGGCAGATTCTTTACCACTGGGCCACCAGGGAAGACACCAGTAAGATAAGCTTTTCTATACTATTATTCTGATAGACTGAACACTCTTAGCTGATCCATTAGTTACTGGCCATGACTATTTGCAAACAAGTCTTTGTGTGGACATATGTTTAATTTTGGGCTTCCCTGGTGGCTCAGTGGTAAAGAATCTGCCTGCAGTGCAAGAGATGCAGGAAACATGGATTTGATCCCTGGGTTGGGAAGATTCCCTGAAGGAGGAAATGGCTACCCACTCCAGTATTCTTGCCTGGAAAATTCCATGGACAGAGGAACCTGGTGGGCCACAGTCCATGGGGTCACAAAGAGTCTGACACGACTGAGCAATTGCGTGCACACACACACACACATTTAATTGTTAGTGGATTCTACCCCAGGAGTAGAATTGCTGCATCAAAGGACAAGTATGTTTGAACTTAATAAGAAACTGTCAAAGCTTTTTCTAAAAAAAATGTTTTTTCCCGCCAGTAGTGTTCCACTTGCTCCATGTTCTCACCAACATTTGATTTTGTCAGTCTTTTAAACTTTAGCTGTTCTATATAGTGATATCTCAATATGGTTTTAATTTTCTTTGATGACTAATGATGTTGGTGCAATTTTACATGTGTTCATTGCCCGTTGAACTAATGAAGTTTTTCTTCAAGTCTTTTTTTTTATTGGCTTCATTATCTTTTTATTACTGAGTTTTAGAGTTGTTTATGTATTCTGGATACAAGCCCTTTGTGAGATAGATTTTATGAGTGTCTCCTCCAAGTCTGTGACTTGCCTGTATGCTGTCTTATGATGGCAGAAGTTTTAAATTTAATGGTTTAACTTTCCAACTTTTAAATTTTATGAGGATTGTTTCTTGTGTTAAAGAAATTTCTTCCTTTTCCAAGGTGACAAAAATATTCTCTCAGTTTTCTCCTATAAACTTTGAAGTTTTAGGTTTTATATCTGGGTCTGCGATCTGTCTCAAAACTTGATTTTTTTAATCAAGTTTGAGGTACAAGGGTTGAGCTTCACTTTCTTATTGCTTGTGGGGATCCAGTTGTTCTAGCACCATTTTTTTACTTTTCACATTAAATTGCTTTGTTCCCTTACCGAAGACCTCTTGACCATATGAGTGTGGGTCTATTTCAAAATACTGATCAATTCCATTCATTGATACAGCTATTCTAATGCCAATAACCACATTAACTTGATTACTGTAACTTTGTAGTAAACTTCGTATTGATTCCATTTTTGCTTCTTTAAAGTTTCTTTTCTCTATTTCAGATCCTTTGCATTTTATAAATTTTAGAATTAGCTTGTCAGTGTTTATTTTTCAGAAAGACTGCTGAGAAAGAAAAAAAAAAAAGAAAAGACTGCTGAGGTTAAGATTAGGACTGCATTGGCTCTATAGACCAGTTTGGGGAGAATTGACATTTTAACAATACTGAGTTTTCCAGTCCATGAACATCTTCTATCTCTCCATTTATTGAGGTCTTCTTTAATCTCTTTTAACTGTCTTATAGTTTTTATATAAAAGTTGTACATACCTTTTGTTACATATTTATTCCTAAGTATTTTATGATGGTGTTTTTTCCTTAGTTTTAATTTCAGTTTTCTTTTGTGAATATAAAGAAATAGAGTTGGTTTCTGATATCAAACTTGTAACTGTGAGCTTGTTACACTTATTTGTAGTTCTAGTAGTTTTTGTTTTCTTCTGGTTTTGGTTCTTTAGGATTTTTGCATAATTGTGTCCTCTCTGAATGGGGACAGTTATATTTGTTCCAGCCTTTCTGCCTTGTATTTTTTTGTGCCTTACTACACTGGTGAAAGAGGACATCCTTGCCTTGGATGGAAGGCATTCAGTCTTTTGTCATAAAATATGTTGTTATAGTTTTCTCATGAACACCCTTTATCTCATTAAGGACATTTCCTTCTGTTCCTAGTTTGCTGAGTTTTATTATTATTATAATAAATGACTGAATGTTATCCAGTGCTTTTATTATATCTTTTAAGATTATTATAATTTTCCTTTTTTATTCTATAAATAGTTGTATTGATTGATTTTTTTTTTTTCCCCAAATGGTTTTCATTACTGAGATAAACTCTACTTGATCATCATGTATTATAACCTTTATATATTGCTGGATTCAATTTGCTAGTGTTTTATTAAGGTTTTTTGTGTCTGTAATCCTTGAAATATACCATCTGTCACTTTCTTGTAATGTCTTTATCTGGTTTTGGTAACAGAGTTATGCTAGCCTTATGAAATGAGTTGAGAAATATTCCTTTTTTTCTATATCTTTGAGGAGTTTGTATAAAATTGGTATGAGTTCTTCCTTCAGTGTTTTTGGGTTTTTGTGTTTTTTTTTTTTCATTTTTGAAAAGTTTTATTAAAAATTTTTTTAATTTATTTTTTTATTGAAGGATAATTGCTTTACAGAATTTTGTTTTTTTTCTGTCAAACCTCAACCTGAATCAGCCATATATCCCCTCCCTTTTTTTTTTTTTTTTTTTAATCCCCTCCCTTTTGAACATCCCTCCCATTTCCCTCCCCATCCCACCCCTCCTTCAGTGTTTGATAGAATTTTCCAGTGAAACAAATCATCAAAGCCTAGTGTTTTCTTCAGAGAAAGATTTTGATAACAAGTTAAATTTCTTGGATACTTTATGAGTTATTTAGAACTTTATTTCATCTTGTGTCATGTTTGGTACATTGTGCTTTTTGAGAAATATATTTCATTGTATCGTGCCAAATTTATTGGCATTAGGTTCTTAATGTCATTGATATCTATGGTATCTATTGTGAGGTCTCTTCCTTTGTTAAATTAATAATTTGTATTTTCTCTTTGAAAAGATTCATAAAACTGTTTAAAGAATCAGTTTTGGGCTTTATTAGTTTTCTATCTGTTTTGTTTGTTTGGTTTCTACTCTTCTTTCTACTTATTTTTGACCTAATGTGCTCCTATTTTATTCTTTGCTACTGCTAAGTCGCTTCAGTCATGTCCGACTCTGTGCCACCCCATGGACCGCAGCCTACCAGGCTTCTCGTCCATGGGATTCTCCAGGCAAGAACACTGGAGTGGGTTGACATTTCCTCTTCCAATGCATGAAAATGGAAAGTGAAAGTGAAGTCGCTCAGTTGTGTCCGACTCTTAGCGACCCCATGGACTGCAGCCTACCAGGCTCCTCCATCCGTGGGATTTTCTGGGCAACAGTACTGGTGTGCTATTTAATTTTCATACTTTTGAGGCTTTCCAGGCTTTGTGACTGGTTTGTAACACAGTTAAAGTTCTGTAAGGTTGCAGTCTTTGAATTTATTGAGGTTTGTTTTATGACTTAGCAACACAGTCTTGTACATTCCATATGCACCTGAAAAGTAGATATATTTTGCAGTTACTGGATATAATAATCTATGACTGTCAATTAGAACAAAGTGGTTGATCATGCCATTCAGTTCTTCTATACTTACTGATTTTTATGACTAGTTCTTTTAGTTACTGAGAAAGGGGAATGAAAGTCTCCATATATGATTACCATTTATTTACTTCTTTTAGTTCTATCAGTTTATATTTCATTTGTCTAAAAGCTCTTTTATTAACCACATACATAGATATTTATAATTTCTATTACTTCCTGATATATTGACCCCTTTATCATTTATTAATTCTTGTAAGAGTCTTCTTTGCCTGATAAAAGTTTTTCTTTCACTTTCACTTTTGGAGGATAATTTCGCAGGTACAGAATTCTAGGTTGGTAGGCATCTTTTCTTTCAACACTTCAAATATTTCACTCTACTTTTCTGTTGTTTTCATGGTTTCTAAGAAGTCAGATACGATTCTTACCTTTGTTCTGCTACAGGTAAGATTTTTCTTCTCCTCTTGCTTCTTTGACTTCCTGTATTTTGAAAATGATATGCCTGGGTACGAAGTTTTTTGGTGTTTATCCCACTTGATGTTCTTTGAACTTCTAGGATCTGTGCTTTGGTGTCTGACAGTCATTTAAGGAAATTTTCTCAGTAAATGTTTTCTGTTTACTTATTTATATTCTTCTTCTTCTTCTTTTTTTTTTTTTTTGGTTGCACTGGATCTTTGTTGCTGTACGTGGGCTTTTCTTTAGTTGTGAGCAGTAGGGGCTGTGCTGCCCTGGTGGCTCAGAGGTTAAAGCGTCTGCCTCCAATGCAGGAGACCCGAGTTCGATCCCTGGGTCGGGAAGACCCCTGGAGAAGGAAATGGTAACCCACTCCAATATTCTTGCCTGGAGAAGCCTGGTAGGCTACAGTCCAAGGGATTGCAAAGAGTCGGACATGACTGAGCGACTTCACCTTCACCTTCAGCAGGGGCTACTCTGTTGCAGTGCACAGGCTTCATTGTGGTGGCTTCTCTTGTTGCGGAGCACAGGCTCTAGGCATGCAGGCTTCAGCACTCGCAGCACACGGGCTCGGTAGTTGGGGCTCATGGCCCTGGAGCATGCGGGCTCAGTGGTTGTGGCACACGGGCTTAGTTGCTCTGGGGCACGTGGAATCTTCCCAGACCTGGAATTGAACCCATGTCCCCTGCATTGGCAGGTGGATTCTTATTTACTGTACCACCAGGGAAGTCCTACATATTGTTTTCAGTATTCTGTTCCTTTCTCTCTTTCCTCTCTTTCTTGTGTTTCCACTACGTATGTGTTAGACCTTTTGTAGTTGTCACACCGTTCGTAAATATTCTGTTCTGTTTTCCTTCCAGTCTTTTTTCTCTTTGCTTTTCAATCTTAGCGCTTTCTATTGAGATATCCTCAAGCTCAGATATTCTTACATCAGCTATCTTCAGTCTGCTAATAAATCCATCATTCCTCATTTCTGTTTTGGTGTCTTTGATCCCTGGCATTTCTTTTTTGGTTCTTTCTTAGGATTTGCATCTCTGTTTATATTGTCCGTCTGTTCCTAAACACTATCTACTATATATATTAGAGCTCTTAGCATGTTAATCATAATTGTTTTTAATTCTGTGCCTAGTAATTCCAGTATCTGAGTCTGCTTTTGATCCTGGCTCTGTCGCTTCAAACTGTATTTTTTGACCTTTTAGGATGTCTTAAATTTGTTCTTGGTCACTAGGCATACAGTATACTGGGTGAAGGGGACTCTTGTAATTAGGCCTTTCATAATGTGATGGTACAGACATAGAGAACAGACTTGCGGTTGCCAAGGGAGAAGGGTGTGGGGGAGGGAACTGCTGGGAGTTTGGGATTAGCATATACAAACTGTTACATATAGGATGCATAAACAGCAAGGTCCTGCATTATAACACAGGGAACTATATTCAGTATCCTGTGATAAGGCATAATGGAAAAGAATATAAAAAAGAGTCTATAACTGAGTTACTTTGCTGTAAAACATAAATTAACACAATACTGTAAATTAACCATACTTCAATAAAATTTTAAAAAGCAAAGCATCTGCTAGAAAATGTATAACAACAACAACAAAATAACATGGTGGTAATGGGTCAGGGAGGGAGAAGCATTCTGTAGTCTTGTGATTAGGTCTTGTCTTTTAGTGAGCCTGTATTTCTGGGCTGTGAACCTCACATGTGCTTCTTGATGCTCTCCCTAGCCCTAATTTAGTTGGGACAGATGGCTAGAGCAGGCTAGAATTGGGTATTTCCCTTTTTCCAGTTAGTTTGATAAAACCCCAGCAGGTTAGGCTCTGATTAAGGAAAGCTAGGAGAAAAGGAAACATATAAACATCTGAAAGCAGAGTTCCAAAGAATACCAAGAAGAGATAAGAAAGCCTTCTTCAGTGATCAATGCAAAGAAATAGAGGAGAACAACAGAATGGGAAAGACTAGAGATCTCTTCAAGAAAATCAGAGATACCAAAGGAACATTTCATGCAAAGATGAGCTCGATAAAGGACAGAAATGGTATGTACCTAACAGAAGCAGAAGATATTAAGAAGAGATGGCAAGAATACACAGAAGAACTGTACAAAAAAGATCTTCACAACCAATATGATCACGATGGTGTGATCACTCACCTAGAGCCAGACATCCTGGAATGTGAAGTCAAGTGGGCCTTAGAAAGCATCACTACAAACAAAGCTAGTGGAGGTGATGGAATTCCAGTTGAGCTATTCCAAATCCTGAAAGATGATGCTGTGAAAGTGCTGCACTCAATATGCCAGCAAATTTGGAAAACTCAGCAGTGGCCACAGGACTGGAAAAGGTCAGTTTTCATTCCAGTCCCAAAGAAAGGCAGTGCCAAAGAATGCTCAAACTACTGCACAACTGCACTCATCTCACACACTAGTAAAGTAATGCTGAAAATTCTCCAAGCCAGGCTTCAGCAATATGTGAACCGTGAACTCCCTGATGTTCAAGCTGGTTTTAGAAAAGGCAGAGGAACCAGAGATCAAATTGCCAACATCCGCTGGATCATGGAAAAAGCAAGAGAGTTCCAGAAAAACATCTATTTCTGCTTTATTGACTATGCCAAAGCCTTTGACTGTGTGGATCACAGTAAACTGTGGGAAATTCTGAAAGAGATGGGAATACCCGACCACCTGATCTGCCTATTGAGAAATTTGTATGCAGGTCAGGAAGCAACAGTTAGAACTGGACATGGACCAACAGACTGGTTCCAAATAGGAAAAGGAGTTCGTCAAGGCTGTATATTGTCACCCTGCTTATTTAACTTATATGCAGAGTACATCATGAGAAACGCTGGACTGGAAGAAACACAAGCTGGAATCAAGATTGCCGGGAGAATTATCAATAACCTCAGATATGCAGATGACACCACCCTTATGGCAGAAAGTGAAGAGGAACTCAAAAGCCTCTTGATGAAAGTGAAAGAGGAGAGTGAAAAAGTTGGCTTAAAGCTCAACATTCAGAAAATGAAGATCATGGCATCCGTCCCACCACTTCATGGGAAATAGATGGGGAAACGGTGGAAACAGTGTCAGACTTTATTTTTCTGGGCTCCAAAATCACTGCAGATGGTGACTGCAGCCATGAAATTAAAAGATGCTTACTCCTTGGAAGGAAAGTTATGACCAACCTAGATAGCATATTCAAAAGCAGAGACATTACTTTGCCAACAAAGGTTCGTCTAGTCAAGGCTATGGTTTTTCCTGTTGTCATGTATGGATGTGAGAGTTGGACTGTGAAGAAGGCTGAGCGCCGAAGAATTGATGCTTTTGAACTGTGGTGTTGGAGAAGACTCTTGAGAGTCCCTTGGACTGCAAGGAGATCCAACCAGTCCATCCTGAAGGAGATCAGCCCTGGGATTTCTTTGGAAGGAATGATGCTAAAGCTGAGACTCCAGTACTTTGGCCACCTCATTTGAAGAGTTGACTCATTGGAAAAGACTCTGATGCTGGGAGGGGTTGGGGGCAGGAGGAGAAGGGGACGACAGAGGATGAGATGGCTGGATGGCGTCACTGACTCGATGGACGTGAGTCTGAGTGAACTCCGGGAGTTGGTGATGAACAGGGAGGCCTGGTGTGCTGCGATTCATGAGGTCGCAAAGAGTCGGACACGACTGAGCGACTGATCTGATCTGAATGTTTATTTCCTTGTACTTTGGTTAACATTAAGGAAAGCTTTTAAGGAAAAGTAAGGGTGTAAAGGGACTCTACTATTTTTGCAACTGTTCTATAAATAAAATTATTTCAAAGATAAAAAAGGTAAACATGGAGTTCAAGAAGTTAGAACAATTGAGCTCATTCAAAAGAAGAGAAAGAAAGGAAATTAAAAGATCAGAAAAGGAAACACAAGTAAAAAGTTGGGATACTTACTCTTTGGAATTATTAAGGCAATTTTCTGAGAAGACCTAGTAAAAAAAAAAGAAGGTGAACATATATAAAATTCAGAATGAAGATTGATACACTCACTGCATTCCTTGTGGTGGTGTCATTTCTTGCAAAGCTGGGTCCTCTCTGTTGCTAATTTTTAAAAAGCAGATACCTGTGAAATAAGAAATGAGGGTGGCAGTATCCAGTTTGATTCTAAAATTTGAGAAATTGTGCAGTGTCCAACAGGTGCTAAATTCTTCGAGTCTAAGTGTTTGATCACAGAATTGTTAGGTGTTTCATTTGGTGTAATGGTGCCCTGAAGGAAACTATTGAGACGCTAAAGATGCCATGAACCAAGAAAGTGTGACAACCTCTGAAATGCAAGAATTATGAACAAGTAAATGCAAAAAAAGAAAACACACACAGAAATTGAAAATGTAGATGAAATGGATAAATTTGTAGAAAAGTGATAGGCAACTTGAATATATTATGTGAAATAGTATGAAACATGGAAGGGTAATCAAAGATCTTCCCTCCCTAAAATCCCATACCTGGATGACTATACGGGTGAATTCTATCAAATTTTGAAGGAACAGTTGATTCCTTTCTTAAACAAGTTACTACAGAAAATGGGAAAGTAGTGAAAACTGCCTCTTTATGAGGCTACTTATCAGCTTGATTTCAAGCCCTGATAAATTCAAGGAGATGTTATAAAGCCATTTCCTTCATTCATATAGATGAAAGAATCCTAAATAAAATATTAAATATCTGAATCCAAGAATATACTAAAAGAGTGATGCATCATGATCAAACAGAATTTAGTTCAGTAATCCAAAGATGGAGAAGGCAATGGCAACCCACTCCAGTACTCTTGCCTGGAAAATCCCATGGATGGAGGAGCCTGGTAGGCTGCAGCCCATGGGGTCGCTAAGAGTCGGACACGACTGGGCGACTTCACTTTCACTTTTCACTTTCATGCATTGGAGGAGGAAATGGCAACCCACTCCAGTGTTCTTGCCTGGAGAATCCCAGGGATGGTGGGGCCTGGTGGGCTGCCATCTATGGGGTCGCACAGAGTCGGACATGACTGAAGCGACTTAGCAGCAGCAATCCAAAGATAGTTCATCTTTAAAATAATTATTAATGTAATTCACCATTTTAATAGCTGAGAAAAGAAAAATGTTTTACTGATTTGAATCAGATAAGTGTTTTGTAAATTTTAGTTATTGTTTGTGATCTAATTCTTAGCAAACAAAGAATATATAAGGGAACTTAGATTGAGTATTTGTATATTAGATTTCTCTTAAGTTTTTTTGTTATGGATATTTTCAAGCATAAAGGTAGAGTGAGAGGTCTAATATACCTGAGAGTACTCATTGGTGAGCGCGAGTAATTACCAGTATATGGCAGCTCTTTAATCTGTGCACACGTACAGGCTTATACACTTTTTCTTGCCCTGCCAGATTATTTTGAAGAACATTCCAGATAGCGTACTTTTTAAAAAAATCAATACTCACTATGTGCCTTTTTTCTCTATAACCATTAATGTCTTAAGATAATTAACACTAATTCCTTAATATTATCTACTGTCTAGCAGGGTTGAACTTGTCTTAATTGACTTATAAATGTGGCTTCAGAATTCACACATTGCATTTGGCTGTTAATCATTTTTTTCTTTTAAATTATAATAGCTCCTTTACTTCTTTTTTTCATTTTTCTATTTATGTTACTAAGAAACCAGGTCATTTGTCCTATGGAATTTTCCACATTCTGGGTTTGGCTGATTGTGTCCACATGATATTGCTTAACATTTTTCTTTTTTCCCGGTCTTTCTTCTAAACAGGTAGTTAGGCTTGGTTAACTTCTATTATTAGGGAAGGGGGTGGATAGTAATTTTATAATTTTGATGCATAACTTCTTTTAATAAACTTCTTATATCTTAACTGACCTGCCCATCAGACACCTGCTTATTTATTATTTATGTTTGGCTGCGCTGGATCTTTGTTACTGTGAGTAGATTTTCCCT
The DNA here is from genome assembly GCF_029407905.1 of Bubalus kerabau. NCBI lineage: Eukaryota > Metazoa > Chordata > Mammalia > Artiodactyla > Bovidae > Bubalus > Bubalus kerabau. Next base: position 35,766,249 of record NC_073626.1, on the reverse strand, counting down.
GGTTGCGGTGAGGAGAGGCTACTTCTCATTGTGTTGCACAGGCTTCTCATTGCGGTGGCTTCTCTTGTTGGAGGCCATGGGCTCTAGAGCGAAAGGGCTTCGGTAGTTGCAGCACACAAGATGACTGGTTGCAGCATATGGGCTCCAGGGCGCGGGTTCGGTAGTTGTGACATACGGGCTTAGTTGCTCTGCCGCGTGTGGAATATCCCCAACCAGGGATCAAACCTGTGTCCCCTGCCTTGGCTGGTGGATTCTTATCCCCTGTGCCACCCCAGGAAAGTCAGAGGCATAACTTCTTATTTCCTCATATCAGGAGGCACGTAATGCTTGGCTGCTTTTAAGATTGACCAGTAGGTTTAGGTACCTAGCAGATGCAACCATTGTAAAGGTGTCCGTCAGCCTTTCATTTATTTCTTTATTTTGCCTCATTATGCGGCTTGTGGGATCTTATTTCCCCAGCAGGGATTGAACTCATGCTCTCTGCATTGAAAGCGTGGAGTCTTACCGACCAGACTGCCAAGGAATTCCCTCTACCAGCTTTTTTGCCTAATGTTTTAGCAGTCAGTGATGGCTTGCTGCCTGGATCTTTATTTTGTTAGGTGGTCACAAAATGGTGCTATTCGAATTTATCATCTCTTTTTTATTAGCTAGTCTTCTATAAAGAAGAAATACAATCCCTCATCAATCCTTTGATTACCCTGAGGCACAGTTTATATAGGAAAGGCAAGATAAATGCTTGACTCCTTTTAGAAGAGCACTTTCTTACTAAACCTACAGTGAACATAATACTTAATGAGTGATATCACTGAGTTTATCACTTTCTAAGTAAACTGACAGTGAATATAATACTTAATAAGAACCTTTAGATGTGTTTAATATCTAAAGCCAAGACAAAGATGCCCACTATTACTGCTGCTGTTTAACATTTTACTCAAAGTCCTTGTCCATAGTATAAGGGAAGAAAAGTAAAACATATAAATATTGTAAGGAAAAAATTTAAATTGTCATTGTGTACAGACTATATACTCATTTACTTCAGGGGAAAAAGAATCAGCAAACTATTAAAATTGCTTAAGTTTATCAAGGGTATTAAAAATCGATAATGTTTCTTTTCATCATCCTTAACTAACTAGAAAATGAAAAAAAATTTAAATGTGTGTCATTAAAACAACAAAATCTAAAAAGTACCTAGATAATTTACTCTTAAAAGGATGCTATTACTCCTGAAGTTTATCAATAAATTCCAGGTAGTCTATGTCAAAATTTTAGCTGAATATTTTTGAGGAACTCTGTATAAACTTATGTGATTAAGCCTTTAAAAAAGGAGAATAAAGGGGAGTTTATCCTATCAGGTATTAAGATATTCTACGAAAAGCCATAGTAATACAGTGTGGTTTAGTATAAGAACAAATAGGTCACTCAAACATATTAGAGAACCTAGATACAGACCTAAGTAATGGAACTTAATATGTTTAAAGGTGACACCACAATCAATAGGTAAAAATTAGATTGTTTACTAGATGGCTTCAGACAAAGAAAGCAGCTCATTATGAAGAAATAAAAGTTATCTCTGTTATATGCAAATGTAGATTCCAGATGGATGAAGCACCTAAATGTGAAAAATACCAAAAGATTTCATGTAAGAAAAGTATTTTCTTTAAAAGCATATATTTTTGTGACCTAGGATTGGGAAAAGAAGTTCTAAAAATCTCAAAGCACAAACCAATTTGTGTGTAAATTTAATTGCATCAAAATAGGGAGTTCTGTTTAACAAAGGACCCCTTGTGCAAAACTAATACACACGTGACACATGGGAGACAATATTTGCAATTCTAAATGGCCAAGTGATTAATGTTCACTAGACTAAGTTATATAGGGAACTCCTGCAAATAAGGGAGATGAAGCAATCCCAGCAGGAAAATGGGCATAGGATATAACCAGGCAGTTTATAGAAAAGGAAATCCTCAAAGCAGTTAAGTATATGAAGAGTTGCTCAAATGTATTAGAAAAATACAAATTAAAATAGTAAAGTATTATTTCATAGGGCTTCCCTTGTAGCTCAGTCAGTAAAGAATCTGCCTGCAGTGCAGGAGACCTGGGTTCGATCCCTGGGTTGGGAAGATCCCCTGGAGGAGGGCATGGCAACCCACTCCAGAATCCTTGCCTGAAAAATCTCATGGACAGAGGAGCCTGGTGGGCTGCAGTCCATGGGGTCGCAAAGAGTCGGGCATGACTGAGCGACTAACCCTTACTTACTTATTTCATATATGTTATGCTGATTGTTGTATAGTTGCTAAGTTGTGTCCCACTCTTTTGTGACCCCATGAACTGTAACCCACCAAGTTCTTCTGTCTGTGGGATTTCACAGGCAAGAATACTGGAGTGGGTTACCATTTCCTTCTCCAGGGGATCTTCCCAACCCAGGGATTGAACCTGTATCTCCTGCATTGGCTGGTGGATCCTTTACTGCTAAGCCACCAGGGGAGCCCCTGTTAGGCTTGTACATATAAGCAAACCAGAGAAAAACTTAATGCTAGTGAAGATACAGGGCTATAAAAACCCTTACACACTGCTGGGAAACATGGAACCACTCTGTACAGTAGCATGGCACTTAGAATAAAAACTTTATATATGTATGTATATGACCCAGCAGTTCTGCTCTAGAGTTGATTTACCAAAAAAATCTCAATCAGATCTATAGAGAACATTTACAGGGATGTTCATTGCAGCATTATTTGTGGTAGAAAGGCATTGGAGGTAATCCAGGTATCTGGTGCAGGGATAGTATAGAGAAAAAATGCTTTGGAACACTCCATGACATATTAGAAGCTTCTATAGCGATTAGAAGCAGCACATCAAATGTACACATACAGAATGAATGGATTGTGTTGCAGAACTGAAAAAGTAAAGAACAGAATGAGAGAATGATACATAACATTATTTGCACATAACAATATTTGCACACATCAAAAATACATGCACTTAGTAAACAAATATTTACTGTACAGCACAGGAAGCTATATTCAGTGTCTTTTCATAACCTATAATGGAAAAGAATCTGGAATATATATGTGTATATGTGTATCTGAATCACTTTGCTGTATACCTGAAACTAATAAAATATTGTAAAACAGCTGTTTTAAAAAGAATAAAAGAAATACATGTACTCAAAAACATTTTGCAAGAATATATACAAATAAAGGGCTTCTCTGGTGGGTCAGCAGGTAAAGAATCTGCCTGCAATGCAGGAGACCCGGGTTCAATCTCAGGGTCGGGAAGATCCCCTGGAGAAGGGAATGGCTAGCCTGGAGAATTCCATGGACAGAGGAGCCTGGCGAGCTACCAGTCCATGGGGTTGCAAAAAGTTGGACACGACTGAGCCACTAGCATACACAAATAAAAGACAATAATAAGGATATTAGGGTGGTCGCCTATGAGGATACAGAAACAGGATAAGGGGAAATGTAAAGATTTTCATGACTCCCATCTCATTTCATAGAATCATAGAGATTCTCTTATTTAAAGTATGATATGTAAGTATATCTAACTGACAGTATGATAAAAGCAAATGAAGTGACTGAGGCTACCATTGTCACCCCATTCACCTTGTGGAATCTTACTCTCCCATCAGGATGTCTTATGAACCATAAATGTTGTGCGACCATCAGATATACAAGTGTAGAGACCCATGTCAGCCTCTATATTGAACGCATAGTATGTGATTGCCTTTTAAATTGGTGAAAATTTAAATAGATATATGTTTTAATATTATCTTCTTGCATCTTGCTTTTGGGGAGTGTACATAGAAACCACTTTGATGACCCTTGGTCTGAATTATCTGTTTGGATAAAGTTACTTGAAATCTCAGGATATATCTTGCTGCTGCTAAGTCGCTTCAGTCGTGTCCGACTCTGTGCGACCCCATAGACGGCAGCCTGCCAGGCTCCCCTGTCCCTGACATTATATCTTAAGAATGTATAATATGTAAAATTGATTCCATATACATCTATGTGTTTTCATATAAAATACGATTTCCCCAAATCTTTAGGGGAAATTGCCATTCTGGTAATATGTGCCCTCTAAGACCCCCTAATATACATCCAATATGAGAAACAGTTTCTTAAGCAGACTTCATTGATCAAAGATCTGACAGATCTTCAGGAGCAATAATTTTTTTCTTTTTACAGCAAGGCTTTTCACTATTCTGGCTCTTCTAAGATAGAGTCTAGTTTGAAATACTACATTGTAAAATATACAGTTATTTTATACATTCTGATTTTTTTTTTTCTTTAACTTTACAGAGACTGTGCAGTTGATCCAACTTGTGTTTTATGCATGGAGTGCTTTTTGGGAAGTATTCACAGAGACCACCGATATAGGGTTAGTAATATCCAGATGATAACCACACCTAGTATTGAAATTTATACTCAATACATTTTCTTCCTTTTTAAAATTCCAAAATTTAACACTGAAACTGGGGAGAGTGGTTAAGAAATGTGTTAATTTAAGTACTGTTAAACATGTGATGGCAGTGTAGAGACAAATTATGAATCCAGATTTCATGGAATAGATGGTTTAAGAAAGGCAAGACAGATGTTCCAGTATTGGTTTTCAGCTAGTTTGCTTTGCTGTTTATTTTTAATGTTTATTATCTTGCTAATTCTAGCTTTATAAAGGAGGTTATCAAAAATTAGAGAATAAAGATGAGAGTTAAAATGTGAAAGGGAAACTCTGAAGGGAGAATGACTGAGCAAAATAAGGAAAAGTGACAGGATTATACCTTTAAGAAATATTCTGTTGGTGAACTTCTACAGAATATTTGTTGTTTCTTAATGTGAAAGAGGCAGCTATTATTATACAGTGTAGAAGAGAGCCAACTCTATAACATAAGGCTAACCAGGTTTTGTTTGTTTTACTGCTATAATACAATCAATACTTTTCCAAAAATCAAGTGTGTTTGCTTTTAAATCAGGGCCACAGAATACATAGGCAGATTATTGCTAAGCCTGTCCTGGTTCCTCTACTGGAAATTGAAGACAGCTATGAACATTCAAAAATTTAGGGAGCTGTTAGTAGCTGGAACTTCTAACACTAATCTCAAGTAAAATGATAGAGAAGAAATATTGCACTCATTCTATTAGTTCAAGAGCTTTATTAGTTCAGGACTTTTTCTCCTGTTTGTTTTTATTTACTCTACCCAAGTATTGATAATAATCAACTAAAACAGCTGCAAAATTAAATTCATATTTCTGTATATTTTTTTAATTTCATAAATCAGCAAGGGCATCCTAGTTTCCTTTAGGCTGTTCTACCTATCTTTGGTAACCAGAGCACACATAAGAGCTATAGGGTGAAGTTACCATTTTCCATATGCCTGCCTCTCGTGTTTCTTGGTATCTTTGCAGCCCTTAAGAATAACTGTCATTTGTGAGTTTACATTAATTACCTTGTGATATGTAACACATAAATACTTTCCTTGAGGAAAATATGAAAGGCTCTTTCTAAAATTTGCACCTATACCCATGCATAAACTCACAGCATGTTTTCAGAAGCAGAATTTCCAATCTCCTAATTATTAAATAATAAGTTTTATCTTGCCAGATTCCTTGAATCATTGCTGTATTTTAAGGAAGCAGGAATAATTCTTGATCCCCACAAGTGGTAAAAGGAAATACCAGGTGGTATTTCGAGAGTTTTCTTCCTTTTCAAAGAATGCTATTTAGAGAGTTTTAGAAAAGAAAAAATAAATGATTTCTATACTTTTCATTGGTCACTTTTCTGATACACATGCAGCACTCTTATTAGACTTTTGTAGAAGATAGCAGTTATAGGAATCTTTGTAACTATTGAATCTGTTCTAGTATGTCATTGCCTGGTAGCACAGATACCAGCAGTGTTAGCCAAAACCTAGCAAGAAAACCCTTGTGATTTTTACTAATTAGAAACTCATGCAAGTGGACATATTTTACCTCTCTAAAATAGATATAGCCTTGTTTGGTAGAAACCAATGCAATACTGTAAAGCAATTATTCTTCAATTAAAAATAAATAAAAAATAGATGTTGCTTACTAAACACTATAAAGTATCTTATTTTGATATCCCTTAAACTAGCCCATTTAAAATAAGTTTTAAAACATTGAAAGATTTGACATTTTGATTTTATCCTCCAAAGAAATTAAACATTTTAGCAATGTTATTTCCTTAGCACTTGATATTCCTATTTATAAGCTAATAGTCCTCAGTAAATACTTATTGACAAGATACTTTACAATTTCTTTTCAAGATGACAACATCAGGAGGTGGAGGTTTCTGTGACTGTGGTGATACTGAAGCTTGGAAAGAGGGTCCTCACTGTCAGAAACATGAACTTAACACCTATGAAACTGAGGAAGAAGAGGTAAAAACATTTTCACAAAAGTTGTTACTAAGGAAATACTGTTTTAACTATGTTTTTGAAATATTTTCACACCTAGAATTAGGTTGTAATATAGAATTATATAAGTAAAATAGTCCTCTCACAATAAACTGTCCAAGTATACTTGAAAAGCTTTTTTGCATTTTATGGATGCCATACAGTTACTAATAGAACACACTTGAAATTCTAGAAATTTAATTTAATTTGGACTTTTGCATTTGTTTTATTTTAAGCATATATGAGTTTTTTTTAAGTCTTCATTTTTTATTAAAAGGATTATTTTTGTAGACCAGTTAGCTTAGCTGATTTTTATTTGTGTTGTGACCAAGACTTTGTAGACTGGATACCTTTCTTTTCTATAGTCATCCATAGCAACCAGTCCTACTCATCGTCTCCCAGTGAATCAGTGTCGTTGGATATGTGATGGGCAAACATTGGGATGATAGCTCAGTACAGATTATACTTACTCCAGTAAATAATGTGCTTTCTAAAATTATCATTGATCCTTCATTGTTTTTCTTTAAATGATATTTGGAATGATTCAGTGGATTCTCACTAAATAAATAACTTCAAACTCTGCTGTTGTGGCAGTTGATATTTGATTTAGGATCTTATTTCAGATTTTAATTTTAAATGGCAGAGAGGTGGGTATGTTTAAAGTACTTATGCATTGTTAGTAAGTAGATCTCATATAGATTTGGGGCAAGTGGACATTACTAGTCCTTCCTCGCGCATATATCTTCCTGGTCTCGAGTATTTTAACAGAATGACCAAAGAACTTATAGTGTAGGACAGTGTCTTTTAAACGTGTTCCACTGTGTTTTGGATGGATTAAGTTTGTGCAGAATGATTCAGTGCTATCGAAAACATATTTGTTTGTGTTTCATTTGCTTTGTGCATGTGTACTGTGATTATTTGCTAAAGAGAGATGCCAAGTGATCAGGGTTTCCGATTTCTCCACTGGCAGTTGGAACAGCTCCATTTTTATCTCTTACATATTGGATTGTGATTCTGTATATAAAAATACAAGCAAGGCAAACAAAGATAAATTTGGAAAAGGGGATTTTAACTTTTGAAAAAAAGTTGAGAACTAGTATAAAACTTTAGGATTCTGGGAGAAAATATTTACAAATCATATCTGATAAGTGTCTGGTATCTAGAATATATAAACTCAGCAACAAAAAGACAACACAATTAAAAATGGGCAAAGGACCTGAATAGACATTTCTCCAAAGAAGATATAATATAAATGACCAACAAACACATGAAAACATGCTCAAGATTATTAGTCATTCAGTCAGTTCAGTTCAGTTCAGTCACTCAGTCATGTCTGATTCTTTGCGACCCCATGAATCGCAGCACGCCAGGCCTCCCTGTCCATCACCAACTCCCAGAGTTCACTCAGACTCACGTCCATCGAGTCAGTGATGCCATCCAGCCATGTCATCCTCTGTCATTAGGGAATTGTAAATCAAACCACAGTGAGATACCACTTCACACCCATTAGGATGGACATAATCAAAAAAGTGGTAAATAGATTGGAAAGAATATAGAGAAATTGGAATTCTGCAGTGCTAGTGGGAATACAAAATGATGCAGCACTGTGGAAAACAGTTTGGCTATTCCTCAAACGGTAAACATTGCCATATAAGCCTGTAATTTCATTTCTAGGTATATATGCAAAAGAATTAAAAACAAATATTCTGATATGTACATGCACAAACATGTTAGTAGCAGCATTATTCGTAATAGCCAAAAGGTGGAAATAGCAGCCAAAATGTCTTTCAGTGTGTGAATGGATAAACATACAGTGTAATATTACTCAGTTATAAAAAGAAATGAAGTAATGAACTTTCAAAACATCATGAAAGAAGCCAGACACAGAGGGTCATATATTGTATGATTCCATTTACATGAAATATCCAGAAGAGAAATCTGTTTCGAACAGACTGGTGGTTGCCAGGGGATAGGGAAGAGAAGAATGGAGAAAAACTGCTTCATGGGTAAGGGCTTTACTCTGAAGTGATAGAAATGTTTAGAACTAGATAACAGGTGATCGTGGCTCAATATGAGGTACTAGATACCAGCAGATTGTTCACTTTATGTTTTCTAAGAAAAATTATGAATCTGCTTGCAGTTACTCTGTTGGCTTTATTCTCATATGTTAGTGGGGTAGCTATCAAGTAGTGAAGACAGGTTAATTTCCTAAATTTTAAGAAGATGCTGAGACTTCAGGTGGTCTAGTGGTTAAGAATCTACATGCCAGTGCAGGAGACACAGGTTCAGTCCCTGGTCTGGGAAAATTTCACATGCTGTGGAGCAACTAAGCCCGTTAACTGCAACCACTGAGCCCGAGTAGTTGCATGCTGCAGCTACTGAGGCCTGAGCACCTAGAGCCCGTGCTCTGCAACAGGAAAAGCCACTTCAGTGAGAAGCCCACACTCACCACAGCTAGACAAAGCCTGTGCACAGCAGTGAAGACCCAGTGCAGTAAACATAAAATAAGTAAATTTTTAAAATTTAATACTGTTGGGGAAAAAAAAAAAATGCCAGCAAGATACCTGCTTGAGTGAAATTATATGGTCCTGCCTGGAGAATATATATTCCAGCAATTTGATAGAAAATCAAAACTCCAGACTCTGCCATTTTATTCCTACTTAAGAATTCAGTTAAGAGAATGCAGTCTTTAAGGAAAGACTGCTGCTGCTGCTAAGTCGCTTCAGTCGTGTCCGACTCTGTGCGACCCCATGGACTGCAGCCCACGAGGCTCCCCGTCCCTGGGATTCTCCAGGCAAGAACACTGGAGTGGGTTGCCATTTCCTTCTCCAATGCATGAAAGTGAAAAGTGAAACTGAAGTCGTGTCTGACTCTAGGCAACCCCATGGTCTGCAGCCCACCAGGCTCCTCTGTCCATGGGATTTTCCAGGCAAGAGTACTGGAGTGGGGTGCCATTGCCTTCTCTGAGGAAAGACTAGAAGATATTAAAAAGATAGCATTCTGTTTAGCATACCTGGTCCCCACTGACTGAATTCATACATTATCTCGGTTTTCTGTATTTTGTGCTTGAAATGGAAGAAAGCTATGTAGTACTTGAAACATGGCTTTTTAGTCTGTCATAGAATTGTTTTTATTGAACATAATTTTATTTTTGTTGTACATTCAGCCTACATCTTAAGAAAAAGTTGGAAAAATTGGATTATATACTTTTGTTGGGATAGTGTTTAGAACAGCTGTGTAAGATAAATACTACTGTTACCCATATTTTGTAGCTGTGGAAACTTGAATCTTATTTTAAGAAAGTTGTCTGCAGTACCCCACACAGTAAGTGTTGGTGCTGGGCTTTAAACCCAGGTATTTCAGACAACTCTGATAGTACGTTAACTGATTTTTTGGAAACATTTTTTGGCGGTGGAATTTTTTTTTAAATGAAATTTTAATTAAATCCCAGTAGTAAAACATAAAATTGATATTATTAATGAATTTATTTTTTATAAGTTGGAATGTATATTATTTACTTGTTAGAAAGGCATTCATGATTATTTTGTTTCTAGTTAATTTCTAGTTTTAGTTGGGCAGTGTGAAGAAAGCTCTCCCTCATACCTTATTCACATAAGACAGCAGTTAAACTCTTTAAATTATAAGGTTACTTTTTTCCTCTTCTTTTTTTTCTGTTTGGCTGTGTCACTTGGCTTGCAGGATCTTAGTTCCCCAACCAGGGACTGAACACATGCCCTCAGCAGTAAAAACTCAGAGTCCCAACTACTGGACCACCAGGGAATTCTCTTTTTTTTTCTTTTGACATTCTGAAAATTCAAACATTATAGAGGTATAGAAGCATATCACATAAAAGATTAAAGTTCTCCATAATTCCCATGGTCTTCCAAGATAACAGTAGCCTTTTTAACTCACTGACAAAGGCTTGCATTCTCTAATATAAATGTCATCAAAACCATTATTAATCATAATAGGTAATACAACATAGGATAAGACAGTCATTTATTTTCTCATTCTGACTGACTTATGCTGTGATAAGAGCACTTTGAACAGAGGTCTCTTCAAATAGCATTTGATTTCCCATTGTACACATGAATAGACTTGCACAGCCTAGCATCTCTTCACTGCAGAAATGTTTCTTAATCTGTAGCCATTTTCAAGAAGTTAACATGTGCATACAAAGATGTCAGAGAATCTTTATCTGGAGACTGTTTAAAAATGTAGGTAGTCATATTCTTTAAACAGATGTGTATTTCAAATAAGAAACATCTCTGCCAGGCCCTGGGATGTTGTAGAACAGAGTTTGAACACTACTGGCTTGGATTCTCAAGAGGTGGCAGTTGTTTCTATCCCAACACCATTTAATTCTTATAAATCCTGTTTATCATAATTCTTCAGTCCTCTAAAATGCCTTGTATTATGGGACATAATTGTAAGAAATGGAATGACTATATAGTGAGATACTATAACCTAGAAAACTGAGTTTTGGTTCTACTTTTTATTTTAGTTCTGTGTGAGGTTCATTTTATGATTACTAGCCACTCTTCTATGAATCCCCAAAAGGTTCCAGTTCCAGTACCTTCTTTATAATAGGTGATTTTACCATGTTAACTTCTAAAGTCTCCATAAGAAATGGTAGCAAACCTGGTAGCAGTATAAAAAAAATTTTTTTGATGGAACATATAAAGCATAGGTAGAAAGTTCTGTAAGACTTTGGAAAACCTTCTTACTTTACTTTTTCTTACATTCTTTAGGCCCTGCACCCATCTTCTTTAGGAATCTGTCCTTTTTTCTTCATTCTTTTTATTACTCTCCTCCATTTGATTTATATCAGTTCCATTAAGCTGGTCCTTGGTGAGGATGTACAAAATTGTTTCTGTATCCTTATGTATATTTGCAAGAATGTGCTGGTTCCCATTCCATCATGTTGGAATATATTGATATTCTTATTGAGAGATGAATATAACACTTTTAGCCATTAAGCTGAATAACATGTTTATCTTAAGTCTAAACATAAGATAAAGCATTAAGATTAAAGATTGTGTAAAACATTTTGCCAGCCTGACTGAAAGATACCATGATAAACTTAGTGTATATTTATAGTAATACTTTTTTACATTAGCCTTGAAATTTAGTGATTTATTCACTGTTAAGTCTAATGTGTGAAGTTCCATGTTACATGCATACACAACTTGTCTCATTGAAAGTGAGTGATTCTTAACTGCATGAAGGAGCAGTTTTCTGATCTTGTTGACTTCTCCCCTTTAAAATCCTCAAAATCAGGCTTTCCTTTATACCTGTAAAACTAAATATTGCTTGTCTGTCCTTAGATAACGTTTCTTTGTTTATCCTGGAAATTGGGGGTTAGAGGGATATGAAGCTGTAAACAAGCTTAAATTTTAAGATCCCATAATGCCATTCCAAAATTTTTAGATTTATTAGGCATTGGCTGCTGCTGCTGCTGGTGCTCCTGCTAAGTCGCTTAAGTCGTGTCTGACTCTGTGCGACCCCATAGACGGCAGCCCACCAGGCTCCCCCGTCCCTGGGATTCTCCAGGCAAGAACACTGGAGTGGGTTGCCATTTCCTTCTCCAATTAGGCATTGGAGAGCCTTGGAATATTTTGATTCAGAAGATTTAGTAATAGGGATTATTGTGGACAAAATGTTTTAGAAGTTTGATTTGCTGAGATATAACAAATAAGATCAAATTGGAGAAAAATTGACACTGGAGGATCAGTCAGCCTTTTACAGTAGTAGTTTGAGGAGGAAGGCAGAATGGATAAAAGGAGCATTAATGTGCGTTTAACATGGTTGCTTTTTTCTTCTTCTTTCAGGATCCCCTTGTCCATTTATCAGAAGATGTGATAGCAAGAACTTATAACATTTTTGCTATTATGTTTCAATATGCAGTAGAGATACTTACCTGGGAAAAAGAAAGTGAATTGCCACCAGATTTAGAGATGATGTAAGTACAACCCATTTATTCTTTGTATTTGCTTATACTCAGTTTTAACCATTTTGATTCAATTCCTCAAATGAATACAGCTTGGATTGAACATAATCTTTTTTAATTATTAGTTTTCAACAAAATAATAACCTTGATTTTATAGTTTTAAAATATATGTGAGCCATTTAATTAGTAGAGGTTTTTCCCTGTTGGTTGCTTTAGCTGATTTATAGCCGTATTTTAGCCACATCAAAGCTGTACCACTGGTTGCAAGCACGGGCATTTTTCTCTTCTTTTTGTGTTAAAGCTGTTAACTCGATAATTCTTTTTGTTTCATCTGTCAGATTTGATTAGGGAATGAGCACTGTGACCTAAGTGAAGTGAGTTTTTTGGTTTGACTAAATGCACAAATTCAGTTTTAACCATTTTGATTCTGAATTTTTTAAAAATTTATTTATACTTTGTGCTTCTTTGGGTGTACATCTTTTTTTTTTTTAAATAACCATTTGTTCTTAATTATTGAGGAGATTGTAAATTTGCAACCAGAGAGCTGGATTCTGCTATAGCTGTATTACAGCTAAGGACTTACTTTTTTGCATGAATGTGCTTGCCTCGAGCAGCCTTCTCTTTTAATTCTAACCAAGCTTGTTGGAATCATACTCATACTTAAGGTTGAATACAAGTCTAAAGGACATTGGTGCTGTATCTTTTTTGCTGTCTCAACAGTGTTCCAAATAATCAGGTTATAGTTTATGTTTCTTAATGAAATAAGATATTAACATTCCTTTTTGGAAATGTTGAAAATGACTTCGTTAACCTCATAACTTTATCTTCATGTACTTTGAGTTGGGAACCAACTAAGATCTGAATCTAAAATCCAGATTGAGACCCTAGAGAATAGAAAAGTTGTGTTTTTATTTTTCTATTCCATTGTAAGTTTGGGACCACCAGCATAGAAGGGAAAACAATCTAACTTACTTCTCTTGTAATGTTTTCTCATCTTAGTAAATGACGTTTCATCTGCCCAGAAACCTGAATCACCCATATATCCACTTAGATTTCGGGTCCAGTAGGTTCCCCCTGTATCAAGTTGTTCTACTTTTGTTCATCTGCATTACTACTATGGTAGTCCAAATTACATTAATTTCATCCTTGGACAACATGATACCTTAACCAGACTGCCATATCCACTCTTGTCTCCCTCAGTTCATTCTCCATACTGTAGCCACAGTGAATTTTAAGGCAAATCTGACTATAGCTCCTATTTCAACATTTCAAATCCTGGATTGCTCTTAGGATGGGAAAATCCAAATCTATTTCAAGGTCTTTAAGATTTCTGCCTCTCTCCAGACTAACCTCCTCCTTCCTCCCTGTGCTCCACTGCCCAGTTTACCTTTACCACCTCAGGGTCTTTGCTTTCACTTTTTTCTAGCCCATAGTTTCTCAGCCTTGGCACTGTTGACTTTGGGGGCCACATATTATGGGCGTGACTTGTGGATTGTAGAATTTTTAGCAGCATCATTGGCTTTTACCTGCTGGACACCAGTAGCACTCCTATCCCAGTCATGACGACCAGAAATGTTTCCAGACATTGCCAAGTGGTCATCTATGGAGGGCTGAGGAGAATTCCTCCCAGTGAGTACCACTGATACCCAGTTCTGACTTCAGCTCTCAAGTTACTTCTTTGGCAGTTCCCTGAACTCCCAGACTGGTTTTATCCCACTGTGGCATCCTGTTCTTGATAAAAGCCAGTTCACACAGATTATATGTATGTATCTTTCACACCAGCTTGATAACACCATAGAATGTGGGGACCACAGATGACTTCGTTACAGATATGTGTCTAGTACCTAGCACATTCCCTAGGACAAAGTGTCTGAAGTGAAAGTGTGACGTGCTCAGTCATGTCCAACTCTTTGTGACCCACGGACTGTAGCCCTCTAGCCTCCTCTGTCCATGGAATTCTCCAGGCAAGAGTAATGGAGTGGGTTGCCATGCACTTCTCCAGGGACTCTTCCCAACCCAGGGATTGAACCCTGGTCTCCTGCATTCTAGGCAGATTCTTTACCATCTGAGATACTAGAGAATCCCAGGACAAAGTGTTCTCTTAATAAATCATCCTGGAGCAGGGTGATATGCAAATAGATGATGTATAATTAATGTTTTATCCCACAGTGAGAAGAGCGACACCTACTATTGCATGCTGTTTAATGACGAGGTTCATACCTATGAACAAGTTATTTATACTCTTCAGAAAGCTGTTAACTGTACACAAAAAGAAGCCATTGGCTTTGCAACTACAGTAGATCGAGATGTAAGTAATTTCATTACATTGATGTTGCATAATTACACTTTTAATACAGGTAAGGTATCCTAGAAAATTATGTTAAAAGTTTTGTCTAGGTTATTTTTTTTAATTTCATATGAATATTGTCCCAAATATATATTGGATATAACTGTAGGCTCTTGTCTGAAAGTTTAGGTGAAAACATAAATTGCCTTCATTCTACACAGAAGAACAAATATAGTGTTGTTCAAAGGTATATACTTACTGATGGCTTGAAAATATTAGGATTGCTTTGAAGGAAAATATTTTAATTTACTTTCTAATTAGTGAATAAAATAAACATTGTAAATATTAAAAATTGACCAGAGTTGTTATATGCTCATATAACACTGTTTGTTTACTGATTCAGAAGTTATTAATACTGAATATAAATATTTTTGCAAGTTAATCTCAAATGTCTTTATTTATAGGGACGTAGGTCTGTTCGATATGGAGAATTCCAGTATTGTGAACAAGCAAAATCAATAATTGTGGTAAGTAATATAAAAACACGTCTACACTTGTATTTTTTATTAGTATAAAACTAGTCCCATATTTTGGTGTTTATGAACACATTTTTCTGCCTTCATGAAAGCCAACATCAGCCAAAAATCATGTTTAAGGATATGTTAGTTTAACATTGCTTGTTGCTGTACCTAGTTTTTTTTAAGCTGTAAGATTGATATAAAAAAATGAATGTTTAGATGCAGTACATATATATTTTTTCTCTCTTCCTATTTCTTCATTAGAAATGTCTTAGAAAGCTTTTTGCTTTTTGTTTTGCTTTTGATAGGGTTTCATGTTACCTTTTTAGGAATTAAATTGGCCTTTAGCACCAAGATTAGAATTCAAGGGAGGTTGTTTCTTGGTACCTTATAGCAAGGTATGCTGTATATCCTAATAGTATTTAGTGTATAATACATCTGAAAGAAAACTATTCCCCACATTTAGATTTATTTTTAAAAGTTAGCATTTATTGTTTTAAACTATTCCATGTAACTGCATTTTATGTAAATGTTCTTTTAAGTATAATTTTATATATTGTAAAATATTTTAAATATATAGATAAAATATGGAGATAACACAGTAAATGCCTGTGTGCTACATTATATCTTATTTTCTTCATGCTTATTTTAAATAAATAAAACAGTACAGAGGCCCTTGTATTATCTCTTCTAAATCCCATTCCCCTTCCTCTTTCAGTAGAGATAACTACTTTTGTTAATTAATTTTTCATTTCCATACATGCCTTTATACTTTATCTGCTAAA
The DNA here is from genome assembly GCF_029407905.1 of Bubalus kerabau. Taxonomy (NCBI): domain Eukaryota; kingdom Metazoa; phylum Chordata; class Mammalia; order Artiodactyla; family Bovidae; genus Bubalus; species Bubalus kerabau. The sequence goes on along the minus strand of NC_073626.1, from coordinate 35,750,297 downwards.
TACCTATCAGTATTATATGCATTGATTTGGAGGTCTTTAAACATTATATAACAAGATTCATACTGAATGTATTATATTGTAACTTGGCTTTTCATTTCAGTGTTATTTCTAGATTTATCTGTGTTGATACATGCGTGGTATAAAGTATTCCATTGATGACTATACCATCAATGGTGACTTGTCTTTTCCTGTCAGTGTTGTTTCTAGATTTATCTGTGTTGATATATGTATTTGTAAAGTATTCCATTGATGACTAGACTATGATTTTACATTCTCCTATTGATGGAGAGTTTGGATATTTCCAATTTTTTGTATGACTGTCAGTCCTGCTATGGATGTTTTTTGGTCCTCTTGTTGCATAGAAGCAAGAGTTTCTCTAGTATGTATACCAAGAAATGGAATTGTTGAGTTATTAAGTTATAAGCATTTTCAGCCATACTAGATTTTGCCAAGTTAATCTCCAAAATAGTGGTAGCCAATATACATTCCAACCAGCAGTGAAGTACAGTTCCCACGTCTCTACCACTTTCTCAGAACTATATATTGTCAAATTAAAAAAATTTTGCCAGCCTGCTGTGTATGTATGGCATCTCTTCTGTTAAATTTGCACTGCCTTGATTACTGAATATCTTATTTCATATTTAATGTATTGGTCACTTAAGTTTTCTGTAAATTTCTTGTTTATACCCTTTACCCATTTTTTTATTAAGTTATTTGTCTTTTTCTTACTAATTCGTAGGGGTTCTTTACATAATCTGAATCCTGATCTTTTGTTACAGTATCTTTTCCTGACATACAGCTTTATATCTTATTTGTGATGCCTCTCCTTGAGCAAAACCTTTAATTTTAATGTAGCAAACTATATTTTTCTGTTTATGAGTTTGTGTCTTATTTTAAAAATTCTTGCTATCTGGACATACTCAATTTAATAATGCATTAGAAACAATACTGTGGTAGAACATTCCCATTCTTAGGAACTATATACTGAAGTTTTTAGGAATAAAAGGACATGATCCATATAAGTTACCTTCCGTGGTTCTTTTTTGTTTGTGTGTGGAAAAAGAAAGATAATGTGTAAATGATAAAGCAATTAGGATAGAATTTTACAGAATCCAGGTAAAGGAGATGACATTTCTTCCCTTTAATTTGTTGTTTAATAGTATTATTTCAGTTTTTCCCTAAAAAATAAGTACTTGTAAGTCTCTGGTAGTGTCTGCATAGATATAGCAATACTATTTTCATAATATAGAATAAAGTCCAGAAATAGTTACTAGGATGAGGAAAATCTAGGACAAAGATATATTCTAAGGGAGGAGGAGAGCTTCTTAACCAAGACTAGAACCCCAGGAGTTAAAAAGAATACATTTTTTTGGCTACATAAAAAATTTGCGTAGCAGAATATTATTAAAAATGTCAGTAAACTTAGAAAAATTATCTCTAACACAAAGGATAGACATTTAATGTTTATGATGAACAGAGCACTCATAGATTATCAAGTAGGGAGCAAACAACAGAATAGAAAAATGAACATGGGGTATGGAAAGACAACCACGGCCGAGATAATCTCAATGGTATAAATATATGTAAAAAGAGACTCAAAACTCACTAGTAATTACCAAAATGACAGGGAGATTTCACATCCAACAGATGGAGAAATTAGAGTGATAAAGTACCTTGCAGGCAGAGATGCATAAATTACTACCATGTATTTGGAAAACAATCTAGTAGCATATATTAAAATTTTGCCTCTCCTAGAAATTTATCCCATAAAAATACAAGCACCAGTTAGTGTATGTACAAAGATGTACTACCTTTGTTATAGTCATGGAAGATTGAAACAGAATATGAATACCCTTCTCTAGAGAATGTTTAAATAAATCCACACCACAGAATATGATGAGTCATTAAGCCCCCCCCAAAAAAATCTGTTAACACAAAGATGCAAAAGAGTATGATAATATTCCATTTTTTTGCAAAATCAAATAAAAGTCTTTTTAACTGTGTACATATATGATACATAGAGGTGGATAAAATATGCAAAGGTATACTGTGCTAAAGTGGGTTATGGAGATGGGATGAGATGGGTAGAGAGATGATTCAAAAGGAAAATGGGGGAAAACATGTTAAATGAAAACTTTTAATAGACTTAAATACATTTCTCCAAAGAAGATACACAGATTGGCAAAGAACATGGAAACATGCTCAATATTATTAATCATTAGGGGAATGAAAGTAAAAACCACAATAAGATAGCACCTCATATGCATTCAGTTCAGTCACTCAGTCGTGTCTGACTCTTTGCAGCCCTATGAATTGCAGCACGCCAGGCCTCCCTGTCCATCACCAACTCCCGAGTTCACTCAAACTCACGTCCATCAAGTCGGTAATGCCATCCAGCCATCTCATCCTTTGTCATCCCCTTCTCCTGCCCCCAACCCCTCCCAGCATCAGAGTCTTTTCCAATGAGTCAGCTCTTCGCATGAGGTGGCCAAAGTACTGGAGTTTCAGCTTCAGCATCATTCCTTCCAAAGAATACCCAGGACTGATCTCCTTCAGAATGGACTGGTTGGATCTCCTTGCAGTCCAAGGGACTCTCAAGAGTCTTCTCCAACACCACAGTTCAAAAGCATCAATTCTTCGGCGCTCAGCCTTCTTCACAGTCCAACTCTCACATCCATACATGACCACTGGAAAAAACCATAGCCTTGACTAGACGGACCTTTGTTGGCAAAGTAATGTCTCTGCTTTTGAATATGCTATCTAGGTTGGTCATAACTTTCCTTCCAAGGAGTAAGCGTCTTTTAATTTCATGGCTGCAATCACCATCTGCAGTGATTTTGGAGCCCAAAAAAGTAAAGTGTGACACTGTTTCCACTGTTTCCCCATCTATTTCCCATGAAGTGATGGGATCGGATGCCATGATCTTTGTTTTCTGAATGTTGAGCTTTAAGCCCACTTTTTCACTCTCCTCTTTCACTTTCATCAAGAGGCTTTTGAGTTCCTCTTCACTTTCTGCCATAAGGGTGGTGTCATCTGCGTATCTGAGGTTATTGATATTTCTCCCAGCAATCTTGATTCCAGCTTGTGCTTCTTCCAGCCCAGTGTTTCTCATGATGTACTCTGCATATAAGTTAAATAAGCAGGGTGACAATATACAGCCTTGATGTACTCCTTTTCCTATTTGGAACCAGTCTGTTGTTCCATGTCCAGTTCTAACTGTTGCTTTCTGACCTGCATACAGGTTTCTCAAGAGGCAGAAACCTGGTATTCCCATCTCTTTCAGAATTTCCCACAGTTTTTTGTGATCTACACAGTCAAAGGCTTTGGCATAGTCAATAAAACAGAAATAGATGTTTTTTCTGGAACTCGCTTCCTTTTTCCATGATCCAGTGGATGTTGGCAATTTGATCTCTGGTTCCTCTGGCTTTTCTAAAACCAGCTTGAACATCTGGAAGTTCACGATTTACGTATTGCTGAAGCCTGGCTTGGAGAATTTTCAGCATTACTTTACTAGCGTGTGAGATGAGTGCAATCATGCGGTAGTTTGAGCATTCTTTGGCATTGCCTTTCTTTGGGATTGGAATGAAAACTGACCTTTTCCAGTCCTGTGGCCACTGCTGAGTTTTCCAAATTTGCTGGCATGTTGAGTGCAGCACTTTCATAGCATCATCTTCCAGGATTTGAAATAGCTCAACTGGAATTCCATCACCTCCGCTAGCTTTGTTTGTAGTGATGCTTTCTAAGGCCCACTTGACTTCACATTCCAGGATGTCTGGCTCTAGGTGAGTGATCACACCATCGTGATCATCTTGGTTGTGAAGATCTTTTTTGTACAGTTCTTCTGTGTATTCTTGCCATCTCTTCTTAATATCTTCTGCTTCTGTTAGGTCCATACCATTTCTGTCCTTTATCGAGCCCATCTTTGCATGAAATGTTCCCTTGGTATCTCTAATTTTCTTGAAGAGATCTCTAGTCTTTCCCAGTCTGTTTTCCTCTTATTTCTTTGCATTGATCACTGAGGAAGGCTTCTTACCTCTCCTTGCTATTCTTTGGAACTCTGCATTCAGGATTATATCTTTCCTTTTCTTCTTTGCTTTTCGCTTCTCTTCTTTTCACAGCTATTTGTAAGGCCTCCCCAGACAGCCATTTTGCTTTTTTGCATTTCTTTTCCATGGGGATGGTCTTGATCCCTGTCTCCTGTACAAAATGTCACGAACCTCCATCCATAGTTCATCAGGCACTCTGTCTTATCAGATCTAGTCCCTTAAATCTATTTCTCACTTCCACTGTATAATCATAAGGAATTTGATTTAGGTCATACCTGAATGGTCTAGTGGTTTTCCCTACTTTCTTCAATTTAAGTCTGAATTTGGCAATAAGGAGTTCATGATCTGAGCCACAGTCAGCTCCCGGTCTTGTTTTTGCTGACTGTATAGAGCTTCTCCATCTTTAGCTACAAAGAATATAATCAGTCTGATTTCGGTGTTGACCGTCTGGTGATGTCCATGTGTAGAGTCTTCTCTTGTGTTGTTGGAAGAGGGTGTTTGCTATGACTAGTGCGTTCTCTTGGAAAACTCTATTAGCCTTTGCCCTGCTTCATTCCGTATTCCAAGGCCAAATTTGCCTGTTACCCCAGATGTTTCTTGACTTCCTACTTTTGCATTCCAGTGCCCTATAATGAAAAGGACATCTTTTTTGGGTGTTAGTTCTAAAAGGTCTTGTAGGTCTTCATAGAACTGTTCAACTTCAGCTTCTTCAGCGTTACTGGTTGGGGTATAGACTTAGATTACTGTGATATTGAATGGTCTGCCTTGGAAACAAACAGAGATTATTCTGTCATTTTTGAGATTGCATCCAAGTACTGCATTTCAGACTCTTTTGTTGATCATGATGGCTACTCCATTTCTTCTAAGGGATTCCTGCCCACAGTAGTAGATATAATGGTCATCTGAGTTAAATTCACCCATTCCAGTCCATTTTAGTTCGCTGATTCCTAGAATGTTGACTTTCACTCCTGCCATCTCTTGTCTGACCACTTCCAATTTGCCTTGATTCATGGACCTGACATTCCAGGTTCCTATGCAATACTGCTCTTTATAGCATCGGACCTTGCTTCTATCACCAGTCACATCCACAACAGGGTATTGTTTTTGCTTTGGCTCCATCCCTTCATTCTTTCTGAAGTTATTTCTCCACTGATCTCCAGTAGCATATTGGGCACCTACCAACCTGGGGAATTCCTCTTTCAGTATCCTATCATTTTTTCTTTTCGTACTGTTCATGGGGTTCTCAAGGCAAGAATACTGAAGTGGTTTGCCATTCCCTTCTCCAGTGGACCACATTCTGTCAGACCTTTCTACTATGACCCACCCATCTTGGGTGGCCCCACACGGCATGGTTTAGTTTCATTGACTTAAACAAGGCTGTGGTCCATGTGATTAGATTGACTAGTTTTCTGTGATTGTGGTTTCAGTGTGTCTGCCCTCTGATACCCTCTCACAACACCTACCATCTTACTTGGGTTTCTCTTACGTTGGACGTGGAGTAGCTCCTCTCAACCCTCCTGCGCCTGTGCAGCCACCCCATATGCATTAGGATGGCTGTTATAAACAACAACAATAACTGAAAATCACAGGTATTGGCAAGGATATGGAGAAATTGGAACCCTCGGGTGCTATTGGTGGGAATGTAAAATGGTGCAGCCACTATGGAAAACAGTATGGTGCTTACTCTAAAAATTAAAACTAGAATTACCATATGATCCAACAGTTTTTCTTCTGATTACGTACACAGAAGAATTGAAAGCAGAGTCTCATGTTCATAACAGCATTATTCAGTTGACAAAAGGTGTCTATCAATTCATCTACTGATAGACACTTAAGGAGCAATTTAACTGGATGAATGGTTAAACAGAATTTATATACATACAATAGAATTTTATCCAGCCTTAAAAAGGAAGACAATTCTGGTACACACTACAGTGTAGATTAACCTTGAGGACATTATGCTAAGTGAAATAAGGAGTCATAAGAAGGTAATGTATGGTTCTGTTTGTATGAAGTACCAGAGTGGGTACAGAGTTTCAGTTTTGCAAGATGAAGAGTTCTGGAAATCAGTTGCACACCAGTGTATCCTTTGCACCACAGAACTGCACGCTTAAAAATGGTTAAGCTGGAAAGTGTTGTGTGTTTACTATAATTTTTTTAAAAGTATCGATAACATCACATTTGTGCAATGAAGTAAATTATTCAAATTAGTGTAATTACATTAAGAACTTAGTTTAAAAACATACAACCAGTTTAACACTTAAATAATTTATAATTGATGGGGCACATTTTCAGATATAAGACCAAGAATTCAGGTTAAAACTGTAACTTCTTACTTTTTTGTAAGAATCCTAGGATTCCTTCTAGAAAGTTAGAATCTGAATAAAGCAACCCAAGTCATGTTTTTCTTACACATATACATGAATAACTCACCTATAATGATGAGAGTGTAGTTATATTAAATAAAAATTTGACTTATTTTCTATAAAATAGCCTTTTTAAGTTTGGTTTTTTTTCATCCTGTCATTTCTTTTTAAGAGAAATACCAGTAGACAGACAAAGCCACTCAAAGTTCAAGTTATGCATTCGTCTATTGTCGCACATCAGAATTTTGGTTTGAAAGTTTTGTCTTGGCTGGGAAGTATTATTGGATATTCAGGTAGGTCCATAAAACCTTTTACAAATTGACTTAAAAATGAGTTCATATGCTCTAGCAAAACTGTGTTGGAAAAGTAACAAATGGAATCAGGTGTTCTGGGTTTTTTGTTTGTTTTTTTTTTTTTTTGCTTTAGTTTTGTGTTTTAAAATACCATCTCAGAATATCTTTATATACACAAAAAAATATTTCCCAAATTTTGGTCCATGAGATCTTTTTCATATGCATACATTTATGTATTTTCATACATAAATAAAAGATATTTATGTATCTTCAAATAAATAAAGGAAACAGTGGATTAAACATTGTAAATGATTTTAATATGCTAATGAATCTAAATCTTACCAACTTGATTAAAAAAACCTATTTTTAATGGAGCATCCTGTGGAATTCTCTTCCACAAAGCAAGCTGGAAAATGCCACTGTAAATAGAACTTAAATGGTTAATTGTTTAAAGGATATCTTTGTTTTGATTTCTACAATTTGTGTTTACCGATAATTTGCAACCCTGAAAATATGCAAATTTGAAGTTACTGTGTATTTGAGTTTTTGTTTTTCCACAGTCTACAGGTTAGATAATCTTTTAAAAGTAGTGGTAACAATTAAGAGCCTTCATGTCCAATGCCAAAAATACAAGTTTGTTGTGTAACACTGAAGAATAAACTAGGAATACATCTAAGCTGTCTGTCCTACATTTCTTCAGGCAAGGGATGTGGTTTGAATAGATGATATTCCAATGTTTGCTATAAAGAAAATTTCTAAAACATTTGTATTAAAAAGCTATTAGAAAGAGTATTGCCAACTGTGAACTGACAGGTGAAAATCGGGAGGTGTGGAAATTTAGGAGAACATGTTTGCTTGCCTTTTAAATGTCTTTCCAATTAGTTTTCTTAACCTTTTTTAACTTTGTTGTTTTCCATTGGGTATCTATCTGAATGCCAAATACTGTGCTACAGAATTAATAAATAGTATCATGGAAACAGTTTTCTGCTAAAAATTTTCTTTGAGAAAATTTATCATCAACAATTTAAAGACCTTATCATCTATTATTTAATATATATATAAAGTTTTCTCTGTAGCCTTCTAAAAATTTTCTGTTTGGTGGCTCTTATAATTAAATTAAAAAAGAAGTTTCAGATTATTTTGCATGATTGTAGATGACTAAAAACTGTGATTTTAAATATAAAATATGAAACTGGAAGGTATTAAAGTTCTAGTTTTGTTAATGCTTACATTAATATTTGAAGGTTTTGTTTTTTAAGTTTAGCATTTAGAATATGTAGGAATTGCCTTCCAAAGCCTCTCATATAGTGGGTATCCATAGGTACATATTTTTGTATTTTTGTTTAATGAACATTTTGCATAATAACAATAAAATGGACTGGTATGTATAAAGTACAGAGCATGTATTCTTTTAAATGGTAGCATAATTTCATATTATACCTATCTTCTGTTATCATAGGATATATAATTTTACTAATATATAATTTTTTTTACTAATATATAATTTTACTAACACCTGGTTTAATTAGCATAGATGCTTAGAAAACCATGTTTACCTCATTGGCTTTTGGATTCTTTGTTTAAATTATTTAAGCATAAAAGATCATTGCCATTCTGATAGACAAATATTTTGGTATTTTGGAATAAAAATTGGTATATAATGCAAGATTTGGAGTTTTTCTCCATTTTGTGAAAATGTTAATAAAATAGTTAATATAGTTACTTTTTCTGAATCAATTTGACCTTTTAAAAAAGCAAGTAAAAACTCTATAGTAAGTCCATTTGAACATTTTTACTAATATGTTATTTTAATATTTGAAGTTAACTATTTCTTGACTATTTTTCTTTCTGTTTTAAGATGGCCTTCGCCGAATTTTATGTCAAGTTGGTTTACAAGAAGGGCCAGATGGTGAAAACTCTTCTCTAGTGGATAGATTGATGCTTAGTGACTCCAAACTGTGGAAAGGTAAGTATCTTAACTACTGTAAGGTGTAGGGAACTTTCATAGGTGATTGGATGTTTAAGTTTCTTTTTCATTTGAGGAAATATTTAATAAATGTATTTATGGTTTTTAGAATTAGCTCATGCAGTCTTATTCTTTGGGGAAAAAACAGATTTGAGGATCCATGACTCAACCTTTATGTTTTGTTGGAAGAATACATTTAGAAAAACTGATTTTTAAAGAAGCAGGTTTCACATGTTTTAAGGAATACATGTAGAGTTTTGCTCTTGAGACTTAAAAATACAATTGATCATGTGAAAACTTTGGAAATGTAATTTTTGGCTTGTTTGGTATATCCTCATGTTCCATCTGCTCTTTTTGTGAAAGGTGCTAGGAGTGTGTATCATCAGTTGTTCATGAGCAGTCTACTTATGGATTTGAAATACAAGAAACTGTTTGCTGTTCGATTTGCAAAGGTAAGTTTCTCACTTTTGAAGAGTAATAAGATAGGTAATATACAGAATAGCTGTAGTCCATGATTATATCCAGCATTTGTAAAATTAGTAGCTAATAATAACATGTCATTATGTTGCTTTTAAATTCTAAGAAACTTCATAAATTATCTTTTTATCTTTTATCAATAGAATAAAAGTCAGGCAGTGAGGTTTTTCATGTTTATAACCTGCCGTGATAATATGAATATTCACCTATGCAGTGTATATGACATGAAGTGATAAATGGAAACTTTAAACCTATGCCATTCTGAATTATGATATTATTCCTATTAAATTTTGTGTAGGAAAAGATAATCTTAGTTGAAACGACATGTGTATATGGATATGATTTAAAAATCATGAATTCTAGATTGTTGATATCATTGAATTATGTTCTTCTCCCTTAAGCTAACTGCTTGGTTATTTTTATTCACCTGAATTAGGGATTATTAACAAAGGAAACATAAAAGAATCATTTGAGGAACTCTTTCAAAATATACATGTTTGTGTTTTCCATTCTCAAACCTGCCGAAGCAGATTCACCAAGAATAGGGTCCAGTCGTGTGTACTTTGAAAGAGCCATCAGGTGACTGTGATAGGCATCCAGAAGTAATGAAAGTCTGATTTCATCAGGGACAATGTAAAACTACTGTGATTTAGCTCCACCTATGTTCAATGACAGCCCAGGATTTTAATAGCTGTTGCTGTTACTCCTGTTTGAGCTCATAAACTGCCACTGTGCTCAAGAAGATTGAATAGTGCATCAGTGTTTTTACAGATTAGTATATTGGTAATTGGTAGAAATCATTCCAGCTATTCTCATAGCACATCTTACTGACTCCTCCAGCACTGATTTTTCATTATAATCCTTAAACATTTGGTCATTGTGGATTAGAGGTGAATCTCCCCCTTGTTGTTTAGAATTACCAGCAGTTGCAGAGAGATTTTATGGAGGATGATCACGAGCGAGCAGTGTCCGTGACTGCTCTGTCTGTCCAGTTCTTCACCGCACCTACTCTGGTGAGTAGTGCTTGCCTCTTCTTTGTCACTGATAGCTGGCACTCCTTGCCTTTTTTTGCCTTCTTAATAGAACTATGAGCGTTTGCAGAGTGATTATGTGACAGATGACCACGACAGAGAGTTTTCAATCGCAGACTTCTCGGTTCAGATTTTCACAGTCCCTTCACTTGTAAGTACTAAAAGACTAAGAAGAACTTTCTTGTTTTCCTCTAGAAGGAGTAAAGCCTTAAAATAATAGAGAACTGAGATCTGTATATTTCTGAATAGAAAAATATTTTATTAATGGGTGATAAGACTTCAGATGCCTTGTATAGCAGAAGATATAACTTTGAATGTGTAATCCGGAGGGGGAAAGTTATTGGAACTCAACCTGTACTTTCTCATAGTACTTCTTGAGGTTTTGAACTGACAAGTTAATTAAACTTATTATTAGTTTAACAAGTTTATCCATTAGAAACAGCATATTGTGTGAATTCCTGGACTGTCCAGTGGTTAGAACTCAGTGCTTTCACTGCCGGCTCCTGGGTTCAGTCCCTGGTTGGGGAACTAGGATCCCACAAATGACGCAGTGTGGCCAAAAATAGAAAGACAGGAAGGAAGAAACAGCCCATTGTATATAATCTCACATTTTGAAAAGCCTCCTTTTCCACCCTAAGGGAAGGTATTACTAAGGCAATTGAATCATCATGATTCAGTTATCTTGTACTAAGTTTCACTAGTTGTTCCAGCAGGCATCCTTATGTTTTCATAATATTGAATAATTAATATTTAATTCATTTAACAAAACTTTGAGCACCTATTATTTATTTAGTTCTGTGTTTTGGGAATGAAATGGTGAACAAAAACAGACATAGTCTTTGCCCTCATGAAACTTACTGTAAAGGGAAAGGCTAACATAAATGGTTAATTAAAGCTATAATGAAAACTGAAGAATTTGGTTGTTTTGAGAGAATAGTAAAAAGATCTGACATTTTCCCACAGTTTGGAAGAGGATTCTATGTAGCTTTATGCAGGCTCATGAAGGAAAATCTATTCAGAGGAACCAGCACTTGAGAAAACCCTGAAGTAGGGACATTCATATACAGGGAATAGAAGGAGAGAAGGAATAAAATGAGACCAGAAACATAGGCAAGGGCCCAACTGTATGGAGTTAAGAGTATGCTACAATTTTTTATTAATAAGGTATCTGTTCCAGCTTCTTTTTTTAATGACTGTTTTTTCCTCAGATACTTTTATATTCAAGGGTGTATTCTAGCACAGCTGGAGCTATCTGAAGTCTGTTTACCCACTAATGAGATATTTTGGGTCAAATTAAGGATTTTGATTTTTATCTTAAGAGCATTGGAAGGCATTGAAGAGTTTGAAGTGGCACTTACATCATCACATCTGTGATTTTTAAAAGATGAAGCTTTTTGAAATTTGGAGAACAAATTTGCTGCGGCAGTAGTGGTTGTGGGGAGCATGTTAGGGATTGTGGCAAAGGGTATAGAAGTTGCAAGACAGATGTAAGTAGTGAAATCTACTAAACAACCACACTTTGGGTTTCAGGGATATTGGGTTTGGTGAGTCATTGGTTATGGGGTTTGAGGGGAAAATGTAAAGGTGATTCGTGGGTTTCTGATTGTAACCAAGTAAATTTCTCTGCCACTTGCATAGGAAGTTTTGGAGAATGAGTAGAACTTGTAAAGAGGGGAAGTGTTGCTTTCAGTTTAGTCAGCGGTGAGTTTGAGAAGCCTCTGAGACAATCCCATGTGTAATCAAATCTGCATTTCTCCTTCACTGATCCTTTTGTCCATTTCCATGCCAGTGCTCAGTTTTAATAATTTTAGCTTAATATTCCATTTTAATATTTTATGGAGCTCTAGATCCCCTTTTATTATTCTTTCCAAGAAGTTTCTTGGGACTTCCCTGTGGTTCAGTAGCAAAGACTTTGTGCACCGCCCCCCCAACCCCCGCAATGCAGGGGGCCCGGGTTCAATCTCTGCTTAGGGAACTAGATCCCACATGCAGCAACTAAAGATCCCATGTGCTGCAACTAAAATACCTGATGCAAGTAAGTAAATAAGAACTGAACTGGAAAAAGAAAAAAAATTTTTTTTGTAATTATTTTAGGCTTTTTTTTTTTAAAGGACTAAAATCATTTTGTCAATTTCAAAAAAACAAACACACACACATTAGGGTTTTTGACTGAAAACCTACTGGCTCAGTGTTAAAGAATCCTCTTGGCAGCGCAGGAGACTCAAGTTCAGTCCCTGGGTTGGGAAGATCCACTGGAGAAGGAAATGGTAATCCACTCCAGTATTCTTGCCTGGAAGATCCTATGGACAGAAGAACCTGGTGGGCTGTAGCCCATGGGTTCTTAAAAGAGTCAGACATGACTTGATGACTAAACAGCAACAAACAAAAATAAGTTTGTCAGTTTCAAAAACACAGAGTTTTTGACTGAAAAAATGTTTTATTTATAGGTAATTTGGGAAGAACTGATATTTTTGCAATATTGAATATGCCCATCTAGGAACATAATTTGTCCTAAAAGTATTTTATGTTTTATATTTTTGACACTATTATAAATTACTCACAATTTTAATCTCATTATGGATAATTTTTATATATCCATCTTGTATCTATCCAGTTTTCTTATTAACATTTTCTCTAATATTTTGTGTTAATGCCTTAGAATTTCTAGTAATCTGCATATAATAATTTTTGTTTTTTTCTGATATTTCAGTTTTTTATGTTTGCTTCTTACCTAAATTCTTTAGCTAGAAGCGCTAGAAAAATAACATGTATTTGTAATTCAGAGCATATTTATTTAGAATTTTTATTAACTAGGCATTGTTTGAGGCTCTGGAGATAAGTAGAGCAGTAAACAAAAAAGACAAAATACCTTGTTCCCATGGAATTTATCATCTTAACTAGGAAGAGATACATGTATGTAATACTACTTATAAATCAAAGGTCGTTGAGAAGTGCTATAAAGTAGGAAAGCAGATTAAAAGGTTAGAGAGTGACAGTGAAAGGGTCATATTTTATACAAGGTTTTCCCAAAAAAGCCTCTCGGAGAGACGGTGTTTGAACAGAGACATGAGGGAATAAGTGATGTGCCTAGCTGGTGGAAGTCTCCTCAGCAGAGAAAAATAGCAAGTGCAAAGTTCTGAGGTGAATGTGTGCTTGATATTTTAGAAGAAAAAACCCAAATCAGGCCAGTGTTGCTAGAGTGACTGAGGAGGAGAATGATCCGTGAGGTCATTGAGTTTGGGGATGGGGTGTGATGGGAGTGAATAGTGCCAGGCCTTGAAGGCCATCGTAATACAAATACTTCTGTCTTTTATCTAAAGGAAGTAGAAAAAGGGAAATAGTAAAGAACACAAATTAACAAAACAAAACGTACAAAAAATTTTTCTTTGAGGATAAGAAAAGCAAAACTGGTGGGAGATAGCTCTCTAGAAAGTCTAATAAGAAAAATAGAAAAAAATTTAATTTAAAAAGGATTGCAAAAGCTACAAATCTTACAGATTTCAAATAGAAAATAGGCAATATTAGGATCCAGTTAATATAATTGGAAATCTAGATGAGATGAACAGATCCCTAAGAAAAAAACACCAGTTATTACAAGAGAAACAAGAAATAGAAATTTTAATTAATATAAATATCTGCTCACAAGGAAGTCCCCAGGCCCAAAGGCTACACTGGGAAATTCTTCCAAATATTTAAGAAAAAAATAATACCTGTCTTATGTAACTTTTTCTAGAAAACAGAGAGAGAATATACTTGACACTTTAATAACGTATTCTGTAGTCTTATCACCAAAACTCAGATTGAATTGCAGACAGAATCAAGCAATATGGGAAAAGGATAATGTATCATAACCAAGTTTGTTTTATTTCTTTAAGTCGAGAATAGTATACCATTTGAAAACAAAATCAGCTTGCATAAAAGAGCTTATTAACAGACAAAAAGGAGGAAAATTGATCATATCAGATGCTTATCCCGAATTCATGATTTAAAACAAATTAATAAAACCTCATGAAATAGGAATAAAAGAATTTCTATAATCTGATACAGTACCTAAAAGCAAAGCAAAAAGTAAAACCTGAAAGCAAACAATGTGCTTGATGGCAAAAATAGTAAAAGCTTGTCCCCTGAGACTAGAAGTTTTTCTTAAGTCAGTGAAATTGCATATACTTATTTAATTGTCTCAAAATTGACTAATACAGCAAACAAGAAGGAAAATCATTTTACTTGGCAATTCCTCCCCTCCTTCAAACTTGAACTATAGTCTTCACTGTCTAGGAAAATTAACATAAATTAATCCTATTGACTTTGAGCTTCTTGGAGCCTAAGTCCTGGCAATGAGATGATGATTTAAGAGTTTTTCAAAGGGATGTTTAACTGTACATTAATAGATTTTTCTCCTTATCTGATGACTTTACCACTTAACCTCTACATTAGGTATCTTTTCTTCTTTGACATCTTTGTCTTCTTTCAGGAGACAATTTGGAGTTTGGTGATATCAGTCAAAATTTATAATGTATATTACCTTAACCCAGTAATTCACTTCTAGGAAATTATTTTATGAATCTCCTTGCAGCTGTACACAGTAGATAATTGTTGTAGTATCTTTTGTGATAAATAGCATAAGATTGGGAAAAACCCAAATGCTCACCAGTAAAGGGCCTGGCTAATAAAGTATGATAGAAGAGAATAGTTGTGATAGTTCAAAAGAATGAGAGAATTTATGTTAACTGGTATGGGATAATCTCCAAAATATATCAGGTGAAAAACCAAGTGCAAAACAGTGTTTATAATAGGATATCCTTTGGGCAGGAGACAGGGGGCAGAGATCATTTTACATACCCATACTTATATCTACTTAATAACACTTACTCATGTATACTATAAATGTATATATATGTATGTATGTGTGCATACATGTATATGTTATACACACACCACCTCTGGAAGTATATGTAAGAAAACTGCTAACAAACATTGCCTTTGAAAGGGGAACTTTGGGAACTAAGAGACTTACCTTTTTACTTTTTTTTTGCATCATTTAAGTGTATTTGCTTATTCAAAAATACATAGATATGTATACCTATACATAGAAAGAAACAAAAAATAAATCTCAACTAAGATTAAAAGAAATATGGTTTCATATTTCATACTGAGTTCTACAGAATCTGTGATGTAAGCCTGTGGATCCTAGAATAATTATACCATACCATTATAGGTGTCTAAATGTCTCAGTTAAGGAAAATTTGCAGCCTGGTTCAGATCCCCCACCCTGAATTGTCTTTGAATAATGAGCCTTGGATCTGTCTCCTTACATTCTGGCATCTTTCTCCGTGATATAATTGTTGCTTCATACACGTGGCAATTGGAGTAAGTAATTGTTATTTAGAAATACACAATAATGCATTTATAATATTATGATATTATATAGTTGTATTGAAAAAGGTCTAAACTGAAAGAACTAACCAATGTTGGTGACTTTTTTTTTTTTTTAGCTTTCTGGTAAATAGTTTTTTATTACTATATATTCTCATATTCTTTGTCTTAGGCTCGGATGCTTATCACAGAAGAAAACCTGATGACCATTATCATTAAGACTTTCATGGATCATTTGAGACATCGAGATGTCCAGGGCAGATTTCAGTTTGAACGATATACTGCTTTACAAGCCTTTAAGTTTAGGAGGGTTCAGAGTCTTATTTTAGATCTCAAGTAAGTTTTTGTTCAGTTGTTAAACCAGTTGCAACTTGTAAAAGGTCATTGTTTATTCATATACTCATTGCTGTTTTTATCTTGTTCAGGTATGTGTTAATTAGCAAACCAACTGAATGGTCAGATGGTCTGAGGCAGAAGTTCCTGGAAGGATTTGATGCCTTTTTGGAATTACTCAAATGTATGCAGGTACGTATAAATGGATACATTTCAAAAGGGAAACGTTTACTTTTTTCCTTTTTGGCTCACTGATCTAAATATCTTTCTCTTTGCTTTTTTTTTTCATTCTGGGCACATTTTTAAAAGAATAATTTGGATAGCTACAATTTGGACCAAGAAGCTCCTCTTAATTGGAAACTCTTAGAAAGATGTAGAATGCATAAGATCCCAGCAGAGGTTCTGACATCTGCTGTTCTTCTGTATTTGGTTATTCTTTTGCTTACCATTAATGTTCTTTCTTTGGGGGCTTCAAGTTAGTTGTTTTGTTTTGAATATGCTTGAATGGAAGTATTGTCAACTTAGTTAAGAAGCTATGTTTGTGTGTTTTTTTAATGTTTCCATATTTCTTTTTTGTTTCATGGATGTCATATTTATGTGATATAGTATAGAACTCTCCTCACCAGCTGCCCCATTTAATTTTCTTTTTGGAAACACCTCTGTATACAAAATAAAATCTAGAAACAAATTAACTGGTATAGTTAACCAGTTTTGTTATTGTTGTTTTGTTTGTTTTTAGCCACAACTTGAGGCTTGTGGGATTTTAGTCCCCAGATCAGATCAGTCTCTCAGTCGTGTCCGACTCTTTGTGACCCCATGAATCGCAGCACGCCAGGCCTCCCTGCCCATCACCAACTCCTGGAGTTCACTCAGACTCACGTCCATCGAGTCAGTGACGCCATCCAGCCATCTCATCCTCTGTCGTCCCCTTCTCCTTCTGCCCCCAATCCCTCCCAGCATCAGAGTCTTTTCCAATGAGTCAACTCTTCGCATGAGGTGGCCAAAGTACTGGAGTCTCAGCTTTAGCATCATTCCTTCCAAAGAAATCCCAGGGCTGATCTCCTTCAGAATGGACTGGTTGGATCTCCTTGCAGTCCAAGGGACTCTCAAGAGTCTTCTCCAACACCACAGTTCAAAAGCATCAATTCTTCAGCGCTCAGCCTTCTTCACAGTCCAACTCTCACATCCATACATGACCACAGGAAAAACCATAGCCTTGACTAGACGGACCTTTGTTGGCAGAGTCATGTCTCTGCTTTTGAATATGCTATCTAGGTTGGTCATAACTTTCCTTCCAAGGAGTAAGCATCTTTTAATTTCATGGCTGCAGTCACCATCTGCAGTGATTTTGGAGCCCAGAAAAATAAAGTCTGACACTGTTTCCACTGTTTCCCCATCTATTTCCCATGAAGTGGTGGGACCGGATGCCATGATCTTCGTTTTCTGAATGTTGAGCTTTAAGCCAACTTTTTCACTCTCCACTTTCACTTTCATCAAGAGGCTCTTTAGTTCTTCTTCACTTTCTGCCATAAGGGTGGTATCATCTGCATATCTGAGGTTATTGATATTTCTCCCGGCAATCTTGATTCTAGTTTGTGTTTCTTCCAGTCCAGCGTTTCTCATGATGTACTCTGCATTTAGTCCCCAACCAGGGATCAAACCTCAGCATTGAGAGCATGAGTCCTAGCCACTGGACAGCCAGGGAATTCCCCTGGCTGTAAAAAGATAGATAACATTTCAGAAAATATGAGCAATATCATTATGCTTTCTTTAGTACCTGTCCTTTTTAGGATATATTCTAGTTCCCATGTTATGTGGTAGTTTAATGGATATTTAATTTATTATAGTTCTTTTGTTTTTTGCTTTCTGCCTGTAGAAACAGTAGCTACCTTGGTTAATTTGAATACTCAAAATGTCCTATATTTTCCATCATTTAATTAGCTTTGTTACACCAAGGTAGTTAGGCTAGTTTCTAAAGAGGTGTATTCTTTTGTATTAAAAGCTGTTTATCTTTTTCTAGTTTTGCTTCCCTTCAAACTCTGAAAACTTGCAGTTGCAAAATACAAATAAATATAAAAATTTTATTTTAGCATTTCATAGAACATATTTATAAATTCAATAGCCTTTTAAAAGCCTGTCAAATTTCTTCTGACAGCTTTTTCTATAGATGATAGAACTAAAAAGGAATTTTTGAGGGATTGTTGCAGTGAAGTACAAATTTTATTGTCTAAAACATGTAGAAGATTGCCTCTAAAGTAATTCATTCTATGTTTTACTGGGATTTTTTTCTTTATAAAATTTTAGGGAATGTTATATTAAACATGTAATTTAAGAAGTTGGGCTTCTCATACTGCTTGAAGCTTCCTGTTAAAACTCTTGTATGTTTTTGTAATCAGTATATATTTCTTCTACATTATGTCTTAAGTTTCTGTGTAAAAAAAAAATTAATTTTAATTTATTTAAAATCTTTTCACTTTTAAGGGAATGGATCCAATTACACGTCAAGTAGGACAGCATATCGAAATGGAACCAGAGTGGGAAGCAGCCTTCACACTACAAATGAAATTAACACATGTCATTTCGATGATACAAGACTGGTGTGCTTTAGATGTGAGTCTCTTCTGGGGTCAGGGATAGGAGATAAATTGGAGGAGGGGCAGAGATAAACAATTTCCTAAGTAAAATATGAGGCAGTTTGGAGAGGATAGTAAGAGGATCATATTTTATGATATGCTCATAAAATAGCATATTTTCCTCTTTCACCTATACATTCAATAAAAGTTACAATTCTAAAGCCTTAGAGAAATCAGAAAATAGAGGGAGATATAATCCACACTCTTTTCTCTTATGTTGCTGTCTTCTTTTTTTTCCCCCCATAATCCTATCAAGATTTTGAGCATATAAAAAGTTTATAAATTACTCCAAAATGAAATTTTACTATTAGTACATTTGTCCTGTGTCTTTAAACTATGTTGGCCTCCTTTGGCTATAAAATCTAGATGAGAAGTGTAAAGTTAGGAGATCAGAGAAGGCTTCCATGAGATGTAAACTGTGTGTCAGAATTAACTGATCAGAGTAAAGAATATTCCTGACTGAGGAAAAGCTGTATCATGCTCTCTGATGAATAGGAGTATGGTTGTTCCAGAAGCTGTGAGAGGCTGTAGTTGGAGCAGAGGTTGAAGAGGGCCATGTTCAGAAGTTTAAATTTTATTCTGACTGAAGTGGATGCTATTTGAGACTCCCAAGCAGAAAAGTGACATGATCCAGTTTACATGTTTTTGAAAGTTACTGTGTGTGGATAACGGATGGAGGAGGGCAAGAGTAGAAGCAGGAAGTTCAGTGGAGACACATTGGCTTTCCTTTAAGTGACTGGAGATATCAGTGGCCAGGTTTGAGAGCATTTTAGATGCGGTTGCTAGCTTGGTAATAGATTGCACAATGGGGAATGAAGAAAATAGAGCCCAGAAATAAACCCACACAATTATGGTCAGTTAATCCACAACAAAGGAGACAATATGCCGTGGAAAGAAGGTGATCTTTTTCAGTAAGTAATGCTGGAAAAACTGGACAGCTGCATGTAAAAGAATGAAATTAGAACATTTCCTCACACCATATAAAAGAATAAACTCAAATTGGATTAAGACCTAAATGTAAGACTGGAAACCATAAACCTCCTAGAAGAAAGCATTGAACACTCTTTGACATCAATCTTAGTAAATTTTTGGATGTATTTCCTAAGGCAGAGGAAACAAAAGCAAAAGAATAAACAAATGGAACCTAATTAAACTTAAAAGCTTCCACACAGCAAAGAAAACCATCAACAAGACAGAGAGACAACCTACTGAGGAGGAGAGAATGTTTGCCAATGAGATGAACAATAAGGGGTTATTATCCAAAATATATAAACAGCCCATACAGCTCAGTATCCAAAAAACAGCCCAATTAAAAAATGGGCAGAAGACCTGAATGGACATTTTTCAAAAGTGGACATACAGATGACCAATAGGCACATGAAAAGATGCTCAACACTGCTAATCATAAAAGAAATGCAAATCAAACCACAGTGAGCTACCGCTTCACACCTGTCAGAATAATTGTCATCACAGAGCACAAATAACACATGTTGGCAAGGATGTGGAGAAAAGGAAACCTGTACAGCTGTTAGTCCGAATGTAAATTGTTGTAGCCACTGTGGAAAACAATATGGAAGTTCTTCAAAAAACTGAAAATAGAGCCATCATAAAGTCCAGCAATCCCACTCCCAGGTATTTATCTGAAGATAAAGAAACACTAATTTGAAGAAATACATGCTCACCAATGAGCCTGGGAGGCTACAATCCACTCACAAAGAGCTGGACTTGACTGAGTGACTAAGACTCCAGTGTTCACAGCAGCATTATAATTGCCAGGATACAGTGTCCAATAGATGAGTGGCTAAAGAATATGTAGATGGGTGGGTAGGTGTAGTGGAATATTACTCAGCCATGAAAAGAATGGAATTTTGCATTAGCAACAACATTGATGGACCCTGGAGGGTATTGTGCGTAGAGAAATAAGTCAGAAAAACAAAAAGTTATGCTTAGTGAAATAAGTCAGAAAGACAAATCCTATAATCACTTTATGTGTGGAATCTAAAAAATAGAAACAGACTCACAGGTACAGAGAACAAACTAGTGGTTACCAGTGGAGAGAAAGAAGACCAGGAGGGACAAAATAGGAGAGATTAAGAGGTACAAACCACTGTGTATAAAATAAATAAGCTATAAAAATATATTGTACAACACAGAGAATATAGTCAATATTTTATGATAACTAAATGGAATATAATCTATAAAAATTTTGAATCACTGTATTGTATACTTCTAACTAATATACATCAACTATGCCTCAATTTACAGGAAAAAATGGGGAATGAGGGAAAGGAATATATTAGAATGACTTCTAGATTTCTGCAGCTCTGTAGAGATGTTCCCTGAGACAGGGCCTTGGATAGAGGGAACAAGTTGCGAGGGGAAGATTGAGTTTGCCCATATTGATATTTGAGGTAAATATTTGTCATTGAATTTGAGATTCTTGTTTAATATTGCAGAAACTTAACATAAAATCCTCTTTTATAGGAGAAAGTATTAATTGAAGCTTACAAGAAATGCCTTGCTGTATTGACGCAGTGTCATGGTGGTTTTACTGATGGTGAACAGCCTGTCACATTAAGCATTTGTGGACATTCAGTGGAAACTATCAGATACTGTGTTTCCAAAGAGAAAGTTAGCATTCACCTCCCAGTTTCTCGCTTACTTGCAGGTAAAACATTTTTCCCTAAAAGGAGAAGCCTGAAATTGTCTTTTGAATTGTTGTTTGTGGTTAGTATTTACTGAATACTTACAATGCTTTATTTTGTAAGTGTTCTTGTTCAGATCAGTCTGTCACTTAAGTGATTGTTAATAAATTGAAAACACCCTAGACTTCCTCTCTCTAAGCAGTTTCTTATTGATAAATTTTTTAATCATCAGGTTGAAGTGAGTTCCAAATTGGATTGATAGGTTTTTTTTAATTGTAAGTAGCTGATTTACACACTATTTATACATGCTCGACTATTTGAAGCTGCTACCTCAGAGCAGCCAGAAACTCTGCATATGCACTCGTCTGTCTCTATAGACATCGTAACTTTCTTCCACATTTCTTGAGTGCAGGAATTCTTAGCCTGTTCACATACTGTTCCCTTTAGTTCCATTTTCAACTCAGAGAGTAGAAAAGTAAAGTTATAAAGGTAAATATTTTCACTCATTTCAGAATTTACAATGTAGCTTAAGTGTGTGGCTCAGTAACTTAATAACGTGAAAGTAGTTTGTGTGTGTGTGTGTAAGTGTAAAAGACTGGAGAATTGGTATCTTTTCTTCCTTAAGTGTTTGGTAGAATTCACCAGTAAAATAGTATGGAACTGATACTTTCCCTTTTTTGGTAGGCAATTAATCATTGATTCAGTTTCTTCAGCAGATATATAACAGTTCCTATTATCTGTATCTTCTTGTGTGAGTTTTGGTGGTTTGTGTTTTTCAAGAAATTGGTCCGTTTCATCTGAGTTATCAAATATGTGGACACGGAGTTGTTCATAAAATTCCTTTATTATCCTTTTAATGTCTGTGGGATAAATAGTAACAATCCCTCTGTCATTTCTGAAGCCTTTTTTTTTTTTTCATTGTTCTGTGCATTACCACATTATCTTGCCAATAGATGTTAGCATTCCAGCAATTTTTTTAGATTCTTACTGAAATTGTGGTGATTTAAGATTGAACTTAGACATGTGAATTTAAATAGTACAAGTAGAACAATAAAAAGTACCTGAAATGAAATTGTGATTGTAGGCAGAAATCTTTTTCCTGTAACTTGTTAATGCCAAGTTTTGTTTTCATAAGTATTGATACTTGCATGCTGAATTATTGATCTTCAGTACAGGCAAGTGATGGCATGGTGGTGTGGCATAGTGTTCAACTAGAATGCAGGAAAGTGGGTCTTTAACTCAGCCACTGATCTTTTCTGCCCTTTGAAAATCTGAGTGGAAGCTAATGCTGATAATTATCCACAGGGAAAACAGTCAGTACTCTAAAAATGTACTAATTTTGCCAAGGTATTTACCCCCCTCAGTCCTCTAATATTTTGAGCATTTTATCTTCCTGTGTTTGGCAAACCTTGGCCTGAATGCTTATAATCTAACTGGAGAGCCAAGTGAACATACACAGAGCAGTTCAAGAACAACTTGGAGGCTGTGCTAATGGAGGCTGAGTGCACATTGTTAGAATGGAATTCTCAATACAGGTGTTCTTGGATGAGGAAAGCTTCAAACCAGGCTTGACCAAGCAGCCTGCATCTACTGATGAGACTGTAAAAAGCACTCTCTGTTTAGACAACAACATAAATAGGACAGTTCTTAGCTAGCAGAATTAACTAAGGTTGAGCTATGAAAAGCCCTTTGCAATTAGGGACGAAAGAGGCTTTGATCCTAAACTGAAAATTCTGGGGAACTGAATTCTGAGATCAGAATCAGTACAGACCTTGAATTCCATGGCCAGTTTCTCAGTTCAGCTGCCAGGAGGATCTCTTGCTACTGTACTTTAAATGAAACAAACTTCATGATCCAGTCGATTATGACCCTTAAAATTGGTTTAACATATAAATTGCTTTGATAGTTATATAGCTGCTTTTGCTGTGTTTGCACTTCTAACATTTACTTCTGTAAAATTTAATCAGTGTATGTTGGTACATGTAATTAAGACTCTGGTTCTAAGCATGCCTTTAATACAGAGGTTCATGAAAATAACAGTTGGAAAGCTTCTTTTATGGATGCAGTTCATTTTGTATCTTAATGTGTAATATGATAGGTTTCCAAAGAGACACAGAAAGGGAGTTAGATATAAAGTTGAGCAAATATTTAGTTGTTTTTTTTTTTTTAATCTAAATTACTTTCACCTATAGAAATACTTCTATCTTTGTTTTCCATGCAGGTTTGCATGTGTTGTTAAGCAAAAGTGAAGTGGCATATAAATTTCCAGAGCTCCTACCTCTAGTAAGTAGTGCGAACATTTAAAAGTAAATACCTATTACAGACCTCCAGTTATATAATAAATAAGTTATGAGAATATAATATCCAGCACAAGGAATGTGCTGAGTAATATTGTAATAACTTTGTATGGGGACAGATGGTTACTAGACTTACCATGGTCATCATTTCATAATTAGAAAAAGTGAAAGAAAGTGAAAGTCGCTCAGTCATATCTGACTCTTTGCGACCCCACGGACTATACAGTCCATGGAATTCTCCAGGCCAGAATACTGGAGTGGGTATAGCCTTTCCCTTCTCCAGGGGCTCATCCCAACTGAGGCATCAATCCCAGGTCTCCCGCATTGCAAGCGAATTCTTTACCAGCTGAGCCACAAGGGAAGCACAAGAATACTGAAGTGGGTAGCCTATCCCTTCTCTACCGGATCTTCCCAACCCAGGAATTGAACCGCAAATATCAAATCATTACATAGTATACCTGAGTGTGTGTTTGTATATGTGTGTGTATACCGGAAAAGACAGATTAATTTATTGTAGGGATTTGGCTCACATACTCAAGGGATTTGGCAAGTCTGAAATAAACCTGGCAACCTGGCGGATTAAGAGTTGATCTTATAGTCTGAAATCCAAAGGCAGGCTGGAAGCAGAATTTCTTCATCCTTGGAGAAACCTCAGTCTTTTCTTTTAAGGCCTTCTAGCTTATTGGAAAAGGCCCACCAATATCATGGAGAGTAATGTGCTTTACTCATAAAGTATACTGATTTAAATACTAGTCACATCTAAAAAATGGCTTCACAGCGACATCTAGACTGGTGGTAATCAAAAATTGGGTATCATGGTCCAGCCAAGTCCACACATAAAATTAACTAGCACACAGACATACCTTAAAATAATTTTGACTTTTATTTTATATAAAGTTTCCATCTCTAAACCAGTCTTCTTTATAGAGTTGAGATTTTTGTTGTTTTTTTTGTATACCCAGAGTGAACTTAGCCCACCCATGTTGATAGAACACCCTCTTAGATGTCTTGTTTTATGTGCCCAAGTACATGCAGGAATGTGGAGAAGAAATGGTTTCTCTCTTGTAAACCAGGTAAGTGGTTTTTAATTCTGTGAAGAGTTTTCAGTCCATTCTTTAGTTTCTGTGGAGGTTATAATAGTCATCGAAAGTCATCTATATTAAAACTATTGAATGGCCACTGGAAATGAACCTTAAAAATGTTTTATTAAAAACTGTTTGACAAGATAGATGTAATGTTAAACTAAAAGTTTCTTAGAGCTTTTATTCATATTTTATTAAGAAACAATATCAAAAGTAGAAATGAACTTAATTTTCACTTGAAGTCATTTTTAGAACAAAGTTT
The DNA here is from genome assembly GCF_029407905.1 of Bubalus kerabau. Classification (NCBI taxonomy): domain Eukaryota; kingdom Metazoa; phylum Chordata; class Mammalia; order Artiodactyla; family Bovidae; genus Bubalus; species Bubalus kerabau. Next base: position 35,725,493 of record NC_073626.1, on the reverse strand, counting down.
GATATTTTTAAAAACATAATGAAAAATCAAGATTTCACCTACTTTAATTATAAAATTGGTTTAAAAAAGATAAAAGTTCTGTTAGTATAGCTCTGAAATTGAGGTTTTAATTTTTAAACCTCACCGAGACTTGGTATAGGATTTTTCTCTACTTTTGATAGCTATAAATCTCATTGAAAGAACTTTATTAGGAGACCCAGAAAGTTAGTTGCAAAATGTGAACCATAAAGTTCCATAGAGTTTCCATACTATAATCTGGAAATTTCTAATTAATCTCTCTTAAGAGAGCACTCACTGCTGGGGAAACCACATTATGTGTGCATGTTTGCATGTTCATATACTCACGTGCACAGAAGCCATGTGGTCTTTTGGTGAGTGGGGAGAGGAGAGAACTGCACAAATAAAAACCTGTTTACCCAACATAATTACTTGTTTTTTTTTCAGATTTATTACTACCACAATGTGAAATGTAGACGTGAAATGTTTGATAAGGATATAATAATGCTTCAGGTAATGAATTAAAAGCATTAAATTTAAAGGTTTGGGGGAGTTTTTCTTTTTGTTATTTTCACCAGACCCAGACACTTAGGAGCACTCTCAAATCTGTAACTTCAATCTACCCCTTATCTGTTGTTGTTTAGTCGCTAAGTTGTGTCCGACTCTTTTGTAACCCCATGGCCTGTAGTGCATTAGGCTCCTCTGTCCATGGTATTTCTCAGGCAAGAACACTGGACTGGGCTGTCATTTCCTCTCCAGAGATCTTCCCAGCCCAGGGATCGAACCTGCATCTCTTGCATTACAGGCGGATTCTTTACCACTGAGCTACCAAGGAAGCCACCTAGCCCTTTATCTACTAAGCTCCAAATTCATATGGCTAAAATAACTGAACATTTCCAGCTGATTTCCTGAACACATCTTGTATTTCACATATTCAAAATAAATCCTGTGTCCTCCATACCTTCTTCCTATCTTCAGAGTTTCTCTACCTTGGTGAATTGTTCAACAATCTGTACAGTTATTAGAGTCAGAAATCTGAAAGCCCATCCTTTCTTCACTGTCCTCTGATTATAAAGCCCCAAATCCCTCAAACTGATTTTCAAGGCCTTCAATACTTAACTATGTGAAAAACTCCCTGAATTTGTCATATACCATTAAGTCTTAAAATTTGTACGTTTATTTCTTTCCTTACCTAGGTTGTGCACCCCACCCTCTTCCTTTTCTGTTTGCTGCCTGTCTTGTTTTCCTGCATATCTTCATGTTTAGTTTAGCATCACTTTCTCCAGAAAGCTGACATACTAAAACATGGCTGTGTATCCTTTTGGGAAGGGCCCAAAGCATGATGCTTATCCCCACCAGAGCATTCATAACTCTGGATTGTGGTTGCCTGTCCCCTTTCCTTCCTCTACACTAAACTGTGACAACTCCCTTGGTCCTTTTTATGTCCAATTATGTAGCACAGTGCTTGTCACAAAGTAGTGTTTCCATATTCTTGCTGAGTGGATTTAGAAATTATAGAATAAGTTACAAAATGTAAATTTCAAAAAACTATTGGTTCAAAAAAATCAGTATTCAAATTGATTGAGAATCTATACAAATGGAATTATAAGAGAATTAAAACTAATATTTAAAAACCAGCATTTCACTTAGTATAGCATTTATTACTAAAAATTAGTTTGAGTTCTTGAAAAGAGTTTAATATATATGCATTTTTTAAAAAATACTGAAAGTTTTATTACTATACCACATTTCTCTCAGAGTCGTACCCCTGCCAGTGACAACACTGACATAAAACCTTGAACTGAATCTATAGGGATACAACTAATTCAAAGCATAAACGGGAAGAGAACGTATAGTCCATGTTATTATGATATGTGGGTTCAGGGCGTGTTTTGTTTTGTTTTACCAGCATAGATTCCGTCCACACTTGTAGCTATCACAAGTAAGGACTGGGGCTAAATGAGTCCTCATCTTTTGTTGGAATTGATGAATGAGTAAGCTGCTTTCTCTTGTGCAAACCAAAATATGTCTCACTAATTGTTTAGTAGCCCTTTTGACCTTCCTCTCTTCCTTTCTTTCATACATTTTAAAAAAAGACAGGTGTCTCCATGATGGATCCAAATCATTTCCTGATGATAATGCTTAGCCGCTTTGAACTTTATCAGATTTTCAGTACCCCAGATTATGGGAAGAAAATTAGTTCTGAGACTCCCCATAAGGTAAGAGCATGCCTTATGAGACCGCAACATAATTGTTAGAGAAGCGCCTTTCATTCTTTTTGGTTATTTTAATCATCTGAGGTAATACAGATGATTCTTATTCTTATCTCTGAACTTGCTCTCTTCCATTGCCCCCGATGGTTTCAGGATTTAGTTCAGCAGAACAACACTCTAATAGAAGAAATGCTATACCTCATTATAATGCTTGTTGGTAAGTTTGGATATTTTGAAACATTTATGTATTATATTGACTTTTGAAAAACTTTTAAAATTTTTATTTATTTATTTTTGACTGTTCTGGGTCTTTGTTGCTGTGTGGGGCTTTCTCTAGCTGGCGTGCACGGGCTTCTCATTGCGGTGGCTTCTCTTGTTGCAGAGCACAGTAGTTGTAGCACACGGGCTTAGTTGCCCCACAGCACATGGAATCTTCCCGGGCTAGGAACTGAACCCATGTGCCCTGCGTTGGCAGGCAGATTCTTAACCACTGGATCACCAGGGAAGTCCTGTATTGAATTTTGTGGTAGCAAGTAGTTTAGAATATGAACTGTTTCTTTTGTTTGAGCAGTAACTCAGTTTTAGGGGAAGGAGATTAGAGTATATATTTTTGTTTTCCCCTCTGGTTACTGTAATGATGAGCACTACAGTGCTTTGTAAGAAGGGGAGAGGACAACTGCTAACGCAGGATAAACTGGAAAATTGTGAGTTAGGAATAAAACGGGACAGGAGAATTTAGCAAACAAGAATAGGATATTTAGGAGCTATTTATTGTTACTTTGTATCTTAGCTGTGTTTCTGCCCATGGCTTTGTGGTGCACAAGTGTTCTCACTATCTATATTTTCAGTCCCGTTGCCTTCACCTTTACTGTTGTGTGCTTTACTTTCTCCCTCCTCCCATATTGTTTCAGACTCTCAACAGTCCTGGAGCAGAGAATCCTGGCTGCTGTCAGGATGTAATACCAAAGAAGGAGATCTCAGAAGGTGATACCTTATTTGCCACTAGATCAAAGGGCAAAGGAGGGCTCCCTTCCTCCTACCACATGGCAGATGACTTGAAAGCAGTTTCCTAGGCTGCTGGTACAGTCTGTTCCTAGTCCCTTCCCACCTTCTGATCTCATTCTTTGAAAACAGCAACCAGAGTTCTCTCTCCATGGCTAAGGACTACACTCACCTGCTTTGTCAGAGGCTCAAAAAGATGACTGGGAGCTGCTTTCACCCTGCTTTATTGCCTGACCAGTCATTGCTTTTCCAATGTACAGAAAGAAAAATATATTGTGTTTCATGAATCATAAATATGTATTGCTTACAAATATTATGATTGTTAAGTGTGTATATATGTACTTATTCATTGTTGACAGGAGAGAGATTTAGTCCTGGAGTTGGACAGGTTAATGCTACAGATGAGATTAAACGAGAGATTATCCATCAGTTGAGCATCAAACCTATGGCTCATAGTGAATTGGTAAAGTCTTTACCTGAAGATGTAAGTACCTACATTTTAAAAAATATATGGAAATCCTTCCATAAACCCTTCCATAAATATATGGAAACATTTAAACCTTTAACTGTCCATCTAGTTGTGTCTAGACTGACTTCTGTATACCTTTTCCACAATTGTAAAAACTACAGTGCCAGCACATGTATAACTCGAGTCACTCTTATTAGAGATAAATAGAAAAAGAAAATACTAGGTACTAGGGGTGGAAAGCAGCAAAGAAATAGAATTCTTCATAGTGAAGCCTTGAAAGAGATAAGGCTACTGAATAAAAGAAAACGTGTTCCTTAGAACGGAATTTACATATCCATTAAAGAAGAATTGTTGATAGGATGTTTAGTACAAAGTTGTGATGGATAGAGATAACGCTTTATAACCTAGAAATACCTACTCAGGTATGTTGAATAAACTAAAGTTTGCTAGAGTTTTTTCCTTGTAAAGCATCCAAAGACTCTGCTAAGCCATTCCTCTCATTTTAGTGAATGTAAATTAACATTCATATAGGCATTCGTAGATCATTTGTAGCTATTTTTCCTCCTAGAATCTTCAGGTCCCATACCACCTATTTTTCAGCCCTGGGGCTTTTCAGAAACCCCAATTACAGTTGGGAAAGGTTTTTCACAATGTTTTCCCATATTTGAAACATAGATTAGAACTCTGAACGTTAATTTTCATCTTCTGGGATTTAAACATTGTGGAGTTGTAATACTTCTCTTAAACTTTGTCTTATTTCAAACTTATTTCAAACATCTATAGGAATAGAGAACATAGTATAATGAACCCATTGCCAGTTTCACCAGATGACCAATCTTATTTCTACTCTAACCACTAATCTCTGCACCCTCACTGGGTTATTTTGTGGAGAATACCAGATTTACCATTTCATCTATAAATAGAATTGTATATATCTAAAATAGTGGTTCTCAACCAGGGACACTTTTGGCACCCCCCACCCCGGGAGGGGACCATTTGACAGTGTCACTACTCAGGCCTGAGTGTGTGTGTTCCTGGCATCCATTCAACAGAGGCCAGGATACTCTTAACATCCTACAATACAGGACAGACTCTCACAATAATGACCTATCTAGTCCAAATGTCAGGAGTGCCAAGGTTGATCCAAAAGTTACAAGCTTTTAGAAAAACACCTGTGCATTTGCCAGTTATCACACCTAAAAAAATAATAATTTTTAATATCACTAAATATCTATTCAGAATAAAAATTACATGTACTTTTTTTTTAGGTCTCTGTTAATGGGCTACTTTTGCCATTTCCATTTCTAGTTGTGTATGCAGGTACTTTTTAATGCAGGAAATTAGGGAACAATTATAGTTTCACTTAGATGTTAGAATAGGAAGAAATAAAATGTAAACAGCATTTTAAAAATGCAAATACCTTGTACAAAGTGATGGCATCTATACCTACCAAACATTTTTGACCAGAGAATTCTTTTATTCACACAATTCCTGTTAACATCTTGTCACAAATAAGATATGATTTGGAAAATGCTGTTTTAATGAAGATAGATAAGAAATTAGTATAGCTATTTCAGAAAATATTACAAAGATATAAATTTTGTTTAAATGTTATGTATACTTTGTGTTTTTATTTCATTCCTTTTGAAAGCTGTCACCTTGATTTCATATGGTGACTTGTTTTTAATTGTATCAATCTGAATGAATGTTAGCTTACCAAGTAAATTTCCCCAACTGCATATTAATCATGTTTCCTATGGAATCTTCATCTGTAGAAACTGAGATAGTAGTATATTCACTTTATACAATTTCTTTATGAAGCTTAATGAGATAAAAGCACAATGCTCAGACTGCTAGCAGATACTGTTATTAACATAAAACACATTTATTTCCTGTACCTTTAGGAGAACAAGGAGACTGGCATGGAGAGTGTGATTGAAGCAGTTGCCCATTTCAAGTGAGTTTATTTTCTATTTTTTCACATTTGATTTGATTTGATACATTTATTTTTCTTGGAGTGTTTCCTTTGATGGAAGTAAGAATAAAATTGTTGTTTTCAGAGAGTGACAACCATTTTCAGACTTGTAATTCTGAACTAGATTTCCCACTGACATTTCTCTTTTATGATCTAGCCCTATTTAGCAACTTAAAGTAGATATATGAGAATTTTCATTGTATTCAAAATAGGTGTTCATAGCCGATAGTTTCAAATAGCTGAAATTAACCTGATCTTAAGTGCATGCATTGTGCTTCCTTTGCTTCCATTTGAATGTGCCGCCTGAGTGGTGGGTCAGCCTCCGAGTCGTGCTTTCCCTGGTGTCCAGTGTGTCAGCCAGTCAGTAAATTAGTTTCCCCTTAAGGTTGTTGAGGCAGTTTCTTAATCCTGCTTTTTCTTTGCTCCTCACTTCAATGACAGTGTCTTTATTTCTATTGATTTTAAAAACAATACATGTTTTTGAGGGAAGTATAAAAAAAAAAAACTAGAAAAGAGACTCTCAGGGACTTCCCAGGTGGCTCAGTGGTAAAGAATCCACCTACCAATGCAGGAAAGCTGGGTTCAATCCCTGATCAAAGAAGATCCCACATGCCATGAAACAGCTAAGCCCATGTGCCACAACTGCTGAGCCCACACTAGATCACAACTGCTGTGGTCTGGAGCCCAAGTGCAGCAGCTACTGAAGCCATGCACCTAGAGCCGCTGCTCTGCAATAAGAGAAACCACTGCAAGAAGAAGCCTGTACACAGCAACCAAGAGTAGCCCCTGCTCTCTGCAACCAGAGAAAGCCCATGTAGCAGCAAAGACCCAGCACAGCCAAAATAAATATAAATAAAGTAAATTATTAAAAAAAAATTCTCTCAACCCAAATTACACCTGCTTTTTTCACTTGGTAGAACTTTTCATAGACATCTTTACATGTCAAAATATAAAGTTAACATCACTTTTAACAGTTTTCGATTGTTTGGAGATAGCGTAATGTGTGTTACCTGTCCCTTATTGTTAGACTTCAAATTGCTGTCACTACAATGACCATCACATTCCCGTGTCCAGTTAGAATAAATCCACAGTGGACATGCTAGATAAAAATGGATGCACATGAAGCTTTGGATATAGATTCCCAAATGAATCCACAGAAAGCAGTTCCAGCTTATGCTCACCAGCAGGTTATGAGATCTTTAAATTATTATTATTATTTTTAATTTTTGGCTGCCATGGGTCTTCATTGCTATGCATGGGCTCTTTCTAATTGTACAGGCTTCTCACTGTGGTAGCTTTTCTTGTGAAGCACAGGCTATAGAGCGTGGCTTCAGTAGTAACAGCACATAAACTTAGTTGCCTGGTAGTATGTGGAATCTTCCCAGATCAGGGATCAAACCCATGTCCCGTGCATTGGCAGGCAGATTCTTAACCACTGGACCACAAAGGAAGTCCAGTATATGAGATTTAAGAATTTTTTCTTCCCCAAAGGAAACCTGGATTAACAGGACGAGGCATGTATGAACTGAAACCAGAGTGTGCTAAAGAGTTCAATTTGTATTTCTATCACTTTTCAAGGGCAGAGCAATCCAAGGTAATTGGGAAAATTAAAAGTATATTGGGAAAGGGTTGCTTGGAGTTTTTTTGTTTTTGTTTTTTCCTAAACAACTTTTACTGCTTTTCACACAGATTGAAAAAGGACACGTTTTTATTGTAGGAAATTTGGAAAATATGAAAAGGTATAAAGAAGAAAGTACAGATTACCTATAATACCACCACTTAACATATGGGGTTTTCCCCTTAGTACTTTGTGCATACATAAAAGAGATCTATATAATTATACATGTACCTACACATATCGAATTGTATGTATTTTATTGGCTTTTGAAGACAAATCATCAACCTTATGGTAATCAGTTAACCTGTTTTACACTCATTTCGGAATTGCTAGTGCTTAACATTATGCTTTCCCATGGTGACTTACAGAATTTAACTAGTTAAATTTTGCCTTTTAGCAGTTTACTCTTAAAAATAGGTTTTGAATAAATGGCATTAAACAAAACTTAAGCATGAAGCTTTTGTTTACTAGTTGGTCGGTTGGGTTTTTTTTGAAGTATAGTTGATTTACAATGTTATGTTAGTTTCAGGTATACAATACAGTGATTCAGTCTTTATATAATATATAGTTTTTCAGATACTTTTCCCTTATAGGTTATTATAAAATATTGATTATGGTTCCCTGTGCTATGTAGTAGGTCCTTGTTGGTTATCTGTTTTATATATAGCAGTGTTTATTCATTTTTGATACATGATATAGAGCTCAAACCTAAATAATTTTTTGACTTTGGTTGATACATGTTTCCCCTGAATTTTAAACCAAGAAAGAATCCACCTGGGGGATTCTCTTAGTGGAAGGGGAAATTAACCTTGATATCAGTTTCAGGGTGATGACAAAATTAAGGATAGAAATTTCCTAAAATCAGAAGTTAGTATGAGAAAGATTAACTTATATCAGTAGTTTCAGATATTGTTTCATATTACTTATTCTGTGTCCAAATTAATTCATTTTTATTAGGCAGAGGAAGCTCAACGAAAATTGAAAAGACAAAATAAAGAAGATACAGGTATTTTTAATCTTTCCCAAAATCTCATGTCAGTCTCTTAATTGTTAAAGGTTGTTTTGTATAGACTATGATAATGATCCTTAGTGAAGTGAAAGATTTAAATGTAAGCTTTCTGAATGAATGAACATTTAAAGGGCTAATATAGACATAGTCTTGTACTGAGTCACCTCTGAGTTTATCTCAGTTTTATCTCAGATCTTCAGATATTTCTAGGGAAAAGAAAGACATTCTTTTATACTACTGCTATTTATGGAGCTACTTTTATGCATTTAACTGATCTGAGAAAGTAAAATATACCTTTAAGATGCAAATATTCTTTAAAGGCTATCAAAAGTATGTAATAAGGTCAGAGTTTTTTTGCTTTGGTTTGGTTTAAAGCATGTTCTACAAAAGAAGCCAATAATATCTTTATTTTCAGCACTTCCACCTCCAGTTTTGCCCCCATTCTGCCCTCTGTTTGCAAGTCTGGTTAACATTTTGCAGTCAGATGTCATGTTGTTAATCATGAGGACAGTATTGCAGTGGACTGTAGAACATAGTGGACATATCTGGTCTGAGTCCATGCTGCAAAGGGTAAGTTTGAAGACAATTATTATTTATATTTCAGTGGTTTTGTAGTAAAAACCAAAGTACAAAATACTCTTTCAATATCTGTACATGGGACACTTCACTTAAAATGTAGTGTTATCTTACTTTGAAATAAAGTATTTTGTTTCTATTTTTGTGTCTAAGGATAAAAACGAGAGCTTGGCAGATGTTTTTACACCACGTGTTTGTGATTACCCTGCTCTTGTTGGCAGATCTGCCTCTCACTGACTGGTCCTGATCTGTCTTTGTTTATACAGTACTCTGATATTTGTATAATGTGTTATCTTTACATTTGTTTATTACTTAATTCTCTTTAAAAACTTGTGAGTTCATTAATACTTATATTTTGCAATTGAAGAAATTGAAAGTCAGGTACTTACGGTCCTATAGCTAATTAGTGGCAAGTTCAGAACCTTTGTTTGTATTTTACTTTATAGCTTTAATGAATGTAAGTCATTCATAAATTATTATCTCACTAAATTCACATAATACCCCTATGTAGATAGTAGATAGTTTTTCTTCTGTATAGATGAGGAAGGCAGGGTTCAGTGAGAGTCAATTAACTGGTCCATGTTACTCAACTAGAAAGTAAGATAATAATAATACTCAGTTAATAGAATTAGCCTATTCTTGCCAGGCACTTTTATGTACCATACTGGTAAGCCTCAAAACTCTAGAGGGAAGCTAATGTTTTTTCCCATTTTAAAAATGATGAAGTTAGGCTTAGAGGAACTCCCTAAAGGCATGTAGCTTCAAAGCAGCAAAGCCAGAATTCAGATGGTGAGCCTTGCTTCAAAGCTACTATTTCCCGTTGTCTCAGCAGCCTCAACTATCCCACTGGCTAAGATATTTGCATATGTGTACTCCCCTCCTGTTTATAAACATACACTTAAAAATATGAAAGCATGGCTAGATGGGAGGGCATTTTGGGAGAGAATGGATACGTGTGTGTATGGCTGAGTCCCTTTACTGTTCACCTAAAACTATTACTGCTGCTGCTGAGTCGCTTCAGTCGTGTCCGACTCTGTGCGACCCCATAGACGGCAACCCACCAGGCTCCCCCGTCCCTGGGAGTCTCCAGGCAAGAACACTGGAGTGGGTTGCCATTTCCTTCTCCAATGCATGAAAGTGAAAAGTGAAAGTGAGGTCGCTCAGTCGTGTCCGACTCTTCGCGACCCCATGGACTACAGCCTACCAGGCTCCTCCACCCATGGGATTTTCCAGGCAAGAGTACTGGAGTGGGGTGCCATTGCCTTCTCTGGAAACTATCACAGTATTGTTAATTGGCTATACCCCAATAATAAAAAGTTTAAACTAAAAAATAAAATTAGATTACAGAAATTAAAAATAATAAAATGTAAAAGCATGGAGTTGTGGTGTACTGGAGATGATCAGTATTATATGAGCAAAAGATTTGTGGGAAACGATGGAGAAAAGAGGAATGAACATCATTTATCTTATGTATACATTGGCTTTACGTCGTTCACACTAATGTTCTTCCAAGTATTTTGACAATCACAGCAGCCCTATGTATAGGGAAAGGTACAGAGACACCACACACATATCTCCTTCAAAAATTGGGGAGAAGGGTAAAGAACAATAAAGATCAGACAGATTCAGTGTAGTTATATTCTTAGAAGTCTAGCAATGAATTTTTCATCAGGTATGCTGAATATCTTTATAAATGATGTGGCATTAGAGATAAAAGTATGTCTCTTTCTGAGATGATTTTTAGTCCTTAGAAAAACTAAACTAGTATTATAGATTAGATAATTATGTGATCGATGCTTTCAGGTCTAATTATTTGACCACTGATCCTTAGAATCAGTGGTTTTTAAGACTGTAGTATAGGGATGGAATATTGGAGAAGGAAATGTCAACCCACTCCAGTGTTCTTGCCTGGAGAATCCCAGGGCCGGGGGAGCCTGGTGGGCTGCCGTCTGTGGGGTCGCACAGAGTCGGACACGACTGAAGTGACTTAGCAGCAGCAGTAGGGATGGAATAAAACTGAAAATTATATGAATTGCTAGTCACAGCTGTTAGTAATTTTAACTTACCTTAAGAATTTGCAATTGAATTTTCTTCCTAGCTGAAATAGAAATTTTTGTTTCCTTGCTTGGAATTCTTTATTAGAAAATGAACTTTGTTTGGATTTAATAAAAATTAGTACTTTGAATTATTTTTTACTATACTTAATCTTTAATAGTTTGATTTCTCTTTTTTCAGTAGTGGATTATTTTTTGTTTTTTCTTACAAAATTATGTACTTGTATTTTAGGTATTACATTTAATTGGAATGGCACTACAAGAAGAAAAACAGCATTTAGAGAATGTCATGGAGGAACATGTCATAACATTTACCTTCACACAGAAGATATCGAGTATGTATACAACTTCTACTAAACTAACTCAACATATCAGTGATTTTTTAAGTGTAGTATAACCTCTTTTATTTGATCATACAGGTTAGAAGTAGATTATATTGAATCCAATTTTCTGAGGTTATCTGTATTTACCTGTGTATTTTATCAGAGCCTGTGTGCTTATCAGATCTAATTCATTTTCCTAGACTTGTAAAATCTCAGGTAGACCTTTCAGCTGGGTTTTTATTTAATTTTGCTAGAGGTTATCTTAAAATAATCATATGGTGTAAGACGTCAGTTTTTGAATGATGAAAGCATTCTAGTTGTTAACAGTTTGTTTGTGAAATACAAATACGTCACATTTTGAGAAGTATTGAAAATTTCTAAAAGAGCTGTAATCAAATGATGGGCCGATATTATAAGCAATTTCATTTTATCTTCTTTTGCCTGGTAGTAAGCACTATTGCCTGGAGAACCCCAGGGACAGGGGAGCCTGGTGGGCTGCTGTCTATGGGGTCGCACAGAGTTGGACATGACTGAAGCGACTTAGCAGCAGCAGCGGCAAGCACTTAACTGTTATTCACATGCCCATTTTTTCTTCCACCTTAGAACCTGGTGAGGCTCCAAACAACTCACCTAGTATACTAGCTATGCTGGAAACACTGCAGAATGCTCCCTACCTAGAAGTCCACAAAGATATGATTAAGTGGATATTAAAGGTAAAGTTTCCTACATCACTCTGCTTTTTGTGAAAAATATTAAATGTTTATCTTTAAATTTTATAATGTTTCATAGCTTCAGAGTAACTGATACTTTTTTTCATAGACTTTTAATGCTATTAAGAAGTTAAGGGAGAGTTCATCCACCAGTCCTGTGGTAGAGACAGAAGGAACCATAATGGAAGAGGTAAGAAATGTAAAGTGTAATACTGAAAAGTTGTGGCAAGGTCACTTTAAGCAATTAAATTTATCTGCAGTAAGTTGGTAGTTGATATTATTCACAACCATGTAAATCCAAAGAAGTTGTGGCACTATTTGTTTATTTTTGTAGCAATCTTTTGGACTGCTTTTTTTTTTTTCTTTAGCATGTTAAGTTGATTAAAAAAATCTAATTAGTATTTACAATAAAAATATTTCTCCTTTGGGGGAAACATGTGCATTTAGCCTCTAGTGGTCTAATTAAATGAAGTGTAATTTCAGAGTTCGAGAGACAAAGACAAAGCTGAGAGGAAGAGAAAAGCTGAGATTGCCAGATTACGCAGAGAGAAGATCATGGCTCAGATGTCTGAGATGCAGCGGCACTTTATTGATGAGAACAAAGAACTCTTTCAGCAGACGTTAGAACTGGATTCCTCTATCTCTGCTGTACTTGATAATGGGTAAAAATTAATCACAGTTTTTGAAACGCTTGACCAGGGGTTCTCAATTGAGGGAGATGTTGGTTTTTTTTTCCTTTTTTGCATGCATGTGTGTGTGCTAAGTCGCTTCAGTCGTGTCTGACTCTGTGACCCCCATGGACTGTAGCCCGCCAGGCTCCTCTCTCCATGGGATTCTCCAGGCAAGAATACTGGAGTGGGTTGCCATTTCCTTCTCCAGGGAATCTTCCCAACCTAGGGATCAAACCCACATCTCCTGTGTCTCTTGCAAGGCAGGGAGATTCTTTACTGCTGAGTCACCGGGGAAGCCCCTTTTTTCTTTATAAGTACACTTAATCCTAGAGTAATTTAGAAGAGTTGATAGAAAAATTGTGTGGCCTTGTAGTTGGAGGATTTACTCTTAGAAATCTGAGCTAATTAGCATATAATTATGAGCATGTCTCTGACTATAGATAGAATAATTCCTGTGTATGCTTAAAATGTAAGCTATTCAAAAAACCCTTGACATTCATAAGTGAATGAGTGCACTAGGCTCAGTTAACTTAGCATCTGGCTTCTGTGTTATATATTGGATTGCTGTGAGAACTGAAGGAGGTAATTTTGATACATATGAAAGACTGTCTCTCAAATCAAGTCATCAAAACTGTGTTTTAAATATGTACATACCTAAAATCTACTGTTCTGTGATTCTATAGAAACTTCTTAGGCTCATTAATTATTCTCATAACCTTTTATCGCAGCCCTGTGGCTTCAGACATGACTCTTACAGCACTGGGCCCAGCACAGACTCGGGTCCCTGAACAGAGACAGTGCGCCACCTGCATACTGTGTCAGGAGGAGCAGGAGGTGAATGCAGAAAGCAAGGCAATGGTCCTGGCGGCATTTGTGCAGAGATCAACTGTGTTATCAAAAGATAGAAGTAAATTCATTCAGGATCCAGGTAAGTCATAGCTATGTCCTCAACTGGCCTATTAATAGTGAGTGCCACTTAGTATGGTAAGTGACATACAGAGATTTTATTAATCTGATGATAACTCTGTAGGCTTGCCGGTATCTTGGGCAGGTAACTTGGGTGGGAATTCCTCACTTGACAAATGCAGAAACATTCCAGTGGGTTAAGTATTATGCCTGAAGTACACAGCTGACAAATAGCAGGGATTCAAAGGGAAGCTGTCCTTTGTGATAGAACATTAACATACTTTGGTACTTAACAGTCTTTCCCATTCTTCACACTTGTAAAGTTCCAATAATTAGTTGACACACTGAAATGACAATAATTATTTTTTCTCATGGATGGTTCCAGGGTGTAATCCTGATGAGTAAGCCTTGTGAGAAGCAGTGCTTGAGCCAGATTCTCATTTAGATTATTGAGATAGAGACTACCGTGTGGTGCAGGACGTTCTTCAGGAGTCTTGGAATCAGTATCTATGGAATAGAGGGGAAGGAAGCAGGTTTGGCCAGAGGGAGAAGTTGAGCTGTGTGGTACAGTTTCCAGAAGACCTTAGCCAACCCCATAGGCGCTCTGGAGCTAGATAGAGCTCAAAGCTGTCCTGAGTTGGGGTAAGGGGGTGGGTTTTTTATACCCTGACACTGATAATAAACTGGTTGTGGGCTGCCTCTGGAAAGAGGTGTGACCTTGAGCAAAGCAGTGTGATCCTGAGCAAAGTCTCTTAAAGAGGGATAATAGTTGAGTGCTCCCTTTTAACAGCTGATGGAGTAAGTCATTCATTCCTGCAGGGGCATCTGGGCTACACCTTGTGTCCACCATAGATACTTTGATGTTTCTGCTCTTCTATTTGTTTATATGTGCCTGTGCCTCAGTGATACCAGTAAACGTTGTGAGAGCAGGAGCTGTCTTAATTTCCAAGGCACTTGTTTAGCCAGTGCCTTTCACATTGTATGACTAGAAGGAAGTTTGAGAGCTCACTGGTAAAATTGCCTTTTCTCTCCATGGGAAGTCTTCAGAGTGTGGCTCTCAAGCCCCCTTGTTAAGAAGGATTGGTCTGCTTCATCTTAAGAAATGACCATTTGTACCAGATGGTTTACAAATTTCATTCTAGGCTGAAGATAAAGTTATCACCTGTATTTAGTTTGTTACCTGCTTGGGAAAACTGACTGGCTATAAGTGGATTTTTTTTAAGGCTTTCACAGTTTAGATCATTAAAGATTTCTTTATGCTGTGAAATTTGCACTATTCTATTATATAAAGCAAATTGAAATGAGTAATTTTACTGTTAGAGAATTTCTAAAATTATGCTAACTTATGTAGAGAATTCCAAGAATTCCCAAAGAAGTCAGCTAGCCAATTTATGTTTGTCTTCATTTTTCATCTCCTTTGAATATAAAAATTAGTGCCAGAACAGAAGGCTGTGAATTGCCCTTTTCCCTGCTCTGGACTGGGCTGCTGTCCTGGTACTTCGCTGCACCTGTGGCTCGTACAGTAATTGTGGCTGTTCTCTGCACGAGGGTCCTGAAGCAGAATCTCCTCTAGGGAGCGCCCCGCTACTGCCAGGACATATTTTTTGTTCGAGATCATTGTGACCCAGCTGCCTGAAGGCATTAAAGACAGCTCCATCATTTGTGGGAAATAGGAGTCTCTCAGTGCCCTGAAAATGTGATGTGTTCAAAAAATTAGATGTACTTAAGTACAGAATTCCCTGGAGAAGAAAATAACAACCCACTCCAGTATTCTTGCCTGGAAAATGCCATGGACAGAGAAGCCTACAGGGGGCTACAGTCCATAGGATCGCAGAGTCAGACATAGCTGAGAGTCAGACAAAACTGAGCAACTAAACAACAACAGGATTCCAGTTTCAGTTCACAGTTCAAGGAAGTTTCACTAATTTGCTCAGGGTAATGAAAATTAGAGAGTCCTGTATTCTAAATAATCGAGGGTCTTGCATAAATTATTGGTATCTCAAAGGAATAAACTAGCATTTCATTTGAAGTTTACAAGCTCTTAGTAAGGATTTCACAATTTAACGTTGTACATTTGTTATAGGAATATTAAATGCTTGAGTTTTCTCTTATGTTTTCTGTTTGTTTTATAATGCAGAAAATTATGATCCATTATTCATGCACCCTGATCTGTCTTGTGGAATACATACTGGTAGCTGTGGGCATATTATGCATGCACACTGTTGGCAAAGGTAATTTATATTCTTAATATTAGTCAAGAGAAGCTTACCCAAAGACTCAAAATTTAATTTTTTAATAAAGGAAATTCCATTCTAGAAAAAGGAGAGAAAACTAAACACATTGGAAGAAAAAAAGACTCCATTATTACTGCCTAACAAATAACAATTAAAATTAATTTGCTTTGTCAGTGCATTTAAAGGAGTGACTTAGAAACGTCATAGTATATCAAATATAATTTTTAATTTAGGGGTCTGTATTTTTTAATATGGGAAATCTAACAGACTGGATGAAGAAAAGGATTTTTACAGTGGTATAAACCTGAGAAGAATGTCTTTCTTCGGGTCCAAGGTGAACAACTCTTGATTCTAAAGATGCTAGCACTTGCCTAGTTACCTCTCAAGACTGTCATGGCTCCCTGAGCTAATATGGAATAACTTCAAACTTACTCTGTTTTGGTGCTTTCTATGCTTCTGCGGCAGCAGAAGTGCCGTTATTCTAGTGCTCTGCTCATTGAGGTGTACTGAACCACCCCTAGTAAGTAGCACTAGCCCTGCAGGAGTAACCACAGAGCACTAGGGCCAAGAAATATGCTACTTGGTGAATGACTGTTTGCAAGGCAATCTTTTTTTAATTCTCTTGTTTTAGAACTCTTAGCCCTTTTTGCTAATTACTACAACTTAAAGTATCACTTTTAAAAATAATTGAGGTCATTTTAAAATTTTAATTTTTAGATGTTTTGTGGAAACAAAATGTTGAAGCTTGTGGCTCTCATTAAAAAAAAAAATTGCCATTGTTTTTGATACCTCATGTTTTCTAATTGTGAAGGTATTTTGATTCCGTTCAAGCTAAAGAACAGCGAAGGCAACAGAGATTACGCTTACATACAAGCTATGATGTAGAAAATGGAGAATTCCTTTGTCCCCTTTGTGAATGCTTGAGTAATACTGTTATTCCTCTGCTGCTTCCTCCAAGAAATGTTTTTCATGGGTAAGTTTTGGCTCATAAAACCTTTGTATCAAAGAAGTAGTTTCCTTTAGAAGGTAATGAACTGATAAACCACAGCTGGGTGGGAATATCACTCTAGGTTAATGCATGTTTTCCAGGTACTTTCCAAACTTTTTATTTAGTCATTTCTTCTAGCTGACCTATGAGATACAATTTTAGTTTTTAGAAAGGAACAGACCAAAATTTAAGTTTCTTGATCACCCATAAACACGATAAAGGATATAAAATTCCCATGGGTTCATGAAAACTGTCTCCTTTATTTCTAAGACCCCGCTTTAAATATCTCCTTCATACTTTTTTGAGACACGAAATAAATCAGTGGGGGGAAGGGCAGCTCAAACTAACCTTATTGAGCATACTAACAATTAAATATTATTTTTTGCAATTGACTGGCCAATTGAAGAATTGGGCCAAAAAGTGAATATCTGTTAGTGTATTTAAAATGTAAAATTTTGTTATTTCATGATGTTTAGTGTGCTTTTTAGTTATTCATGATCATTTTCCTTTCAAATATGAATTCGATGGTATCTCCTATTCAAACCTGACATTAAGTTTTATGAATATGAATCATCTATTTATTTCTATGCTACTATTTGGGTTTAAATTAAAGCAGAGTCAGTTTTTTTCTCTTCAATTTTAAGAGTTCAAACTATGGTGTCTTAGTCTATGCTACCACAAAATGCTCTTAAAATGCCATTAGATATGATGTAAGCTCATGCTTTTTTAATTAGAAAAGAAATATCATGGTGCTGACTTATATCTGTATTTGAACTGATAAAGAAATTAGTCACTGTAAGATTAAGAATAGAATTCTCTGCGTGTAAAGAGAAAAAACTCACTTCAGGTTTTGCTTTTTTTCCCAGGAGAGTCAGTTATGGCACATTTGTTAACACAAGCTATCGTGTCTGATGTAGCTGGGTTTGAATGCCACATCTGTCCCATATACAGCCTTAGTCAAGTTACATAGCTCAAAACCTCAGTTTCCTCATCTGTAAAATGGGGACAATAATATAACCTATTTATTAAGAAAATTTTGAGGATTAAATCTAATACTGTGAAATGCTTGCAACATAACTAGGTGCTTGCAGCATAATAAGCACTCAATAAATAGTACCCATGATGTGTTGGTTGTGATATTTAAGAAATACTGGCAAATTCTGATACTGGAAAAGTGAAATTTTTGACAAATATCTCAATTTTATGCTAATAATTAGTAGCATCATATTGACAAATAATACATTTTCATTTCCATTGACAAATACCTATTCTAACTTTTAAAAGTAACAAATTTTCCCCAAGTTTTTTTGGTTGTTTTAGTATTTTAATGTTTGAAGTATGTTTAAAATATACCCGTGATGATTTAAGGAGTCTTTGTATCTTAAACTAAGCAACAACAGAATACTAAATACTCTCTATAATCTTTTCTAGCAGGTTAAATTTTTCAGACCAACCAAATCTGACTCAGTGGATTAGAACAATATCTCAGCAAATAAAAGCATTACAGGTTCTTAGGAAAGAAGAAAGTACTCCTAGTAAGTTCTGATAACCTGCTTTCATTTTTCCCTAACATCTGAGACCATTGGAAAATACAGTTCCAGATTAAATTGTTTTAAAATATTTTAAAAGTGAAACCTCACATTTTAAAATTTGACTTACTCAAATTTTCTTTATCTTAATGAACTAAATTTGAAACTGCTACATTGCTCCTTATTTCTTGAACACACAAACTCATGTGTAGTTTATGATAGATACTTCTCACTTATTTCCCCCATTTTATTGAAGAGCTTCTGGGGGTGGGGGAGATGTAACTGAGTATCGAAGAGCTGGCTTTATTCTCCATGGGCTGACTCACTTTATTGTTGGCATTACCAAAACCTTCCCAAGTTTGATAGGTATGCACTGCACTTCCGACCTTGAGTGAAAGTGAGCTGAGCAGAATTTATACCATTGGTTTTAAGGAAACAGAACAGCGTACTCCTCCAGTGGCTGCACTATCAGGAGAAGCACAGTGATTGAGGAAGGTGTCTAGCTCATCCAGAGCAATAGTACTTTTCATGCTTTGAATGTATATTTCACCAGTTTTCACTATGGGAATTTTTCCTGTTTTAATTTAGAATGAAATTTATGGCTGAAATTTATAGAAATATTGGGGACTGAACATAAAATGCTTGTTTCTGTAGTTACTGCCTCATCGAAGAATTTAGAAAATATGGATGAGTTGCACCTTCCTGAAGGATTTAGACCTGATTTTCATCCTAAGTGAGTATATTATCCCTTTTACATTTGGCCCGCTTGAAATGAAAAATTAAATTAGCCATTAGTAAGAATATAAACTTGTCAAGTAGAGGAGCAAAATGTTACAGGACATTGATCTTAATAAATCCTGAGACTTAATGCAGGAATACTGATAACAACACCTAAGACCTACATGGCATGTTTAATTCTCACAAACTTCTCCTAGGTGTTGCTGACTCCCTACTGCACCCCTTTATCTGGCTCTCCTTGATAGCACCTCATCCGTACATCTAAATCCAAGCTGCTCAACCTCCTCACCAAAGTCCATGCTTCCTGCTGACTTCTGTATTTCTATTTACGGTCCCACCAACCTCTTAGTAACTCTGGATCAAAACCAGAGTGTTTTCAGCTTTATTTTAGTTCAGTCTCTCAGTTGTGTCCAACTCTTTGCAACCCCGTGGACTGCGGCATGCCAGGCTTCCCTGTCTATCACCAACTCCCAGAGCTTGCTCAGACTCATGTCCATCGAGTTGGTGATGCCATCCAACCATCTCATCCTCTGTCATCCCCTTCTCCATTTGCCTTCATTCTTTCCCAGCATCAGGGTCTTTTCCAGTGAGTCAGTTCTTTGCATCAGGTGGCCAAAGGATTGGAGTTTCAGCTTCAGCATCAGTCCTTCCAATGAATATTCAGGACTGATTTCCTTTAGGATGGACTGGTTGGATCTCCTTGCAGTCCAAGGGACTCGCAAGAGTCTTCTCCAACACCACAGTTCGCCACATTTTACCCCATAGCCAGTAAGTTACAAAGTATAGCCCAGATTCTAAAACTAGACTGCATTTGTTCAGTTCCAGCACCACTGTTTATTAGCTGTGCAACTTTGTGCAAATCACTTAACCTCACTCAATTTCCTCATCTGTAAAGGGAAGAAAATAATACCTACCTCATATGTGTTATAAAGTAACATAATGCACTTAAAGTTACCTGGCAGCTGTGCCTGGCACATACGAAATATCTCAGCAAAAGTAGTGCATGTATGCATGCTCAGTCGCATCCATCTCTTTATAACCCTATGGACTGTGGCCCACCTGACTCCTCTATCCATGGGACTTCCCAGGTAAGAATACTGCTGCTGATGTGGGTTGCCATTTCCTGCTCCAGGGGATCTTCCTGACTCAGGGATCAAACCTGTGTCTCTTGCATTGGCAGACAGATTCTTTACCACTGTGCCACCTGGGAAGCTGGCAAAAATAGTACTAAAAGGTTTAAATAGAATAAACGTCAGTCATGTGCTCCCACATTCCCTCTTCCCGTCCCCAGTCCTGTCATTTTGTTCTTTCTACTATTTACTTCCTTATTTCTAATTAAGATGCTTAATCAACTGTGTTTTGATTCATCATTTTTTTTAAAAGTATCTTTACAGACTATAGTAATGTAGGATTCAGCTTTTACCTCTTCCCTATTCACTTACACCTCACCAATCTTCCTGTAGAGTTATTCTACAATTTTTGGTTAAATCATTTGTCAGATTTTACATTATAATTGTTAATACTGATAAGTTGTGTGATAAATCTTTCTTCTACAATTTTGTTTTCCTGTGGTTAATAATTACCTTTTCTTTTTTTTTTATGTACTTGGTTTTCTGTGTATATAATACTTTTTTCCCTAAATGCTGCTGTAGGTCTGCCTAGCAGTAGCTATTAGTGCTTGGATCCATCTGATGATCTTCTTCCCTGAAGCCCTCCTCCCACAGCCTCTGTCCTCTCGCACCAGTCAGGACAGGACACAACTCTTACCCTGACACTCGCCCTGGCCATGCTCCTCTTGTTTGCTGGATCTTGTATCCTTCTCTTTCTTCATTTACTCCCTCATGTTGCATGCCTCAGCAGATTCCTGAGAAAAGGTGCCTGGATGTTAAATTTTCCATGTCTGAAAATACATTGCTTGTATCCATATGCTTGATGGATGGTTTGGGTATAGAATTATAGGTTAGAAGTAACTTCACATCTAAATGTTGAACACATTATTTTACTAACTTGTAGCACCCATTGAGAAATTAACACCTGATTCCTATTCCTTTGTTAATTTTATTACTTCTGGAAACTGTTGTGGTCATCTCATTAATTCCCAGTGTTCTGGAATTTCTCTTTGATATTCCTTGGTGTGTGAATCTTTCTTCATTCATTTCGCTATGTGTGTTTTCAACAGGCTCTTTGAAGATTCATATCCTACAGTTCTGGGAATTTTTTCTGGTTTTTCCTTAGATAATTTTCTCTTCTTGGATTTTCTGTTCTTCGAGCTAGTCCTACTGTTAGCTCATTGTTGGCCCTCTTGGACTGATTTTTTTCTTAATTAATTTGCTGTTTTCTGCACTGTCTCCCCTTCCCTGAGTTCCTTTTTCTGCTTCTCTGTTTTGGTGTTTCTCTCTTTGATGTTTGATTCTTTCCTTAAATGTTTATTGGCCCTTGGGTGACTGTTCAAGAATGAGTCACTAGGAAGCTCAGTGGATACCTGGTGGGCAGGTTGGAGCTTCCTGACAGATGAGCCTCGCAGTGAGGAGATCAGGCCCCTACCAGTCTTTTTTTCTTGGGACTCGGAAAATGTCATTGTGTAAAGCTGGCATTTCCATGAGGATTCATCACTGGAGAAACTAAAATCTATGGCAGTGGGTATACATTGCTGATGTTCATGAGATGGAGGAAGAGGTCAAGGGTCCTGTAGTTTAATATGTAGACCTTCAGCCTAATACCTTGTTTTCGAGCCTGTGCCTCATCACCACCAACCCAAGTTGAACATAACTACTCTCAGGCAGGGACTGTCTGCATGTCTTTAATTCCCCCTTTTCACGCAACTGTCTTTAGATAGTTTAAGGGGTTCAATTCCAACATAGAAGATAGCTGTTAAGAAACTGAGCCATTTGATTGATGTGAGCACATTGTTTTGACCTAATGCTATGCATGTTCACTTCAGGAACCCTTATTCTGAAAGCATAAAAGAAATGCTAGCAACGTTTGGAACTGCTACTTATAAGGTGGGATTAAAAGTTCATCCCAATGAAGAGGATCCCCGTGTGCCCATAATGTGTTGGGGTAGTTGTGCATATACCATCCAAAGCATAGGTAAGAGATTTAGAATTGTGTCTTTAAATCTAAAGCATACATTGACATGAATTGTGTGCAGATTTAAATGTGTATTTAAATGAGATATTTAAGTGGGCAACAGTCTTAAGCAATAATATAAAAACTTTGAAGCAGGAAATGTACTATACTGACAAAATATTAGATTGACAGTTTATAAATTAACCCCAGCCACAAGAGCACTCATTTTAGTGGTGGTTATAGCTTCTAGTCAGTCAAAGTAATGTGTTTTCACTTTTACTTCTCATGCACAGTTAATTCTTGTGAAATGACTTAAAGATTTCAAAACCTGACAATATTATGCTTTCTGCAGAAAGAATGTTTTTTTACTTTTTTTAAAACTTGAAATATACAAAGCGTAAAATTTATCATCTTTACTATTTTTAACCACAGAAAGAATTTTAAGTGATGAAGATAAACCATTGTTTGGTCCTTTGCCTTGTAGACTGGTAAGTTATTACTCGATCCATGGAATGGGAAAGTAGAAGTTAGGTTGTTCTGCTCTTTTTAATCCAAAAAACCTGTAATCGTTATTTAAGCATAGATTTATTCCTTTTGTAGTAAAACCCATTGTCTATAACAATATTGAAGCAGTAATGTTTGTAATTTAATTTTTCATGATTTTTCGTTTAAATAGACTTCATCTCTTTTGGTTAAACATGTAAAAAGATGGGGGAAAAAACTAAAAACAAAGTGCTTGTTCTTAAATTTTTAGTTCTGTAGTCGGAAATACTGAACAGAACATATCCTCTACCACATTTGATTACCTGTTGTAAGCAACATGTAAATAAATACAAATAATGTCAGAACAGAGTAATTTAATGCCTGGAAGAGTGAAGGAATATACAGCTAAAGCTTGCTCATTTTTACTGTGTAGCTACTATCAGCTTCATTTACTACTTACTGTTCAAACTTACAGCTGTAAAAATGCATGTAATTTTATTCACGTAACATCACCTGAGGAGCTTTTAAAAATGCCTAGGCCCTACCTCAGGTCAGTTAAATCAGAGTGTCTGAAGATGGGCCCCAAGCATTAATATTTTTTAAAAGCTTTGCCCAAGGCCAGGATTGAGAACCACTGATATAAGAGCGATCTTTGGAGTTTTTAAAAATACAGACACCCGGGTCACTTTGACTTATTACGTTGGAATATTTAGGAGTACGCCCTGGTATGAAAACTGCCCTGAATTGTATTTTTATAGTAAATCAGTAGAATAGCAGTTCCTGTAGTCTTAGCTATGATATGTGATGGGTAGGATGTGACTAGCAGTGTTGACTGTGACACTTTTTTGCTGTAGTAAATAAAGAGTGGATAAATATGCTGATAAGGCTGTCACAGATGTATAGAATAGAGTTTGTTTTATCTGGTTTTTAAGGCAGTTCTTCCATTTTCTAGATTCTATATACTTCACACTACCACTTTGGCAGCCTATTTCTCTGCTAATATGATTGTGTGTAATCTGTTTATATTGATTGTTATACCAGTCAGCCTTGCATCCCTGAAATAATCCCAGCTTGGTCATGTAGAGCAGGGGTCCCCAACCTCCAGCTGCGAACTGTACTGGTCCTGTTAGGAACTGGGCAGCAGAGCAGGAGGTGAATACAGGCAAGCGAGCGAAGCTTCATCTGCTGCTTGCCATCACTTGCATTATCACTGGAACCATCCATCCCCACCCTCACCCTGCCACCCGTTGTCTGTAGAAAAATTGTCCACAAAACCAATCCCTGGTGCCAAAAAGGCTGGCAACCACTGATGTAGAGTAGCCTTTTTATATAACATTATATTTGATTTGCTTATATTTTATCTAAGTTTATTTTTCTATGAGAAATTTCTAAGAGAAATTTAATTTTTTGAAGAATATAGTATATAGCCATTAGGGACAAACTTCTATTTTTTTGACTTCCACTTTTTATCTTCATTGACCTTTGTCTCCTATATCAGATGATAAGGGACCTTCATAAGGTGGTTTATCTTTCCCCCAACCTATTGATTTCTGTGACATTCCTGGTTTTCTCCCTATCTTGCTGGCAGCTTCTTCTCCATCTGCTTTCCCTCCTTTGTCCTATAAATATTATTTTAAACCCCCAGAGTTTGGCCCATGACTCAGTCATGATATTCTTCCCTGGTCAGCCCTGTCTGTGACTCTGATTTGAGTTACTTCCAAATGATTCCCACCTGTGTATCTCCAAGCCTGATCTGTTACCATATTGCCTGCTTTATTTTTCTCACCTGGATCTCCTAAAGTCACCTCAAATTGAACAATCCAGCTTAATTTTGCTGCCTGTATTCAGTGTCTAGTTAATGCGACCACTGTCCATCCAGGTGACCAGGCCAGAATCCTGGAGGTGCTTTAGGTTGCACCATTTGGTCTGGATGTTCATCTCCAGTTGATCAGCAGAGATTGTTGAATTCCTCTCCTGCAAATTTGAATTTCCCTCTCCTGAAATTTGTCCTGTTTCTTCTATTCAGTTTATTTGGTTCAGCCCTGTATCTTTTCATGCCTAGATTATTATGATCATAACCATAATAATAAGATTATTATAATCATAATGATAAGATTATTATAATATAATATCAACATTAATATATTATATGTATAATTATATATTTTATATTATAATTGTAATTATGTTATATTTATAATTATATAATGCTGTTGATATTAATTTAATTATTATTAATATTATAATTATATAATAATGATAATAAGATTCTCTACCCTGAATCTCACTTTCTCCTAACATACTATCAAAGGGGTTCTCCAAAAAGTAACCCCAATCATACATCTTAAATGTTATTTCTCCATTATCACTCACTTCCTGCCAGTCTCCACATCCATTGTCCAGGATTGCAGAGTCGTTACTTGTCCCCAGATGCTAGTTCCAGTCTTTTGCCTCTGCTCAAGTGCCCAAAGCAGACAGCTCCTCTTTAAGAAGCTCTTCAAGCTTTGTCTTCCCTGGGAAATTTCTGAGCCATGAATGGGATATCACTCATCTGGGATCCTGCCTCCTTTAGTTGTCCCCATCCCCCTTTTCTTTCCCTTCCCACCCTCAAGGCTGTGAGCTCCTTGACAGAAGCAGTTGGGAGGGTTGAGTTTTCATTTTAAGATCTTCAAAACCAAAACTAGCGTATGGTAGGTCCTCAATATCTACTGAACCAGACAACATTATAGAAAATAGAGAAGTAGGAAGAAAACTTAAGTCAGTCACCCATTTGTCTTTTTTTATTACCATGTTTATACTGTTATTATAATAGATATTTACATGTAGTTTTGTTCCTACTATATTCTTCACTTTAAAGTTTTCTTTAAAACTATGTATTGTTGCTACATAGTCCCCATAACAGTTTTTGGTGTTTACTGACACCCTGATTTTATACAGCCATCTTCCATGAAGTTTCCCCAGTATTGGGAGTATTTCCCACATTTTAGTGTATTTCTTTAGACTAAATACAAAGAAATACTGCTTCACATTCCTGAGAGTCTCTGTTGTTTACTGTCTGTCTTGACGCGTGTATCCTTGTTAACTTTTCCATACAGAACTAGCAGCATGGTGATAGGAGATAACTTTGTTTTATTCAGCGTACAATTAGATATTTTCTATTCCATTCATTTCACGTTAGAGACATGTCGGTAAAGATGTCATAAGATTCAGTACCATACCATCTAGAGATTTCATTGTGCTTCCAACTTTACTTCAACTAGCTATGCTTTGAACGAGCATTCCTAGAAGAGAACTACTTCATATGCTGGCTTCTTTGTTAACTGTGTCAGTGTCTATTTCAGGATGACTGTCTCAGGTCACTAACAAGATTTGCTGGAGCACATTGGACAGTGGTGTCACTTTCAGTGGTACAAGGACACTTTTGTAAACTTTTTGCATGTGAGTATTAATACATGTACCATATGTGTTAGGGTAATTTCTCATCTTCTATAATTTTGTTTTTAGTAATGAAACTTTCCTCCACTATGAAAAAATATTTTAAAGGTAATACTGTTTGTCTTATATGCAAGTTCTAGCTATGAATTCATTTATAGCTTGCAAAAAATAAAGTCAAGTTAGGTTATGTGCATGTTAAAAATAATTTAATACTTACATTGATATAAAAATATGATCTCGTATTTTTCTTTAAATATCAGCATTGGTGCCTGGTGACAACCACAGAGACCTTCCATGCATATTAGATATCGACATGTTTCATTTATTGGTGGGTATTTTATAATTCGTGTTTGAAATTCTCTGTCATACTCTGTAGCTTCATCTTAGACTTGAGTAATGTAGAGGCAGACAAGAGGAATTATCATCTGTTGTTCTTCAACTACTTCTGAGTCTAATTCTTTTCTGAAGATACTTAAAAAAAAGGTTAAGAAATCTAGTTGAGAGACTTGACCTGGGTGTCTAATCCAGCCTCTTTCATTTTTGCCTTGTGGCTGAGGTCAGTACTGTAACCTCTCTATGCTTTTTCCAATAAAGAAGTAAAAAGAACACTGGTAATGGAAGGGCTGCTGCCAGCCCATACAGTGGTTTGGGGCAGATACAGCCTTTTGGTTCCACTACTTAGTAACAGACAGTCCCTTTGTGTGGTTTAGGGCAAGTCTTGTCTTCTGAGCAAGTGCAGTCTGGTGCTAGATCAGCACTGGCCAAGCAGTGCATGGCTGAAGTTTAGCCCCACCTCAACCAGGCTCCCTTTCACAGGACACTGAGTATACCACCACACACAGCAGCCCCAATGCTGCTCCCTTAATCACTTTTGGGCATCAGATTCTATGCCTTTAAGTTAGTTAATACCTACCTGAAATGATTGTGTCAAAACTCAGTGGGATAATCAATGCAGAGCTCTTAGAGCAATGTGTCCCTAGTAAATATTAGCCATTGTTATTGTTCCCATTTCTCCTTTGAGAGCTACCACCACTGACACCATCATACAGGCAGCAGGAGACTCACAATGGAGCTAGCATTTAGTTAGTGGGCACCTGCCTGCTTTCACATTCATCTTCATTTAGTCTTTACATCCTTACTACTAAGGTATTTAATCCTAAGGTATTAAAAACACATATATTATCTCCAGTTTACCAACAGGGAAACTAAGACTCAGAAGAATTATGTAAAAGGCTCATAATAGAATCTGGGATTCATACCTGGATCTTTGTGGGTCAAAAATTCATGCTTTTTCTGCTGCTTACTACCTAGAAAGATTTCAAGCTTTATTTCTGTTATTATTAACAATAAATGTAAATAGGGGAATCACTGGATAAATGAGATAATAATGTTCTAAATAATTGTCTTTAGTCAGTCCTAGTGGAATTTCTAACACATGCACCCTTTAAGAACAACAGATTTCTTAAGAGGAGGAACTGAGTTCACAGAAGGATCGCATTAAGGAAGTGCAAATGTTCCGCAGTGAAAGGAAAGGTGCTGTGTCTGACCCTGTGTTTGCTGTCCAGGTGGGCTTGGTCCTTGCCTTCCCTTCGCTGCAGTGTCAGGACTTTTCAGGGATCAGCCTGGGCACTGGGGACCTTCACATTTTCCATCTGGTTACCATGGCACACATTGTTCAGATCTTACTTACCTCGTGTACAGGTAACTCCTCTTTGTCAGATTCTTAAACGAAATAATTGAGTTTTCTCAGCTTAAAAAAGAAACAGTACTGAAGGAAAAGGTGCTTGGATGAGAATAATACATAAATTTACAATAAGGCTACTTGTAACGGTAAACAGTAAAATAAACAATAAAAATCTGTTTATCCTCATGTGAAAATTTTTGAAACCATTTCCCTTCTGTTAAAAATCCCTTAGTGATGTGAATGTTTTTACTTATTTTTTTTTATTTCACATGTTTAGTAAAATTTGAGTACTACAGACTATATATTTAGCAGATTTTACTCACCACTTGCTGCCCGGCACCCTGGGGCACATTCACGTCCTCTGTCTAAGAGGTTCCTTGTTAGGATAGTAAACTGTGCTCCGGCCTGAGGGATGAAAGTTCTGTGTGTTTCGTGGGAGCATTTTCATATTACATGTGACTGGGTGAATATATTTGAGTGCTTAAATGATGTGGTCAGCAATCCACTTAGTAGGCAAATGCAGGGTACTAATATTGCCTTGTCTTTCAGAAAAGAGTGGCATGGATCAAGAAAATGCTGCTGGCAAAGAAGAAGAACTAGCAGTTCTTGCTTTGTATAAAATGATTCAGCAGTATACAGGAAGGTGAGATCATACATTCTCTTTATATGATAGGCAGTTCCCCAAATATTAGGAGGCGATAGCATGAAAAAGGAATTCATTTGGGGCTTCCATGGTGGCGCAGTGGATAGGAATCCACCTGCCGATGCAGGGCACACGGGTTCGATCCCTGGTCTGGGAGGATTCCACAGGCTGCAGAGCAACTAAGCCCCTGCGCCACAACTACTGAAGTCCGCACACCTAGAGCCTGGGCTCCACAACAAGAGAAGTCACCGCAGTGAGAAGCCCATGCCCCACAACTGGAGAGTAGCCCCCACTCACCACAACCAGAGGTAGCCTACGTGCAGCAGTGAAGACCCAGCACAGTCAAAGATAGATAAATGTCGCAGTGTGTACATGTCAGAAAAAGAGGGGGAAAATGGAGTTTGTTTGTTAAATAAAGGAAATTGCTGTCTGTTGACATATTTAAAAAAGAAGATGGGCGATCTGCAGGACTCCCGAACTTTAATATACTAACATGATTGGGAATCTCTGCAAGAAGGGTAATATACAGTGCTTCCCACACATTTTTAAGATAATGTCCAGGGCTGGTAGAAGTTCTCAGAACTCAGATGTTATTGAGGCCGTTGTGATTTAGTTACAACAGTTTCACTTGGCTTTCTAATAGTAGATCTCAGGAACCATACTGTTTGTTCTTTAACTAAATTATCCTATTTCTGAGAATCCATATTAACAAAATAATCCACATATAGAAAAACCTGTAGACATAACAGTGTACACTGATATTATTTATATTAGAGTTTAAATCTAAGAGTTTGCTTGCAGGGGAGTAATTCAGTGTAGGTTATGATAGGTACTATCCAGAGTATTAAAACTCTGATAAAAATTATGGTTTATGGTATTCTGAAAAATGTGGGGGTTTTTTATATTAATTTTAAATTTCATGGTACACTTAAAACTGTGTTAGACTGATTAGTATGAAAGTAGTTTGCCAGAAGAATACTTGCTAATATAAAAGTTACAGAATAATGCATAGTGTTTTTATTTTCCAGATTTTCTCTTTATGTAGCTATATTACTTTTATAAATTTTAATAACAGTGTGGAAGGTATATCACCAGTTATACCTGACATCCTGTAATAGTCAGGGCTACCCACACCTTTGACACCAATCTGCTGTCACTTCCAAATAGCAGTTGTCTGTTTTCACACTGTGCTATAACTAGAATGAATCATTTTTAAATTAAGTTTCCCACTTATCATTTTTCTCTTTTTTAGTGCCTTGAAAGAAATGCCGTCTGGTTGGCATCTGTGGAGGAATGTCAAAGCTGGAATCATGCCTTTTCTGAGGTGTTCTGCTTTGTTTTTCCATTACTTAAATGGAGTTCCTTCCCCACCTGAAATTCAAGGTAATTTTTTTTTTTTTTTCCCGGTAATTTCTAATTTATTTCAAAATGTAGGAAATGTGTGTTGTCTTTCACTCCAGCAATTTCAGAATTAAAATGCATTGCAAAAATTAAAACTTACTAAACTTTAGATCATAGCTAGTTGAGTGGTGATGTACAAAATTATAGAATTAAATGCATATTTATGTAAATATCTGATTTTATTTGGATCTCAGTAATGTACTGATTTTTTACATGTATAAAAATATAGTTTTGCTGTCAGATGTTAAAATGTTCAAGTATATATTATTTATAAAATGGGTTCTTCAGATTTTAAAAAGGGAAAACTGAAATTCAGGTGGTTTTTAACATGAGACATGTGGCATTGAGGTTCAAAATACTCATAATTGCACATAAATCTGATTTTAATATAGGAGTTAATTTGCTGTTTCACAGTTGTTCTCTGTGTTCTGCTTCAATTCATTTCTTGAAAGTAGTGTAAAGGTAGACTTAGAGTTTACTGTATCTCGTAGTGCCTGGCCCAGAGCATGGGGTACCTGCATGTAATGTCACTCTCTACAAGTGTGTTGAATAGCATCTCCATCTATCTAGTTGTCCAGGCACCATTGAGAGAACAGTTTAGACTTCCTAATCATTTGCAGTGATGATTAAGTGAATGTTTAAATCCATCTCTCAGGGATAAAGTTGTCTTATATTTCTGTACTTCTTTATACTTTTCTGGAGCTCCCCATATGTTATTTTTGTCATTTAATGTTCACAAATAACCCCATAAAGTATATCACACAGGACAGGTGTCCCATTTTGCATATGATAATACTGAAACATCAAGAAATTGTGGGCAGTTTAGTAAAGGAGTCGCCTGACTCTATGGATTCCTTCCTGTGCCATCTTATTTACTTCCAGGTTATGTACCTGGCCAAATTGAACTCTTCCGTCTTGTGCTTTTTTTTTGTTTGTTTTAAACTCTGCTGTTGCTTACTCTAATATAGAATCTGCTCTTAATTGTTATATCTGTATCTCTTTTCTTCTCTATTTGCAGCTTCTGGAACAAGCCATTTTGAACATCTATGTAACTATCTTTCCCTGCCAAACAACCTTCTTTGTCTTTTTCAAGAAAATAAGGAGATAATGAAATTACTGATTGAAAGGTAATGATGATACAATTTTCTTCTTTATGTTACAATAAATATATATATATATTTGGAAACACATATTTTACAAAATTCTCAGATAGTGAGCCTGGCAAAATTCAATCCTTGTGATTCATTAGGCCTTCTTAGTTAAGGGTTTACCTTTGTGACAAGATTTTTGCCAGGCCCAGTGAATAGCATAAGTAGATTTGCCTGGACAGCGAACAGTAGTGGAGATGTTTATTTCCTCGTACATTTAGTTCTAGCCCTTCAAAAGTAAAAATGTTTTGTTTTATTTTTTCCTCCATTTACATTAAAGTTGGTGTCATAACATCGAAGTTAAAAGATACCTGGAAGGTGAAAGAGACGCTATAAGGTAGGTTGCTGCTGCTGCTGCCGCTGCTAAGTCGCTTCAGTCGTGTCCAACTCTGTGCAACCCCATAGACGGCAGCCCACCAGGCTCCGCCTTCCTTGGGATTCTCCAGGCAAGAACACTGGAGTGGGTTGCCATTTCCTTCTCCAATGCATGAAAGTGAAAAGTGAAAGTGAGGTCGCTCAGTCGTGTCCGACTCTTAGCGACCCCATGGACTGCAGCCTACCAAGCTCCTCCGTCCATGATATTTTCCAGGCAAGAGTACTGGAGTGGGTTGCCATTGCCTTCTCCATAAGGTAGGTTAAAGATTGTCACACCTCTTGGTTGCGGGCAGGAGGTAGGGAGGAAGCAGGATACAAGTGTACAGTACTGTCTGTTGTCCTGATAATTTTTATGCTGAGTTCTTTAAGTAAAATGTGAATCCTAAGGCCCGGTGTTATAAGAGTGGCATTTTAATTTCTTGCTATAGCTTCTTGCTGCTGTGGTAGCAGCCAGTTTTCCTTTATTTGACTAAGTCAAGAGTTACTTTGTTATCATTAAACAATATGTCCTTCTATTAACTGAGTTTTTGTGTGGCTTTTGTTTTGTTTTGTTTCTAGTTATCCAAGAGAATCTAACAAATTAATAGACCTTCCAGAGGATTACAGCAGCCTCATTAATCAAGCATCTAATTTCTCGTAAGTTTTGATATTAGCTTATTGAGCATTTCCTGCCACTGTAAACACTTGTTCTCTACACAGAATGTGAAAGATTTTGCTGTTCTCTTCAGTTTGTGTAGAGAAATTGTAACATCAGGAGGACTTTACACTATTTAACTCATAAAAGAATGATCCCACCATCTTACAGAATAAAGTAGGAGAAACAGGATGCTGAGGAACAAGTTTGATTCATTACAGTTTATCTAAACCATTTGCACTTTAAGTAACACATTAACTACAGATAGTTATATTCCTAAGCAGTATATATTATTTTGCATATATCATTATTTTAAGCTTTAAAATAACATTGTACCTCTTCCTGTGGCTTTTTTCACTAGCATTGATTGTAAGATTTACTTACACATTTGACGTACATAATTTTTAATTCATCACTTTTCACTGTTGTATAGCGTTTCATTATCTGAGAGTAGCAGCATTTACCTATTTTTCCCTCCTATTGATAATTTTATTTCTCCTTTCTCCAATTGATTGTTTCCAGTACCTGATGTTGGTGTATATGTGTGAGATGTTATCTATTCCAAAGTGAATTTGCCTGGGCTGTAATCTGTATGGATCTTCAGCTCTACTTGATATTGCAGAATTTTTTCCCAGGACAGTTTTACCATCATCTCTTTAGTCTTCACTTGTACTTTTTTTATTCCCTGAAGGTGCCCCAAATCAGGTGGTGACAAGAGCAGAGCCCCAACTATGTGCCTTGTATGCGGAACCCTGCTGTGCTCCCAGAGCTACTGCTGCCAGACAGAGTTGGAAGGGGAGGACGTAGGGGCATGCACCGCTCACACCTACTCCTGTGGTTCTGGGGTGGGCATCTTCCTGAGGTGAGGCCCTGGAAAGAGCTTTCTAGCTTTAGATCTGCCACAATAGATGGCCTGTTGAGGAATGGACTCGAGAAACTGCTACATTGAAGAGGATTAGAGGCCACCGTTTTTATTCATTTGAGGAAAACGGGGAGCCTTGTATCCACACCTCGTATTTGGCTCATGCTAACTCTGTGCTGATTCTTCCATTGTCATTTCCATCCCCATGACAGTTCTGTTCTTTCTTTGCGCCTTGTTCTAATGTGAAACTGCTAGCTGTCTTTGATTTTCTACCCAGACACAGTCAGAATTACTTACTTCTTTTGTTGTAATGGCAGGATTCACACGAGCACAGGCTGATGCAGGCAGTTGTGTGTGTTCAGCAGTGTACGGCAGATGCTTACTAGTGACTATACGAGGCATTGAGAATGCAGTGGTCAACACAACAGACAAAAATCTCTGTTTTCATGGAGTTCATTTTCTCATGAGGGAGATAGAAAATAAGAATTTAGAAAGTGATCCATGCAGAAGAGAAAAAATAAGGCAGGGAGGGGAATATGAAATGGTGGATTTTATTATAGATAGATTATTATAGATGGATTTTACTATAGATAGAGGTGGATTTTATTATAGATAGGAAACCAGAGAAGGTCCCTGGGAAGGTGTCTTGAATAAAAACCTAAAGAAGAGGGGAGAACATCCTAGGGTGCAATGAGCAGCAAGTGCAGAATTGCTGGGGCGTGTGCCTGCCATCGGAGAAGGCAATGGCCCCCACTCCAGTACTCTTACCCGGAAAATCCCATGGATGGAGGGGCCTGGTAGGCTGCAGTCCATGGGGTCGCGAAGAGTGGGACACGACTGAGCGACTTCACTTTCACTTTTCACTTTCATGCATTGGACAAGGAAATGGCAACCCACTCCAATGTTCTTGCCTGGAGAATCCCAGGGACGGGGAGCCTGGTGGGCTGCCGTCTGTGGGGTCGCACAGAGTCAGACACAACTGAAGCAACTTGGCAGCAGCAGTGCCTGCCATGTTCAAGAAACAGAAAGGACAAAATTCTTCAAACTGTGTTCTAAAAATGGATACATTTTATTTAAAAAATTATACCTCTGTAAAATTTATTTAAGAAAAGAGGGAATTCCTTGGCAGTCCAGTGGTTAGGAGTCCAAGCTTTCACTGCCGAGGGCATGGGTTCAATCCCCGGTCCAGGCACTAAAATCCCACAAGCTATACAGGATGGCCAAAAGAAAAAGAAACAGCACGGAGGCTACTGCCACTGGAGTAGCGAGTACAGTGGGGAGAGTCATGGGCTTGGGATGTCCCCTTGACATCTCTGAGTGAGATGGAAGCTGTTGCAGGGCCTGAAGGAAAGAAGTGACGTGAGTTTGAGCTCCTCTGGGACATAGATTTTAGGCACATCTTAGTACCCCCAATATACTACAGGTTCTCAGTAAATGTTGAATTGAGCTGAATTACTAACACCAGAAAAAGTTAAGCAAACGTCTCAACAGAATCAGGAAACTTTTTTTTAAAACCCTTAGGAGAAATACGAAAGTAGCCTTTTACTTTGTTCAGCATATTTCAGAATGCTTTTGGTCGAGTTGGGGTTGCTTTTTGTTTAGGTCAATATAATTTATAATGTGTGTGTACCATTTTTTTAATGAATAATTTTCTCATAATAGTGGTTGATACATCAGTACCTACTTTTAGAAGTTAACTTTCTCATATTTAACTTTTTCAATGCCAGTTTTATATGAGTTGTTGAAATCTAATCCTACATGTCCCTCTTCCTCCTTATATTGATAACAATATAGTCCTTTTAGTTATTTTTAATACTTAGGCATGTGTTGAGAGGGGAGTTGGGGAGAGAATGGACACACACATATATATATATGGCTAAGTCCCTTCACTGTCCACCTGAAACTGTCAAGTGTCTCTGCTATAAATACCGCTTGCCTCAGCACCAGTTTTGTTTGTTTACATTTATTTATTGATGTATAATTGACTTAGGATATTGCAGTAGTTTCAGGGTCCATCACAGTGATGTAGGGGTTTTTTGTTTTGTTTTTTTGCAGATTATATTTCATTATATGTTATTAGAAGTTACTGGGTATAATTCCCTGTGCTGTACAGTAAATCCTGATTGTTCATCTATGTTATGTATAACAGTTTGTTAACCCCATACTTCTGGTGGTTTTGTTGATTTCTCTAGGACTTCAGTCCATTTGTAACTGAATCCAAATCTTGGTTCCTAATATATAAATTGGTCTCTCTACAGAGTACGAGAATGTCAAGTACTATTTTTAGCTGGCAAAACCAAAGGCTGTTTTTATTCTCCTCCTTACCTTGATGACTATGGGGAGACGGACCAGGGACTCAGGTAAGGCCCATCCTGGGGAACTACATTGGCTTGCTCTGGGCCTCCAGGAGCTTCAGCATGAGGTGATCCTGATGAACCCTGTGGTCCGGAGGCCTGCCTGCTACCTGCCCGGGGCGTTAGCACAAGTGGCTGTTGTCTGTGGACTCTTTCAAGGAAGCTTCCCTTGCTGTCCGGTTTGCCATTCCCATTGCTAGCCCTCAGAAAGTCATCAGGGCCATCACGATACATAAGGGGGAGAAAATGGAACTTTTTTCCTGTCTCACTCCAGAGAACTGTTTGAATGGTCCTGTGGCATCAAGCGCTGCGGGGAGAGCACACTGTGACTAGTGCAGTTTTGTATGTGAGACCCAGTATTCTTCAGGTGACAAAAAAAGAGCAAATCTTAACTGAAGAGAGAAGCACTTATCTTACTACATAAGAATCTGGGGGACAAAGACTTAGGACATATAGAGCAATAAACAGTATCTGGGGCAGTATTCTACTCAGGTAGCACCTATTGAGTACTCTTGCCTGGAAAATCCCATGGATGGAGGACCCTGGTAGGCTGCCGTCCATGGGGTTGTGAAGAGTCGGACACGACTGAGCGACTTCACTTTCACTTTTCACTTTCATGCATTGGAGAAGGAAATGGCAACCCACTCCAGTGTTCTTGCTTGGAGAATCCCAGGGACAGGGGAGCCTGGTGGGCTGCCGTCTATGGGGTCGCACAGAGTCGGACATGACTGAAGCGACTTAGCAGCAGCAGCAGCACCTATTGCATCAAAAGCAGTATACAAACAGTAGTTCCTTTGAGCACTATTAAGGAATTTTCAGATTGTTTATTTTTGCCAAAATGGGGTAAAAATCTTAACCTAGATGTAGCTTCCCAGGCTTGGGGAGCAGAAGTTGAAGGCCTGGAAACCAAGGCAAGATAAGTAGTTGGGCTCCCCAGACACTTGACTGACTGCAGGGATACACTTGTGCCACCAGTTGATGGTTCAACCTGGTGCTCTGAGAAATGCCTTAGAGCCCTTAACTTTGGGGTGATTTGTTATATGACCACTGGTAACTGAGAGTTTTATTTCTGTCTCTTCTGACTTCTGGGTATTCCTTGTGTATTCCAGATGAGTTCCTGGTATATTTCTAATGACTCTGTGCCACCCCTACCATCCCCCTTCCTCCCGTACCACCATAAGCACAGGGCTGACTCCTGCGGGCCTCAGTCCGGTGCCACCTCCTCAGAGAAGTCCTCCCTGACCACCCTGGCTAACGTGGCCTCTGAGGAGGTTTGTCACATTGGCTAGTTTCATTTTCTTAGCCCACGTTACGACCCAGAGTCACTGTGTTTACCTGCCTACTGCCTGTCTCCTGGGCTAATTTTATGTGGCTGGGACAGTGAACTAGCATGTAACAGGTTCTAAATAAACACTGTTGGATGAATAAATGGAAGAATGAATGAAAAAAGAAATGAGCCAAACAGGAAAAAAAGAAAAAGAAATGTGGGCTCTTAGGAGGAGGAGCCCTGGATGGAGAGTTGAGAGGACTGGTGCTCTGAGTCGGGAGCCAAGGCCTCAGGCTCACCAACTCCTATTCTCTGGTTAAGTTGGAAACCAGAGTTATTCATGTTTAGCTGCTTTGCTTAAACATTGGATCTAAAAGACGTACTTGGAAGAACATTTTTACCTGTGTAATGTTTTCATCCTCCCCCCTACTCCCTGTTTTACATTTTACCAACAAAATGGACAATGAATGCGTAGTTTTAGCCTCTCAACGTTCACCTCCTGCTCAACCCCACCCTCCTGTTCCTCACCCCAGCCTGAATCAGTGTAGTTTATTTGTTTTCCTCTTCTTTTCTGCACTTACTCCCCTTCAGCTGCTCCTAGCAAACGGTCAGAGCTAACATATTAATAGCCACAGACGCCTGCCAAAGAGACATTTTGCAGAGGATCTAAAACCAATAAACTTGTTAACTTTTCCTAAACCAGGAAAGGTTGGAGTAGAATAGATGAATACACCACCAAATACCTCCTGAGTGACATGTGTCTTCTTTCTAGACGGGGAAATCCTTTACATTTGTGCAGAGAGCGATTCAAGAAGATTCAGAAGCTCTGGCACCAGCACAGTATCACAGAGGAAATTGGACACGCACAGGAAGCAAACCAGACACTGGTTGGCATTGACTGGCAACACCTATAGCTACGTCACTACCAAATACATGAACTTGGATTTTTGTAAACCAGCTGGCTTTTCAAGAAAGAAAATAGGAAATAGCTTCTTCTGAATTTGGAAATAAGTTATTTAAGCTTTTTTTTCCCCCCAATTTTTATTTTTATACCTTCTGGCTCCAGGAACTGATGAAAATCATTTTCTGCCAGCAGATTTTCTTGCATCATTTGCTGTGTCCTTCAAACATAACTTCTTGAATTTTCGAATCCAGGAAGGAGCTTCTCTTCCTGGGCTGGACTCAGCCCATTTGCGGGCATCTGACTGCGTTTGACTGTTCCCCCGTCATCTGAGCCATGTCACATTACTGAACACAGGGAACTCCAGGCCGGAAGCTTATTCAACAGCGGCAGGAAGCAAAGTCTCTGGTCTTTTGGGGTCACACTTCCTGGTCCCGCTCAGTGACGCTCAACCTTGAGGCTGGGTCGGTGTGCCCACAGCTGATGGGACCCTACCTCTAAGCAAAGCAGTGTATTTCGAAAGTGGCATTCCCTGTCTCCACTGGCTGTGAGGGGGTTGGGGGACACTCTTGCTGGAGGAGCCTGTGGGAATCCAAAGGGGAGATGGTGGTGTCTCTATGTGCCAGCTGATTTTCCGGGCTGTACAAGGTTGGATTCCCCCCTCTTTTTTTTTTTTTCTTTTTGCAAGGCTTTGGCTTTGAGGAAAAAATACTCGTTTTAAAGGGCTTTTTGAAAACTCAAGAGTATCATAATTTTTCAGATAATATATTCTGTTATTTCTAAGACTAAGTTGAAAGAGTGTATTCATCTAGAATCAAGCACTTGCAAAAAAAATGAGAATTCAGTGTTTTGAAATTCCCTCACCCCCACCCTTCCAGCATTTTCTGGAATAGATGAATTGCTGTTTACCTGCTAGTTCACTTAGGACATTCCTGGGACAGCCTGTGTGCCCAGGCTTTTTATTATTTTTTAACCTTATTGTTCTTACTAAGAGGTGCCTTCCTAGAATGATAGCCGCTTAGTAAAATAGTTTATAACCACGCCATGCAACACACCACTCTGCCGTGATCATGTGTGCTAAGAGCTTGGGTACGCAGAGAGTGATGGCAGGTTTGGTGGAGGAATCAGTTGGGAGTCTCTCTGAGGAGGGACTAAGGGATGAATGAGTAATAAGAGGTTCTTGGGCTTCTTTAGCCAATGCAGATAGCCATTTCGCTCAGTTTTCTTTGAACTGCGTCTGAAAGTTGCATCCTGCTCAGCTTCGCACCCTCTGCAGTACACCCAGGAGGAAGGCCGGAAATCCAGACGCTCAGCTAAAGGCAGTGGGGGTGCAGAAGCCACACTCGCTACTTCACCGGGGTGGTGTATGAAGAACCCCTTCCTCTGAAAGGATGAACTGGACCCTTCTTGCCTGGGACTCACTCACCCCATCTGAGAGGAGGCGCTTCTTGCCCAACCGGAAGAAAATCCACGTTAGAACCCAGCGCTCACCCCGCTCTTCTGGCCTTTCTCCCTTTCTGGTGGTGTGGTCTGTGGATGGCATCATGGTTTTAATGTTATTTTGGCCTTGGTCACATCCCCACTCCTTTAGCTTTTAAGTCCATCTTCTTTTGGCTTTTCTCCAGTTGTTAACCAAGCTTAAACTCCAAATAAAACCAGGTTTCTCCCTCTGTAGTAGGATTATAAACTTCTTCACTAAATCATAACAATACTTCAACTTTTAAAACTGACTTCATATAAGCCTGCTGTTAGCAGAGGGTGTCCCTGGATTCCGTTTTCTGAGAAGGTCAGGGAGTCTGAGAGAAAATGAATTTACATCAAGTAGCAACACACACCCTTTTATCTTCTGGTGTGTGTATCATTAAGCTAATTGTCTTCCCCATCTAAGGAATCATCTTAGTCTTATGATTTGTTCCGCATGTATTATGTTTATTGTAGAAATGTTTATATAAACATGCTTTCCATATCAGGGAAAAATCATATCTGTTTAATAAATTGGCTATAACTTTATTATCTGTGGACAACTTGTAAAATTGGGAATGTATCATATGTAAAAAGTTTAAAGATATCCAAATAAATGCTTTAGGTGTTGACATTACTTTGGGTCTGCCTACATTTCCTTTATTTTGTTTCACACGTAAAATGCAGTGGAATTGCCCCCCATATCACCTTGCTACAAATAAAGTGGGACATCTGTATTAGCTTGAAGTTTAAGATGCTTATATTATTAGTGTCAATAATTATGGCTGTTAGCCAAACTATTTTGACCTTCTGAAGAAAGCTTGCTCATCATTTCAGCGGATTAAGTCTCATATTGACTGACTATGACAGCTTGTGACCTTTCTAAACTCTCTTGGACCTCAAATCACTGGGAAAACAGGGCCCTCAAAGCCTCTTCCAGCTGGAAGTTGTTTCCAGATTTAAACTCTGCTTGCCTATTCTTACCTAGTGATCGCCAGGTCCTCCTCCTTACACAGTCCCCAGACACATATACAAAGGAAGCTGCGTGCTGCATTTGCAAGGAAGTCATTGCCTACGAGTGCTCTTGAAAATCCTCTTAGAAGGAAAGCATCAAATAAAACAGTTCCGATTGTGTTTCCTCTGTCTCCTGGTCATTAATGCTGCTCCTAGCTGACTCCCTTCCCTGATCTAACATCGAAAGTTCCAGGACTCATTAAGTCCCTCTGACATGCTCCCTTCTTTCTTTGTCCCTACTTCTGTTTTTTTTTTAAGTCAGGTTTATTGAAGTTTATTCTCCAAATAGTGAAATTCACCCTTTCTAGTGGATGATTTTATATATTTTGACAAATGCATACAGATGTTTTCTAACAAACCACACTCGGTTTGGTTCCATTGCATCACCCTAAGAAGTTCTCTTGTGCCCCTTTTAGGACACCTTCCCCAATCATGACCCCAAACAACCAGTAATTTTTTCTGTCCCTTTGTCTTGCATCTTCCAGAATGTTATATAAATATATCACACGTAGCATTTTGAGTCTGGCTTCTCTCTAAGAAGACTGATGCATTTGAGAGCCATCCGTGTTCCTTTTGGTTGCTGAGTCGAGCTCCATTGTGCAGATGCTTACACGGTCATCAGGTAAAAGACATTTGGGCAATTTTTCGTGATTAGGAACACAGCCACTATAGACATTGCTGTTCAGGTTTTTGTGTGGACCTGTTTCCATTTCCCTCAGATGAAGAACTCAAGAGTTGTTGCATATCTTAATCTTCTTTATAGCAGGCCCACATGACCTTCTTCACTTTGCCACTTAACACGCATCCTCTGATTTAGAGGACAAGATATAACGCCCTCAGGAATCAAGGTCTGATATTTCCTCTCTTCCAGCCAATCTCGTCCTCTTAAGACCAGGAGGGCATCCTCCCCCAGAAGTGAACTCGCTCAGTCGTGTCTGACTCTGCAACCCTGTGGACTGTAGCCCACCAGGCTCCTCTGTCCATGGGATTCTCCAGGCAGGAATGCTGGAGTGGGTTGCCATTTCCTTCTCCAGGGGATCTTCCCGACCCAGGGATCAAACCCAGGTCTCCTGCATTGCAGGCAGACGCTTTAACCTCTGAGCCACCAGGGAAGCCACCAGGGAATCCTCCCCCAGAACTTCCATGTTATTCCCGCACATTCCTAGCCCTTCACACACAGTGCTGCTGGCTGGCTGCACTGCCTTTGGATCTGGTAGCAGGTCAGAGGCCCTGACTGTCCTGCACCACCCCACGCCTGCCCCTGACTAAGCTGCAAACCTGCTGGCCTAGCATTACAGGTGCCTGGAGAAGGAGAGAAGAGGCGGGGGAGTGTGCGGAGCAAGCGCCTAATCTTATTAACCTGAATTGAGGTTACTCAGGGTTTATTGACTGGTGGCTCAGTCCTAGGCTTGAAAATGCTGCAGGAGGCTGTGTGGTCTTGAGCTGAGGCCATTAAAGACACCTATTAAATGTTCGGAATAGCTGTTACTGCTCCTTCACTGTGGAGTAGTTGTTTTAAAAACAGAAATTCTAAGATACTGTCTTTATCTCTCACCTTCCTCCAGGGTTAGGCTGGCAAGATTTGAAAAGCGGAGTCCCTTGGGAGAAATGAACTTACACTGGCCCAAAGAAAGACTGAGGTTAGACACAGGAAAAAGCTGGTCCCAGTCCTGCTGGGCACTTACAGAGGACCAAACAAGATGGGCAGTTCCCTCCGGCAGCTACCTGAGACGACTGTGAGGATGGCATACCGCCTCAGTCAGATGCAGTCTGTGTGCTGAGAAAGCAGCTATCGGGAGCTGCTGCCTATGCATTTTGCTGTGTGACAGCCCAGCTCAGGACATTCAGACAAAGACCTGAGCTTAGGTTTCCCTCCCCCAGTATTCCTACTTTGCTTTTCCCGAGGCTCCTTTTAAACACTCCAGATGGAGCCTAGCCCAACCACCTCTTACGTAATGGGTGCTCACTGCCCTGTTCTCTGTCTCCTGCTTGCCTGACCTGGGATGAAAGACCGCCCTCCCACTGGCTCAGTCCACAGCCCCAACCCCACCCAACCCGTTTCTATTCTGGGACCTGTAAGAGAGACTTTGTGAATTTACTCCCTTTGTATGAGCGCACTGCCTCCAGTGGTATCACTTCCCCAACGTGGGACGTAGGATGCTGAGGGAGCTTCCTGCATTGTGTCTTTTGCCTCCTCCTCCTCCAGATTGTCATCTGCATGTTCTTAATTCAGTACACCAGCTCCGGGCTCCCTACACAGTCTGCTCTGAATCAACTGATATTTATTGTAGAGTCTGTTCAACCCTTCATCCTCTCAACAGCACTCAAAATTCTGACCAGAGTGGTGGTTGGGTGTGGGGGGGTGGAGATTTGGAACTTTTCCTTAAATCCCTAAATTGAGATTCCACATACTAAAATACTAAATTCCGTTCTGGTCCAAATACTAGGAAATATTGAGATTATTTGGATAACCTGATGGCCCCTGTTCTTGCAGATCAGAGGTGAGGTGACACCCAGGCTGTTGAGACAGCTCCCTGATCGTGAGCAGTGCCTCCATTCAGTGTCAGGATTCGTTTGGTTTTGTTAGCAAGTATTAGCAAGAATCTGGGTTCCTGTGCTAAACACATTTAGCACATACATTTAAGACAGGCATTTAACAAAAGTGATTTTTGTATAATATAATTTTTAATGTCTATTGTACAGCTGTCAACAGCATCGTCAAGCATGTGGGCCTGGAGTGGCATTTTCTGGATGGTTCTCAGCACCCCTGGGAGGGGAGAGCTCCGGGACCCTCATCCGAGAGGTTGACTCCCTCAGTGTTGCCCACATGGATCATCTCTTGCTTGGTCTCCACACTCAGAAGTCTAATTGAATTCAACCTGGGACCAAAGTCTGACAGGATATTCAAACATCTTTGATCTAGTCTGGGAGAGTTCAAGCCCCAGCACATAGCCCAGGCAGCACCAGAAGTCTTACTATCTCCACACTGAAGACTCAGGACAGCAATGAAATCATTCCCTCCTTCCCTTAAAGCTTCTTTCTTGTTTCCGGAGGGAAGTGAAAACTTCTTTCGTAGTTACTAGCATGGGAAGAGGAGAAGTTGCAAAGAATCTTTTAACGCAGAGGTGTTCGGGAAGTACCCTTGGCAGGATGGATATGTGGGGGAAGAAGCAGGGCAGAGCTTGCAGAGGACCCCACCCTCCACTGTGGACGGCTCGTGTGGTCCAGGGGCTGTCACAGCACCTCTTGGGCATCCCTGGGCCCACTGGGGGTGAGGCCCAGTCTCCAAACAGTGGACTCTTGTCTCATTGTTGCTCCTTTGCCACAGACCTGGCGCTTCCACGGACAAGCCCAAGGAGGTCCGTTATCTGGAACCTGCAGCAGCCCCACTCCCTCAGCCTGTAGCTCACTCCTAGCTAAGTGCTGAGGGCTTGTGAAGGTGACACAAAAGCTGTGTTTTTGCTGGGGGATATAATCCCCTCTCTTTAAATGCTCTTGCCTCACGATTGAGAATTCCTCTTTGGAGCCCTCAGTGCTTTGGAGAGACCATTACTCTTAAAAAAATATAACTGTCCCTCACCGTCTATAATTACGTAAAATGGATGACCTGTCAGTCTTTGCATTTGAAAAAACTGACAGCATGTCCAGTACATTTTTCAAATTCCTGGGCTTATGCACCAAGTGACACTTGGGATATAGAATGAAGCAACTTGGAGCTCACCAGAACAGCCGGTGTGTGAAAGGAGAGCAGCCCTCAGCTGCGGCCAGTAGCCCCCGGGTGGAACCGAATTCCTGTGAACACAGAGTCACCTGCTGAGAGGCCCTCCATGAGCCCACCGTGAAGGTGCGTCCAGGGCAGTGGGGCTGAGCAGGACTCATGCAGTCACAGTGAGACATTCATTCCACAGAAGTTTTTAGGGGCCCTGAATATTAAATCCCAGCATCCAGAAGAGCCTCTGTGAGACGGCTGCCCTCTTCGGGAGATTCTGATGGGATCCGGGGGGTATCCGAAGTTCCTGGAGTCCACTACTTTTCAGTGTACAGAGGGGAGGGGGCCGCAGGGCCGTCAGCCTGCCGCCGGGGCCTGGCCTGCATCCTCGCCCTCAGCTTCCACCTGGTTGCCCTTGCCCAGCTTCTTCACACTCTCCAGAAAGGCCTTCCAGGTCTCTGGCACGCTCTTCTCCAGAAGCCAGCCCTCACTCTCACACTCGGGGTCTTCGGGGTTGGCCATGCCTTCCAGCGCCGTGTGCAGGTAGCGTAGCCCGACAGTGATGGTCACCTGGTGTGGGGAGAGGAGACTTACAGGAGCAGGGAAGTAGCGGGGGCAGGCGTCACTCAGAAGCCACGGGGGCCCTTCAGACAAGGCTCTGTTGGATCTGAGTTGACAAGGGCCTGCCTGCCCCAGCCATGCCTGAGTGCTCAAAACACCTCCTGCTGCCCCTGCCTCACCTGTGACCCTGTTCTCCCTTGCCAGTCACTCCAGGGTTCTTTGGATCCTGCCCACCGCAGCCTTTCTCCTTTCCAGTTTTACCATGTGCCATTTTCTCTACCTAGAGTATTAGGGGTGCCCCTCCCCTGGGTCTCCCCTGTCCTGGGGGGCATTAATCCTGGGCTCCTTCTCCATGCCCACCCCCACCTCATTCCTAGCACACTGCTTGGTACATATTGGGTGCTCAGCAACTATTCGCTGGACAGAATAACAAGTCATCTTTTACCTGCAAACAAGGTAATAGATGGTTTCCCTCTATTTCTGTTATTCTGATTAGTATGGGGATGAGTGGGTGATTGGTTTGGATTTGTTCACTGGCAGTCACTGCTACAGACTCTGGTGCCAGAATGCCTGGATTCAAGCCTCAGCCCTGGCACCTAGCCAGCCATGTGACCAGGAAGCCTCAGTTCACTTGGCTCGTTTGCAGACTTTCAGATGAAGTACGCCTGTTCCACGGGCGTGCCGTGACACTTGAGTGTGTGGAGTGTGGCAGCTGTAGTTGGTTTTTAGGCAGCGAGGTAAGTATTCTTTCTACTCTTCTCACCCTGTATTGTGTTGGCTTGCTTCTGCACAAATTCCTGCTTTGCTTGCACTCTTCCTTTGATGGTATAACGATCTCTGTGAGAGGCCTAGACCCGCTAACAGAGAACATCCACCCCCTGAGGGCAGGA
The DNA here is from genome assembly GCF_029407905.1 of Bubalus kerabau. Taxonomy (NCBI): domain Eukaryota; kingdom Metazoa; phylum Chordata; class Mammalia; order Artiodactyla; family Bovidae; genus Bubalus; species Bubalus kerabau. Next base: position 35,680,590 of record NC_073626.1, on the reverse strand, counting down.
GTGGCCTTGAAGCGGCCTGTTCACCTGCTGTCGCAGCCCCAGAAGGGTACCCCATGGTGCTAGGGCCTCAGTAGACATCTGTGAATGAATGCTCTGGGAGTATTTTATAATTATGGTAGTGCATGGTAATAGTAACTAGTAGTTTTAGGGTTTTGTTATAATTATTGTTGACTGAAAGTTTAATGAGATATTTTTACAGTGAAAAAATCCTTCCTCCAGGAAGTCCTCCTGGTACCCACATGCCCATTCTGATTCTTTCCTTCTTTCCTCAAGAAGGCCTCCTGCCACACTATGAATTTTGCACTAGTGTTAGTATTGAGGTGTCATATCCTCACTGGATTGTGAAACCCAGGAGGGCAAGGCTGAGAGCAGAATCTTATCAACTCAGCCACCCTTGTGCCCATCGCAGAGTCTGCCCACTAAAAGCCTCAAGCAAAAGTCAGGGGCATGCAAACTCCCTGTTCCCAGCGAACTGTTCCTCTTCTTAAGCAGTCGCTAGATTTCTGGAAAAGTGGGTAAGCGGAGAGGCAGCCAGTGGAACTCCATTTTCCCACTGACTTCAGTTACCCTTTCAGTCTTCTTTTCATGGGTTTTCAAGGGATGCAGTCTTCCAACCTATCCTCATTCTACGTTCTAACCTTTTCTCCTCATTGTACCCATTCATTCCTAAGACTGCCTTAAGGAGCCAGGGACCAGTAAATCTCCATGAATATGCTTGCGTTTGCCTCAGTGTGAGAAGAAGGCCTCCTTCCCCATCTCATCCCCCCTCAACAGGCAGTTCAACCCCCTGTGGTGTGACATGGTGAGTTAGAAGTGGTGTGTCTCAGAGGAGAGCACACCTACCTGTGAATTTCCATAGCACTAAAGTGAAGTGAAGTGAAGTCGCTCAGTCGTGTCCAACGCTTTGCAACCCTGTGGACTATAGCCCACCAGGCTCCTCCATCCATGGGATTCTCCAGGCAAGAATGCTGGAGTGAGTTGCCATTGCCTTCTCCAGGGGATCTTCCCAACCCAGGGATTGAACCCAGGTCTCCCGCATTGCAGGCAGACGCTTTAACCTCTGAGCCACCAGGGAAGCCCAGCACTAAAGATAGACTTAGTTAAAGGGAACTTTCAGTGAATCTTCTCTGATGAGCAGTTTCCTCCCTAATATCCCTGGCTTTGTAAATTTAGCTTTTGGAGGCTGGGTTTCCTGCTGTCAGCTCAAAGCAAGAGCCCATGCGCCACCCTCTGTACTACCTCAGCTTACCCTTCCTGTACTACCTCAGCTTACCCTTCCTTGACATGGGCTCTTGTTCAGCACCGAGGACAGCGCCCAACACTCAGGTGTTTGAGAATTATTTCTTCAACAAATGAATGAATGAGGGCTTGCTACATCCCAAGCCCTGCAGCTACAGAGAGGTATTAAACCTAATAGGTGATGGAAAATGAACCTACAGATAATCAGAATACCAGGTAAACTGCTACCAGAATTTCAAGAAAAGCACAAATCAATGTGCCTGTAACTCCTGTTGCCTCCCAGTAGCCCCAGAGCTAAGTGCTGTCAGCCCCCTATAACAGAGAGGTTAAATAAGTTTCTGAGACCTCAGGTGCAAAAAGTGGAGACACAGGATGAACCTCAAAAACATCCAAAGTGAAAGAAGTCAGACATGAAAGGTCATATATTAATTAAATGATTCCATTTATATGAAATGTCCAGAATAGATAAAGCCACAAGGACAGAACAAAAATGGGTGGTTGCCAGGGGCTTAGCGGGAGGGCTGGAGGGGTCTGACTGCATAATGATTATGAGGTTTTTTTGAGGGGGTGGTGGAAGTATTTTGGAACAAGATAGAGGTGGTAGTCGCACAACACTGTGAATGTACCAAATGCCTCCGAACTGTTCGCTTTAAAATGATTGATTTTATGTGCTATGAATTTCAACTCTTCTTTAAGTGGTAGGACAGAAACAAAAAGTGGAAGTGCCAGTATTCAAGCCTGGGGCTGCCTGCATGCTGGCAGAGGGCTGGTTCCCAGGAGGGAGTCCCGGGCCCAGCTCCACCCTGTGAATCCCAGTGGGGCAGGTGAGTCCCTCTTGTCTTGCCCCCTCGTTGACCAGGGCCTACCTCAAAGAGCCAGACGAGGAGCGTCACAGCACCTATGGTATTCATGAGGTTGCTGTAATAGCTCAGCAGGGCGGCCCTGCAGCCACGCAGCCACAGGTTGAGCTCCTCCGTCTGGTGGTCGTAGCTGTAGTGCGCAGAGTTGTTGGTGAGCTGGTACTGGATGCAGGGCCGCGGTGAGTTGGGGTTGCAGCAGCTGAAGGGGACACCGTCCACCAGGTACCGCCCATCCACATTGCTCTTGATGCGACTGCAGAAGAAACAGATAGATGGCTTGAGACTGGCCTCCTGGACTTCTCAGCAGATGCCAGTTTCTCTCATCCCTCATCTCTGAAAATCTGGGATATTCATTCACTCATTCTTCTCGAGAACTAATTTGCTGTTCATCAGCTACATGCCAGCCACTATTCCAGCTGCTGAAGATGGAGGAGTGGCCCAGAAAGCCAAGGCCCCAGCTTCCTGGAGCTTATGTTCACAGGGTTGAGACAGATGATAAACCAAGAAGCAAGTAAATAAGGAACATATGTATTCTAGCCCTTGTATAGCAATGGAGATTCGGCAAAATCTTACAAGACATTTCAAGGATTCTATGGACCTGCTGATCCTGAAATGCCCTGGAAGCCTCTGAGCCACATTTGGTAAAACTGAGATCCAGAGTGCTGTTCACTGTACTGATCTGCCAGAGGGTAGCCTATTAGAGGTTCAGTGTTTCTTCAAGATCCTGGGATAACTAGTAGTGTAGATAGGAAGGAAGTCACAGGACGGGGCATTTAGACAAGAGTGAATCACATACATGAGGCATGTGTTCATTCTTTTATTGCCCATTGTTTTAACCCAACTGAACACAAGATGAACATGAGCACTGTACTCCTGGAAGCTATTATGTATGTCAGAACATGGATGTTTCACTGTAGACAACATTTGACCCCAGTCGATGGAGCACCACATCAGTTTTTATAAAGACCAAAATAAAGATTTATGCAAAAAAAAATCACCCAACAACTCTATGTGCTGCCAGGGCCTGGCATGCAGTGATTTCTTGGAGCCGTGCCAGGCTGGTAGGATGAGAGCCGCAGGAAAGGTTGTAAGTGTGAGACAAGGCTCTGCCTGGCATTTGTGACCATCAACATTAGCCCGCAGCCCCTTCTTTAACCTCATCTCCCCCTTACAGCTCTGGGGACCAACCAATGCCTCCTCTGGCCAGATCAGTTCTGTCTAGCAGATGTTTCCAGAAGGCCTGCTCTGGCCCTGGGCCTTTGCAGTAGGGGCAAGGAATGAGTCTTTGCCCATGGCTTCTCTCCATCCACAATGAGCTCTGCCCCACCCTTCCCCGCTGGGTGGAAGAGCCTTATTCACCTGAAGGATGCAGTTTGCACAACTTTAACATTTCTCTATTAATTTATATTTGGTTAGAGCACACCATGCATTTATGTGGATTCAAAAGGGGCAGCGACTTCCCTGGTGGTCCAGTGATTAAAATTCTGCACTTTCACTGCAGGGGGCACAGCTTCAATCCCTAGTCAGGGAACTGTGCAAGCCTCATGGTGCAGCGAAAATTTAAAAAAAAAAAAAAGTTTATGTAGCTGTCTCTGTGCACTTAAGATTTGCACACTTAATTATGTGCACATTATCTTGAATAAAAAAATTTTTTAAGTTTATTTTTTTTAATTGCAAGGCATTATTACATAATAACAGCAGACTTTTACAACATAAGAATAGGGAGCATGTAGTTGCTCATAATAGAAGTTATTTCCAATGTTCATTGAAATGGTAATTAATTGTACTCTTAAAAAGATGTTCAAGGACTTCTCTAGTGGTTCAGTGGTTAAGACTGTACTCCCAATGCAGTGGGCCTGGATTCAATCCCTGGTCAAGGAACTAGATCCCACCTGCCACAACAGATTGAAGATCCCAAGTGCCACAGCTAAGACCTGGCATGGCCAGATAAATAAATATTTAAAAAAAGATCAAAAGATGTTCAGGGACTTTCCTGGAGGTCCAGTGGTTAAGACTGCACTCTTCCCCTGCAGGGGGCATGGGTTTGATCCCTGGTCAGGGAACTAAGTTTCTGCATGCCACTTGGCCAGGAAAAAACATGTTAATGTTTAGCTTCTAAGTAATATCTCCTTGATTGAAAAAATCCTCCCACTATCTTGTTTCTTGGCCTCCAAGTGCCTTCACTGTGGCCAGCTCTGTCTGTCCTTCTACAGAGGCCTCACACATGGACAAGCAAATTCAGATTTTGCAAAAATTCTTCCTGTTTGTTTTGTTTTTACCCAAATGGTCACATTATATTGACACTGCCTTAAACCATCATTTTTTCCATTAACAATACCTTGGAGATCTTTTATATCTGTCAGGGGGGAGAGTTCTCCAGGTTTTAATGAGGTGCATGGTATCCCCAGTGTGCAGATAGCCCATGGGGTACTATCAACTTCCCTACTGATGGACATCGGGGATTCTCCCAGTTTCATGTTAATACAAGCAGGGACGGGGTCAGTTCACATACTAGGACTATATCTAGAGCATCAGTTGCTAGGAGAGGCGTCTCTGCATCAGGGCCCATCTGTGGTTGCACCCAAGCTCTGCTGTCTGTCTCCTTTGGGGGATTGTACAGTGACGTCTCCACTGGCCACATCCACACAAGTCCTGTTTTTGATCTTTGCCAAAATCTGATAGATGAAAAATAATATCTCCAAAGTTGTTCTAAGTTTCTTTTTTTTTTCTTGTTATAAGTAAAATTGGGAATCTTTTGATATGTTTTAAGATCCATTTGTGGTTTCTTTTCAGTGAACTGTCTGCTGATCGGTATGGTTAAGACCATACCATACTGCACGGTGTGGCCTCCTTGGTTCCAGAACAATCCGCGCCTGGGTCATGGCGACCATATTTCCACCTGCCCTGCAGTCCCTGGCCTCTACTTCATGGACAGGACCCACAGCACAGCTGGCCCTGGATGCACAGGTTGTCTAGGACTAGGACCATGATAAGAGCAGGACAGCCTTAGTTTACTCCAGATCCATCCCTCTGGACCACCTTACCCTTGTGGGTCTCAGCTTACTTATCTGTAAAATGAACTTGACATGAGGATTGTGTGAAGGGATCCCTGTAAAAAGGCTTAGAAGAGTGCCTGGTACATACTAACTGTGCAGGAAATGTGGACTCCTGGGCCAGGGCTGGGCTGGGTGACTGAACAAGAGCTTTTGCAGGAGCCCTTTGTGTCCTCAGGGAGCAGCTATGAGGGTGGAATAGACCACTCTAGTCCACTGGGGAGCAGCCACGCATGAGCGGGGTCATGGGCCCTGCCGGCTGTGGAGAAGAGGGGAGCCCCTGCTGTGATCCAGCCCTCAAGGGCAGAGCTCCCCGCTGGCCCTCAGCTGGCGCTGGGTGGCATCTGTCCAAGGACAGAAGGGGTCACCGCTGAAGCTCACCTGCCTGGAGCAGGTGAGTGCCTGGGAGCAGCCGTCTGAACAGCCCCGTGTGGCACAAGGCTCCGCTGGCCGGGGTGGTCCCAGTGGGGCACTGGAGCAGCAACCTTCACCTTGGGGCTCCCAGCCCCATCCTGAGGGGCCAGCTGCCCCCACAGCCCTGGTCCCCAAACACAGATGCTATTCGTCCCTCTTTCTGACCTGCAGGCAACCCCTGGAACCCACTCCCACCTAGGCCAGCCCCAGCATCTCCATGGAGGGCAATGGGTTAGAGCGCAGAGAGCTGGCCTCTGAGTCCCAAATCTGCACATGTGAGCTGTAGACTGTGTGAGGTGGGACAATCAGAGACTGTGGGGAGGGTGAGGTGCGGCAGTCAGTGGATGCCCAGGACATAGGCTCTGAGAGAATGCTGGATCCTCCCCACTCTTGGCCATCTAGGGGGACCCTGCAGCCCACCGGACTGTTCTACCAAGGAGGAAATGGGGCCCAGAGCAGGGCAAGCCCTCACCCAAGTTACACAGGAAGTGGAAGACCAGCCCACAGCAGTTGCCCACCTCTCCTCTTGGAGTTTCCTCAGAGTCTCCAGTGCCTTCCTGCCTGTTGGCTCTTTCTAGCTAGAGAAGTGTAAGTCACTCATTCGTGTCAAACTCTTTGTGACCCCATGGACTATACAGTCCATGGAATTCTCCAGGCCGGAATACTGGAGTGGGTAGCCATTCCCTTCTCCAGGGGATCTTCCCGACCCGGGGATCGAACCCAGGTCTCCCGCATTGTGGGCAGATTCTTTACCAACTGAGCCACCAGGGAAGCCGAAGAATACTGGAGTGGGTAGCCTATCCCTTCTCCAGGGGATCTTCCTGACCCAGGAATCGAACTGGGGTCTCCCGCATTGCAGGCAGATTTTTTACTAGTTGAGCTACCAGGGAAGCCCTTTTCTAGATAAACTCCCTAGAAAGGTGTGAGTTCTCGCCACTGTTCCCTGTCCCAGGAGCCCTTCCTTGTCTACCATCATCTCTCCTGTGCACACCCCATGTCTTCCTCAACTGGGGTAAGGCCTACAGACCTGTCTCATCCCCTCTGAGGCATACTGGGGCCTAAGGGAGGGCAGCCCTGGCTCGATCGACATTGGGGTTCCCCCAGCCTAGGACCTCTTGGGGTCCCATATCTCTGCAACTAGCCCTCCCTCTCCCTCAGGAGTACTGTCTTGTTTACTTAGCACTCGCCCTGGTTCCAACCACAGATTAAGGCTCCACTCACTCACCCTCTTAAGACAAAGTCAGGCAGAGGAGAGCTCCTTAGTTGGTGAGCTGGCTATTTATATCAGAGTATTTCCCAGGCTACAAATCTCTGCTCAGGGCTCACCAAGGGTTGTAGGGGTCTTGATTAAGGTAAGGCTTTGTTCTAGCTCACTCTCTCACAGCCAAGATACAATATGGGAAAATCATCACATTGGAATTTTCCTGGAAAAAACAATATAATTTAGTAGGCGAATTAATAAATCAATAAGGAACACCATATGAAAACAAGCATGGGAGGGGAGAGGAGGGATCCAGGAGTGTAAACTGATAAGAGTCAATTCCCAGCCCGTGTGCCAGCTGAGTGACACCTGTGGAACCTTGGCAAATCGCTTGACCTCTGAGACCCTCAGTTTTCTCACGTGAGAAATGACAGTAAAGTCTCTGACAGTGGTGTGGTGGAGATTAATTGGGTTAATACACATAGAGAACCTGGTATTCAGCAAGTGCAGTATTAGTATTTCTTGGAAGGGCAGAGGGAAAGGAGGGGACCCAGCCTTTTCCAAGGAAGCCCCACTCTGAGAGGAGACACTGCACTGCTTTCAGGGAGAACTGACCTGATGAGGGATCTAGACCTGTGCCAGAGAGTCCAGTCTCAGCGGGAGAAACAGACCAGTACTCGGGGAGCCCCATTCTGAGGGGAGTCCAGGCCCCGCCTCAAGGAGCCCCAGTCTGAAGAGAAAGAAACAACAGAGTCCCTGTTTGCAAGGATACCTTAGTCATATGGGGAAGATGCAGATCAGCCCCAGCTCACAGCCCCACCTCAGGGAGCCCCAGTCTGAGGGGAGTCACGGCCCCGCCTCAGGGAGCCCCGGTCTGAGGGGAGACATGGCCCCGCCCTCTGGGATCTCCTAGCCAAGGTCGAGAATTTTTGAGTTACCTCTTAATTGTTTAGGAAGAGTTTACTGTCCTCTGGGTTCCATGGAAAGGACAGTGAAGTGCAAGAGCTCAGTGCCAGCTTCTCCCTCAGACTGAGGGCCCCAGGCCAGGCCTTCCTGGCTTACAGTTCCCTCAGGCTGGCAGTGCCAAGGCCTCTGAGCTTCTTCATGCTCTGCTTCTCATCCCAAGACCCTGAAGCTCAGCTTGTCATGAAAACAGGAAGAAACCTTGAAGGAATGAGTATAGGGACTTCTCTGGTGGTTCAATGGTTAAGACTCCATGCTTCCACTGCAGAGGGCACAGTTCCATCCCTGGTCGGGGAATTAAGACCCCACATGCCAGTGGTGTGAACGAAAAAAATTATTATTATAAACTGGTTGAAGACGTCATGTCTCACCTGGTGCCATAGCAGCGCCCTGCTGGGTGTTCTTGCCAAAACAACCTGAATCCAGCCACACCTTAGCCCCACTGCTGGTTTACACAGGAACAAAGGAGACAGAAGACGCTAGATGACGACAGCTTTTGGCTGCGACGACCCAAGCCCAGAATGTGAGGAATTTTGCAGGACAAGGGGCTGACTTCCTCCAAGATGCACATGGCTTGAAAAAGGTAACGTTAAGAGTAAGAAAGGTTGTTAGGTCTCCTAACAACCAAATGCAAGGTGTGATTTAGATCCTGATTTGAACAAACCAACTGTAAAAGACATCTTGAGACAATCAGAGAATACTGAATATTAGATGATAGTAGTGTTAGTGGACATGATTACTATTGTGCATCTGTTAAACAAAAACAAAAAGGCAAAAAAACACAAATCCTCTTTATCTCTTGTCTACAGCCATACCACCCTGGACGCACCCGATCTCGGAAGCTAAGCAGGGTCGGGCCTGGTTAGTACTTGGATGTGTGTTTTGGGGGAGCAAGGGCAGTAGTGATGGAACGAGAAAGGGAGAATGTTTACATTTATCAAAGTAAGGTGACAGGTACATGGGGATTTCTCGTAATCTCTCTACTTCTGTGAATGCTTGAAATTTTCTATAATAAAAGTTGAAATGCAAAAATAATAATAATTAAAGCAGTTCTGGTTAAGAACTCCAAATCTATATCCCAATTCCTTGCTCTGAAAACTCAAGAGTCTCTGAGGGAGGCGGCATTCCTGGACTCCCCTGAGGACCTCCCCCAGTTGTAACAGCCTCCTCCCCTGCCTCTGTGCCAGCTGAGTGACACCTGTGGAACCTTGGCAAATCGCTTGACCTCTGAGAGCCTCAGTTTTCTCACCTGAGAGATGACAATAAAGTCTCTGACGGGGTGGTGGAGATTAATTGGGTTAATATACATAGAGAGCTTGGCATACGCAAGTGCAGTATAGCTGGGAAGGGAGAGAGAAAGCAATCCCAGGAGAATGGAGCACAGTCCTGTCCTGGGTGCCACAGCCCACAGGGAGTCTTGGGAGGGGGGTCCTGGCTTCTGGGGGCCTCATGATGATCTGAGATCCAGGCATAGAAGGATAGGAATCCCATCACGATCCACAGGTGTTTGTTGAGTCTGTGTCACACCTTCCACTGTGCCTCTGGAGAAGGAAGGAAAGAACAAGACAGAGACAGGAGGAGGGACAACGTGAGGCAAACCGGCCCCCTCCAGAGGTTTCAGTCATCGGGAAACAAGCACTCATCTAACGCCTACGGGGTGGAGAGGAAATGGCCGAGTAGAAAGAGCAGAATCAAGAGCTGGACCTCCCCTCAGTGGGACAGTGTCCCAGCAGAAGAATGAACAAGCGCTGATACTGCTGCGACATGGATGAAATCTGCAAACAGTGCACTGACCGAAGAAGCCAGACCCCAGAGGACAATCCCGCACTAGTCCATTCATAGCAAAGTGGTCAGGGCAGGCAAGTGGATGGAGACAGAGTGGCTGCTTGGACTTGGGGGCAGGGGAGATCAGAGTGAACGCTGAAGAGTGCAGGGTTTCTCTGCAAGATGATGAACACGTTCTAAAATCAACCTCAGTCCTGGTTGCACAGCTCTGTGAATATACTAAAAACCATTGAATTGCTCACTTTAGATGGGTGAGTTGTGTGGTGTGTGGAGTATACTGTCCATAAAGCTGGTTGGTTGGTTTTCCAAAAATCTGTCCCACCCCGCCCCCAGTCCCAGCTTGCTAATTCCTGGTGTGAGATTTTCGAAACATCCCTTAACCTCTCTGAGGCTCAAATTTCTACAAAATAGAGATAACAACAACTAAAAATAATACAACGTCCCCCCCCAGGAAAGGTTTTGTGCCCACCAAATAAGGATGCTTTTCCTCCCAAAAGCCCCAGCAACATAGCAACAGGACAGGCTGGGGTGAGGGGGTGGGAGTGGGTCAAAGGCTTGTAAACTCTTGTAAAACATCTTGCATTATTCCACTTGATCTCCATGATCAGGAGCCTTCAGGAACCAGCCGTTGACCTTAAAGATTCCTGTGAGAAATCTCCCAAAACCAACCATCTGTCCATGCTTGGCTGAGCCCACAAGTGCCAGGCTCAGTCAGGGATGTTCAGTTAGTTTCTCTTAATGTTGTGACCATGTGTGTGTGTGTGTATGTGCAGCAGAGAAAATTTTTTCCAAGTCAGTGGAGTTAGGATAGTTTCACACCAATAAGTTGGTATGGGGCACTGAGGTGATTTTGATCAAGTTTAATGCTGGCCTAGCAAGTTGGATATGCCGACCGCTGGGAGTGAAGTGCCTGGAACGTTGCTCTACCCTGGGACAGAAGGGGATTTGGGGATTACAGAGAGATCCTGTAAGTCTTGTCAAGGACTGACCCTGCAGAAGACATTCAAGGAAAATGAGAGAGAGGATGAGAAACCCCTTGCTGCCCATCACAAAAGCTGGTTCTACCATCAATTCCCACTCTCCCCACTCTCCCCAGCCCCCAGAACTCTGCTTGTCCCTCTGGCTTCACACCCTTCTGGGGCGACATATATAAATCATGCCACTTCGTGCCGTCTCTGCAGACCTGTCCCCTAGGAAGGGCAGAGTGGTTTACAAGCCTCCTTGAAAAGGGATTTATAGAAGTAATCCCCTCCGACAGAGAAAATACAGTCCCAAGCAGTGACCTTCATTCTGACTTCCCTTCCCTCGGGTTCACCAGTGTTGTCTGGGCTTCACCCACATCCTGCAGCCAGTGTGCCTGTGTCCCGAGTGCCTGTCCCCCTGACCCACCAGCCTCACTCAGAGGATAAACCACCTGGGGGAGCAACTGAACCCCTAGCCTCAACCAGGGGATGAGGAGAGTTGGACAGAAAGAAGAGGTGGGGGAGAGCCACCGGCTCAGGGCTGGCCAACCTATCCCTGGAAAATGACTCAAGGCTCTAATGGTGGGTCTCTGGGAAGAGGGGTATGCCAGGGGCAAAGGGTGAGAGTCTCCTCTCGAACATTCCCTTACATCCCCCTCAGGATGTTACTTTTACACAAGCCAAGAACATTTTAGAAACACTTTATCAAGTTGCACTATTATTACTTAAGTAGTGAACACCAGCAGGCATTTATTGAGCACCCATTGTATGCCAGGCTCTAGACAGAGCTAGGAGATAATCACCAAGGTTGTGTATTTTGGTGCCTTCATTTAAAAGATGGGCAAATATATAGGACTTCCTGGTGGTCCAGTGGTTAAGAACCCTCCTGCCAATGCAAGGGACACAGGTTCAATCCCTAGTCAGGGAAGATTTCATATGCCGCGGGGCCACCAAGCCCATGCACCACAACTACTGAAGCCTGTGCCCTCCAGAGCCTGTGCTCCACACAGACGCCACACAGTGAGAAGCCTGCACACCTCAACTAGAGAGTAGACAGTAGACCCCTCTTGCCGCAACTAGAGAAAGCCCATGCCCAGCAACGAAGACCCGGCACGGCAATAAGTAATTTTAAAAAGAGAGAGATGGTCAAGCAGGGGGCCCAAGGTGTCAAAGGCCTCGTCCAAGGTCACCATCTAATGAACAGTAGAGACAAAGCTACAGCTTAGACCCCCTGACTGCCCCCATCCTCTGCTCTTTCCACCATATCCAGGGACAAACACCTTGAGAATGGATGCTCAGGGTTGAAAAGTTGGAAAACAAGGGAACAGCCCAGAAATTTATGCTTGTAGGACTGAATCCATTCACTTTGAGTGAATGAGACAAGCAGCCAGATACCAGCTCAGTATATGTGACCCATCTCTCCTGTATGAAGCAGACACAGTCCTGGCTGGGTCTCCCCTGGCCACCAGCATTCAAGCTGCTTCTATAACTTGACACTGTCTTCCCGTCTTAGCCAAACATTAGGTTGAACTGTACAATGCTGCTAATTTTATAGGTAAAAAATGATAGAATATTGACAATTCCGTATGTCCAATCAAGTACACCCTCACACACACACCAGTAATAAGTTGTATACCCAGAGCGCCCAATGGGGAGGAAAAGGCTGAACAGTGGGGAGTCAGAGGCTGGGGTCTCTGTGCCCCCATCACTCTGACCCCAGGACTGGAGGCCACTTACTCTTTGACTTCTTTGGAGGAAAAATCCAGATAGCGGTTGCTGATCCACTGAATCTCAAACCAGTCCCGAAAGCCGTTGTTGCCGCAGCACTTGAACTCGATCTGCAGCATGTCGATGGTCTTCTTCATGAAACACCGGCCTGGGGTGTCCGTGTCCCGGTAGAATTTCATGCCGTTCTTGAGTCCATGGGCCAGCGTGCTCTCCAGCGAGCCCCGCAGGAGGAAGCAGCAGAGGGCCACCAGGAAGAGGACCACGTTGAAGAGGACACACACGGCCAGGTACAGCTTCAGCCAGGGCTTCCACTTGGCGTACTTGGCAGGGTCCAGGGCGTCGTAACAGATCTTGCCAGCCAGAGAATTGAAGACACACGACAGCACCCCCACCCCGATCAAGGAATTGGGCACAAAATGGCTCTCAGAATTATTCATCACATCACTTCTCTTCCGGAGTTCAATCTTCAGGAACAGCCCTAAGCCGAAGATGATGATACCAGCCAACACGGAGAACCAGTTCATGAGCCAGAGCCCTTGGGCCAACTTGACCCGCTTCTTCTGGTCAAATTTGACTTTCAGCAGCGCCATACTTGCAGGGTGCAGTCCGGGTAGCCTCCCACAGCACAGCTCTCACTCCTGACCTCAATAAGCCCAGAGGCTGAAGACTCAGGGCCTTGGGAAAGGTGCAGACGGTCCAAGCTGAAGGGAGCTGCTCTGGGGGCTGCCCATGTTGTGCCCCCTAGCCCGGGACCCCTGTTAACCCTCGAGTGGGAGCAGGGACCTCAGAGTCACAGCTCATGAAGGAGCCAGTCCTCCCCGTCGTTGCTGTAGCTCCCTTCCCAACCAAAGAGGGACAGCCTGAAGGCTGCAGATTAAAAGTGGGATCCACAAGACATCTTGCTAATCTCTTTAGCCGGGTTCATCCCATTAGATAAAGCCGTGCCAGTTTCAGAACATGCTCAACAAGCGCCTCCATGGACAACCTGGAGCAGAGAGCTCTGGGTTCAGCTTGGAGCATCAGGAGCAAAAAAGACGAGACTGGCCAGAGGAATGGGCTTCATCTGCAAGTCTAGCTCAGATCATATCATGTGTCTCCCCAGAAGCACATTTCCAGGCTAACCTCCTTCAAAATTTGAAACATTCTAATGGGTGGCAAAGAGTTGGACAGGACTTAGTAACTAAACAACAAATGGGACAAAAGAGATCATTATCCAAGTTGAAAAACAAATGACAGATTGTGAGAAAACATTTGCAACATGTTAAAAAAAAGAAAAAGCCACAGTTCCACATCTTAAAAAATCAACAATCACCTGAAAAAACAGGCAAAGGAAATGAACAGGTGATTTATAACAAGTGAATCTGGAAAGTCCAAGGATCTGGAAAACATGTCAATCTAAGTAGAACAATTGGGCAACGCAATTAAAACAACAATAAAAGACCATACTTGACCCATCAAATTGAACATCTGTCAAAATTCTGTCACCAGTGCAAACAAAGATAACAGAAATGAAATGTACATCCTTGATGAATCTGTAAATTTATTGTTATTTTTAAGTAATAGATTCTATTTCCTAGAGCAGTTTTAGGTTTACAAAAGAATGAACAGAAAATACAGAGTTTCTAGATACTCCTTTCCTCCAACCAGTTTCCCTATATTTAACATCTTACACTTGTGTGATACATGATGAGTCAGCTTCGGTATGTTATTAACTAAAGTCCATAGTTTACATTAGGGTTAACTCTTTGTGTTGCACGGTTCTATGGGTTTTGCTAAATGCATAATGGCATGTTTCCACCATCATATCACATTAATGTTAGTCGCTCAGTCGTGTCAGACTCTTTGCGATCCCATGGACTATAGCCCGCCAGGCCCCTCCATCCATGGGATTCTTCAGGCAAGAATAGTGGAGTGGGTTGCTATTCCCTTCTCCAGGGGATATTCCCAACCCAGGGATTGAACCCCCGTCTCCTGCATTGCGGGCAGAGTCTTTACTGTCTGAGCCACCAGGGAAGTCCATCATATAATATCGTATAGTATTATATCATTATGTCATATAGTATTGTACAGTGGAGAAGGCAGTGGCACCCCACTCCAGTACTATTGCCTGGGAAGTCCCATGGATGGAGGAGCCTGGTAGGCTGCAGTCCATGAGGCTGCTAAGAGTCGGACACAACTGAGCGACTTCCCTTTCACTTTTCACTTTCATGCATTGGAGAAGGAAATGGCAACCCACTCCAGTGTTCTTGCCTGGAGAATCCCAGGGATGGGGGAGCCCGGTGGGCTGCCATCTATGGGGTCACACAGAGTAGGACACGACTGAAGCGACTTAGCAGCAGCAGCAGCAGTATTGTACAGAATGTTCTCACTGCTGTAGATATCCTCTTCATTTTTCCTCCCCTCCCTGCCCAATCCCAGGCAGCTACTGTCTCTACAGTTTTACCTTTTCCATGTCATATTGTTGGAATCATACAGAATGTAACTTTTTCAGACAGGTTTCTTTCCCTTCACAATATGCGCTTAATGTTTCTCCATCTTTTTGTGGCTTGATGTTGTTGTTCATTCACTAAGTTGTGTCTGACTCTTTGTGACCCCCTGGACTGCAGCATGCCAGGCTTTTCTGTCCTTCACTGTCTCCCAGAGTCTGCTCAGTTCACGTCCATTGAGTTGGTGATGCTATCTAACCATCTCATCCTCTGCCGTCCCCTTCTCATTTACCTTCAATCTTTCCCAGCATCCGAGTTTTTTTCCGGAGAGTTGGCTCTTCACATCAGGTGGCTATAGTGTTGAAGCATCAGCTTCATCATCAGTCCTTCCAATGAATAATCAGGGGTAATAGCTCATTTCTATTTATCACTGAATAATATTCCATTAATATGAATGTATCATGGTGTGTTTATCAGTTCACCTATTAGAGGGCAACTTGACTGCTTCCAGTTTGGGGCAATTATAAATAAAGCTGCTACCAAAACTCTGGTCTGCAAGTTTTTGCGTGGACATAAGTTTTCAACTCATTTGGGTAAATATCTAGGAGTGCAATTGCTGGATCATACAGTGAGACTATGTTTAGCTTTGTAAAAACTTGCCAAAGTATCCTATACTATTTTGCATCCCCACCAGCAATGAATTAGAGTTCCCATTGCTCCACACCCTAGCTGCATTTGGTGTTGTTAGCGTTCTGGATTTTAGCCATTTTAATAGGTGTGTTGTGGCATCTCGCTAGTTTTAATTTGCATTTCCCAAAGGCATACGATGCAAAGCATCTTTTCATATGCTTATGTGTTATCTGTATATCTTCTTTGGTGAATGTCTGTCTAGCACTTTTGCCCACTTTTTAATTGGAATATTTACTTTAGACTTTCTGCAGCCATTTTAGAGAGTAATTTATCTATCTGTATTAAAATTTTAAGTGCACATACCCAATGATAATGCAATTAGACTTCTCAAAACAGTCTATGCATAAGTACAAGGAGTTTTAAGAACAAACCCATCTTGTCCTCAAATTCCTGTCCACTGAATACTAAGGAAGTTTCCATGATTAGAATAAGAGGCGTGTGAGCTCAAGGCAGTAAGAGGGTCGAATCTCCAACCTGGAATCTCCTTTTTTCCCTTCTGTGTTGATTCTACTAGACTCACCACCTACACACTCTTTAAGATCTCCTCTTTAAGTCACTAAGGAAAAATCAAAGGAGTATTTCTCTATGCATAAACGAGATGTGAGAACAAAGCAATGGGACATGATTTTTGTTTTTTCCCTTCCAATGTAGTCACCTCAGCAAACAAAACACTTATTCCATTGCTAGACCCAAGTTTTAACTCCAGTTTGGGACTGATCTCTGAGACCAGGTTCTGAGCCTTATGGGGAAAATCAGCCTTGCTATTTTATTGTCAGACCACTCCTCACAGCTAAGATTCAGCTTCTAAATAGCTTTGGACCCTCAAAGGATTTCAACTCTTCATCATCAGAGACACTGAATAGAATGTGCTGCAAAGTTCTCCCTCCGCCTAAGAGAGGACATTCGGACAACCAGAAATATGACCATACTCATACCTCATATGCACAAAATCTGAGGACAATTGTTCCCAGAGAAAAGGGACGTGGATGATTGTGAAGCTATCAGAGAATCTATTAGGAGCACATATGCATATGAGAAAAATCAAAGGGAAGAAGAAGAAAGATTTGACACTGAAAACAGAAACAAATGTTTAAAATAGCTCTGCAGGGATAAACCAATTAGTCAAGGACCTCCTTCTCCTCAGATGACCCCAAAGTGTACACCCTGAGGAGGGGCGCTGTGGAGTAGCCGCAAGTCAGTGGTTTCCCCCTAGTGGCCAAAAAGAGAATGACTTCAGTGGATGGAAGAGAGATTTCTGCTCTCAGGCTAGAATCACTCAGGATGTTAAATTACATAGAAAGGCAAGAGAGAAAGGACACGTCGGACATGTTCCTGGCCATACTTTTCAAGTAGGAAGCAAGGCAGGATATGATGAGGAACGAGCCAAGAAGAGCAAACTGCAGAGGAAAGATGCATCTCTGGAAGAGGATGGGGAAAGCTGGCTATCTTTCCCACTGAACCAATGGATGTAAGTCTAGACTCTGTAAATCTATTATAAAGAGAATAGCACAGGTTAATTGAATTAGGAGTGATTAGTTTTTCTTCCTTACTATTTCCTTTAATGGAATGAAAATAATGAATTTATACAATTAAAGGGGAAAAAAAAGAACCCAAGAGATCTTCTCCCTGCATTTCCTACCCAAGGAAGAATGAAGCACACCTTGGCTCTTTGAGAAATTAGCTGATCCTTGTTTTCTTAACCTATCTCCCTTATCATTCTGACTCTACTCTGAGCTCTTTTTCCTTCTCCCTTCCTTCTTCTTTTCTTTCTTCTTGTTAAATATATCATACATAAAGAGCATAAAGAATAATGTTCATTTACTACATAAAGGATGGAACTGCAAAGCAACAAAAATCTTTTCTCACGAATCTTTGCCCTCCCTCTTTCAGAGATAGTCCCGGTTACTCTTCAGAATGAAGACAAAACATGGGACTTTCCTGGTGGCAGAGTGGATAAAAGTTTGCCAGCCAACGTCGGGGTCGTGGGTTTGATACCTCGTCCAGGTAGATTCTACATGCCGCAGATCAGCTTAGCCCGTGCACCACTTACTACTGAGTCCCTCCTCTAGGGCCCACAAGGCAGAAGTGCTGGGCCCGTAAGCTGCGACTAGTGAAGCCCAGGTGCCTGGAGCCTGTGCTCCACAACAACAGAAGCCACTGCCTGTGCGCCCCAACTGAGAGTACCCTCCGCTCGCTGCAACTGGAGAAAGCCTGCGCAAAAGCAACAAAGACCCGCACAGCCACACACACACAAAAAATACCAAGCAGGACCATTGGAACCAGTTTAAACTTGAAAACTCCATAATGAACACAAGCTCTGATTTGATAAGAACGAAAAAAGAAAGACCATAAAAACTGTTCAGTTCAGTTCAGTCGCTCAGTCATGTCCGACTCTTTGCGACCCCATGAATCGCAGCACGCCAGGCCTTCCTGCCCATCACCAACTCCCAGAGTTCACTCAAACTCACGTCTATCGAGTCAATGATGCCATCCAGCCATCTCATCCTCTGTCGTCCCCTTCTCCTCCTGCCCCCAACCCCTCCCAGCATCAGAGTCTTTTCCAATGAGTCAACTCTTCGCATGAGGTGGCCAAAGTACTGGAGTTTCAGCTCGAGCATCATTCCTTCCAAAGAAATCCCAGGGCTGATCTCCTTCAGAATGGACTGGTTGGATCTCCTTGCAGTCCAAGGGACTCTCAACAGTCTTCTCCAACACCACAGTTCAAAAGCATCAATTCTTCGGTGCTCAGCCTTCTTCACAGTCCAACTCTCACATCCATACATGACCACAGGAAAAACCATAGCCTTGACTAGACGGACCTTTACTGGCAAAGTAATGTCTCTGTTTTTGAATATGCTATCTAGGTTCGTCATAACTTTCCTTCCAAGGAGTAAGCGTCTTTTAATTTCATGGCTGCAGTCACCATCTGCAGTGATTCGAAAGAATATTTTTAGAAAGAGTTAAATAGCAAGAAAATATCCCTCTGCATGTCCCTCTGTGACAGCCAGCTAACTACTCACTTCTGCCTTTGTAGTGTAAAAGCAGCCATAGACCATATATAAACTAATGAGCATGGTTCTTTTCCAATAAAACTTTATTTACAAAAACAGATGACAGGCCAGGTTTCACCCACCAGCTGTAATGCCTGCTGTAGAGCAGCATTGTTCAATAGAAATATAGAGCAAGCCACATTTTAGATGCTCTTGTACCCAGTAAAAAAAAGGTAGAATTAATTTGAATGTATGCAATATAACATTTTCAAAATATTATCATTTCAACATGTTATTAATAAAATATATTAATAAGTTACTTTATGTTTTTTCATATTCAGTCTTCCAGAGCTGCTGTTCGCTTTATACCCATGGCACATCTCAGCTGTGACTAGTCCATTTCAAGTGCTCTGAGGTCACACTCAACTAGTGGCTACTGTACTGGATGGCACAGCTCTTTATTTCTGAAACTCTGATCAAACATAGGTATGATCTTGATAAAAACACTGAGCAAACCAGGAACAGAAGGAAGCTACCTCACCATAATAAAAGCCGTATGTGAAAAACAACAGCAAAGTTCAGGTAAGGCCAATAGGGAGGCGAGGAAGTGATACAGGAAGGAAGGCTAATAAAGAGTGTGCTGTGAAGCTGGCTTCCACCTTGAGGAACTCCCCCAGGAAACACACCTCAGAATTATTCCCTTCATGGACTCCTGACTACCATTTAATTGGTCCCAGGGAGCAGTGCTTTAGCTCTTCTGGCCTGCCACACCAGGACAGCAACTTGGCTTCCAACAGCTCTGGGAACCAGAACCCTAGGGACCAAATCCTGGCAGTTGAAAGTCTACTGGGGCACCAAGGAATGAAAAGTCCAAGGAATATGAGCGGTCAGTGGCCCCTTCTGTTACTCTGATATTACTTAAAATAATAGAAAGTGCTCTTAGAATAAATTTCTGATAAGAGAAATCACAAACAGCACTTTTTACTTATTTCTTTTTTTAAAGATTATACTCCATTTATAGTCATTTTTAAACTTTTGCTACATTCCCCATTTTGTACAGTATATCCTTGTTGCTTGTGCTGTGCTTAGTCGCTCAGTCGTGTCCGACTCTGTGACCCCATGGACCATATAGCCCACCAGGCCCCTCTGTCCATAGAGATTCTCCAGGCAAGAATACTGGGGTGGGTTGCCATGCCCTCCTCCAGGGGATCTTCCCAACCCAGGGATTGAACCCAAGTCTCCCGCATTGCAGGTGGATTCTTTACCATCTGAGCTACCAGGGAAGCCTTTAGTTTATATTTGATCATGTGTACCTCTTAATTCCCTACCCCCTTGCCCTTCCCCACTGGTAACCACTAGTTTGTTCTCTGTATCTGTGAGTTTCAAGCAGCACTCTTAAATATTTATTGACTTATTTAGCTGCGTGAAGTCTTAGTTGCAACACGCAGGATCTCCCTTGTGCCATGTAGGGCCTTTCATTGCAGCTCACAAACTCTCCAGTTGTGGTGTGCAGGCTCAGGGGTTGCAGGCAGGGGCTTAGTTTCTCTGCAGCATGTGGGATCTTAGTTTCCCAACCAGGGATCGAACCTGAGTTCCCCGCACTTCAAGGTGGATTCTTAACCACTGGACCATCAGGAAGTCCCAGCACTTTTGATTAAGCCCGCTAGGGACACATCCCAGTCATAGGAGCTACTGGACTGAACAGATAGATTGCTTCCTTATTGTCAGTCACAAGTCAGGCTATTCAGGTCTCACTCGTATTTCCAGTGCAGGTAACACATTTCCTACCATAAAAATGCCAAAACTGAAGATGAAAAGAAATGAAAATAAAATACAAATATACAAGGAACATAAAGCAAATATGTATTATGTAAATTGTTGATATTCTTTTTGAGGAAGTTTTATGTACAAGCTGGGTTTGCTAATGTTTCTTAAACTACAGCTTCAGTGTAATGTTCTTAGTGAATGTCCATAAGCTTTCTAATTGCTCAAGGACCTTAAAAATCTTTCAACATTCCAGGCTTCCTTCTTGGAAATTTCCATAACCAATGAGATATGTGTGAATGGCCCTCCCCTTTTCCTCCCTCCTCCATTTCCTTCTCCTCAAAGATTACAGCTAACTTCAGTGTGAGTCTTGGTATTTTGTATTGGTGCTGGAAGCTTCACTTGTTCTTTTCCTGTAGAGGTCATTCTTTGGTCTTTCTGAGAAGTTTTTCCTTTGATATCTTTTCTTAAACTTCTTAAAAGAGACTGATTGCTGAAATTATTGCTGGACCTAATTCTCTGTATCTGATCATGCTCCCAGGCCCTCTAAAGTTCTGTTATCACAGGAAAGTCAACCGAATTGGCCTACACTTGTCCATTTCTTCACATCTTTTTCTTTCCCTCAAAAATTGCCCCTACTGGAGAATGCAACTTGGCCTCAGAGACTGACTCATTTATTTATTTTTTTCTTGCTCCTATTGTCTCAAAATAGCATTCTTTGTTCTCAAAGAGACTGAGAGAAATCCTAGAAGACTTCCCAGAGGAGGTGGCAATTGGTTTGTGCAAAATTTTGGCAAGTGCTCATGGTCTCAAGCTGTGTGGGAACTACTTGAGAAAAGGCCAGGAAGAATGGCAGAATGTGTTTGTACCAAATATATTCCACTTGTTCCTCCAAATCTAACCTTCACTTTCCTCCACCCTGGAGCTCTGTATTCTGGGGGTTGACCCATAGGGACTGCATCAACCGACCTCCTTGCCCTAAAATTTTAATGGGGCTCAGCCCGTGGAAGGCATCATGGGAGAGAGTTTGGAAATTCATGTTGCTCTCCCACCTACAGGTCACAGCAGACTGGCTGCGTCCGTCCACTGAAGGCCACCACTGTGTCCAGTAGCGTGCTCTCTTTCTGGGTTCAGGGAAAAGTATAGTCCCTTCAGCCCTAGGAGTGATAACAGGTGTTGCACTATCTGTTATTACTTTTCCTAAACTCTGCCCATGGCTTTGTAAATAGCTCCTGTGTTAGACTCTTCTCAAATTATCCGTTTCAAGTATGCCATCTGTTTCCTGCCAGGCCCCTCACTGATACCGTGTGTTTGATTAATGGGTATTAGTTCAGACTAGTTGGAGCATGAAGTGTGTGTGATGAAACAGTAAAACATCATGTAGGAACAGGAGGCTAAAAGCTGGTGGTGAAGGTACTTGCCTTCCAGGCCAGACAGTCTAGCAGGCTCTGGGAATCTCAGAAGGTTTTAGACCAGGAGTAACATGCTTTAAGACAACGAATTTGGCAGCTGCATGCAGAATGGTTTAGAAACTAGAGCTGGGGAGACAAATTAGGACAGAATTACTATTACAGGAAGATAACATTTTGTAACTTTCAGATTGGCAAGGATCCAAAACTTTGATAACACAGCATGTCAGTAAAGATGTGAAGAAATAGCACACTCGATCTTTGATAGTGAGCGTGTATATTGATAAACCTCTTCAGAAGGCAATTTGATAATATCTGTCAACATAGAAGTTGGCAGAGGAAGAAATGGTTAAATAGCATCACGGACTCAATGGACATGAATTTGAGCAAACTCCAGGAGATGGTAAAGGACAGGAGAGACTGGCATGCTGCAGTCCATGGGGTCGAAAAGAGTCAGACACGACTTACGAACTCAAAAACAACAAATCAACATAATAAATGTTTTATAACCTATTGATCCAGCAATTGCATTTTGAAGAAGGAAATGGCAACCCACTCCAGTATTCTTGCCTGGAGAATCCCAGGGACTGCGGAGCCTGCTGGGCTGCCATCTATGGGGTCGCACAGAGTCGGACACGACTGAAGCGACTTAGCAGCAGCAGCCTATTCCTTAATACACTGCACACATGCTAAATAATTCATGTATGAGGAAACTCATTATAGCATTTTTCTACTGGGTAAAGATTGCAAACAACCTAAATGTTCATCAGTTGGAGACTGGTTAAATAAGTATGGCACATTCCACATAACAGAACACTACAGCAGTTAAAGGGAATGAGATGGCTACATGCTGATGTGGGAAGATCTCCAATCTAATGTTAAGGACAAAGGCAAAGTGCCCAAGTGTACACATAGTGTGCTTCTACTGGGGTGGGAGGACAGAAAAGTATATTGCACATAAATTTGTAACTGCACAGACCAAAAAAACACAAAGGAAACAGGTTAAAGGTGGTTGCTCCCTGAAGAAAAGTGAATCACTGGGATCAAAAGAAAGAAGGAAATTTTAATTTTGGATGCCTGTACATGAATGATCTGTTTTCAAAATCCATTGCTCTATCATCTCAGAATCAAACATCTACCTTGTTATCAGTTCCAAAAATTATGTATAGCTTTCTTGCTGAAATAAACACAAACTAAAAAATATTTTGTAATAAAGTACTTAAATGCTTGCACAGAATACTGAGTTTGGTTACCAGGTGAGGAAATGGCTTCAAATTGTTTGCTTGTTCTTGTCCGTCCTCAAGGTTCAGAGTGTACAGCATCTGGAATTTTGGCAGGCAGGCCTCTGAAGAGTAACTGCCTCCTCCTGTGACTGCTGCAGATCTGAGTAGGTGGTGGGCAGTGTTGTCGTCCAGGGAACTCAGACCCTGGGTTGGTGGTTAATACAGAAGACTTGCTTAAGTTGCTTCTAGCCAGGAGAAGTTATACTAGTAGGGCACGGCCCTACTGGAGCCCTCAGGGTTTCTCTCTCATGATTGTTCTTTCATTTATCTGATCTTCAGCTAGGCTGTAGCCTCCGTCAAGGAAGAGCACACACTTACCTTGCTTACCTTTGTGCTCTTAGCGCCCAACATGGAGAAGGTGTGTAGTGGATGCTCAAATATTTATTCAGCTGAATCGAACATGGCTTTTGTGTCATATTGTCCATGCCCTTCCTTTTCTATGTATTTATTTCTTTTTGGCTGCACTGGGTCTTTGCTGCTGCCTGAGGGCTTTCTCTAGTTGCAGGGCACCAGCTTCTCATTGTGGTGGCCTTTCCTGTTCTGGAGCATGGGCTCTAGGCACACGGGCTCAGTAGCTGTGGTGGACGGGCTTAGTTGCTCTTCAGCACGTAGAATCTCCCCAGACCAGGGTCGAACCCATGTGCCCTGCATTGGCAGGTGGATTCCTATCCACTGTACCACCAGGGAAGTCCATCCCTGTCCTTCTTTGAAACTTAAAGATGGCAAATAATGGACCATTCATCTAATTGTAATGGCCAATTTACTTTCTCTATAAGCGAAGAAAATAGTCAAATAGTGTGCTGCTGCCGCGCTTCACTCGTGTCCGACTCTGAGCGACCCCATAGACAGTAGCCCACCAGGCTCCCCCGTCCCTGAGATTCTCCAGGCAAGAACACTGGAGTGGGTTGCCATTTCCTTCTCCAATGCATGAAAATGAAAAGTGAAAGTGAAGTCACTCAGTCGTGTCCGACTCCTAGCGACCCCACAAGAGTACTGGATCAAGTAGTGTGAGTGGGTAATAAAACTTTTGAATTAAATGTAATTTAGCTGTCCAGTTTCTGTGGAGCTACAGTAATTCCATGATGTTTCTAAAACATTGTATTACTAAGAAGTAACATTAGCCATAGGAAGTTGAATCTTTACATCTTACTGTTTTTGTTCATTTCTGCCTGATTAACGCAACTATTTTTTGTTGTTGTTAAATAATGACTCTTGCATGGCAGTCAGAACTTTAGTATTAAAACTTTTAAGTAAATTGACCATTTTCTCCTGTTCTTTTGTGGTTGAGACCCTGGAGTGACACTTTTATAATTATACAATACTCACATAATATCGTGGGAGCTTCCCAGGTGGCTTAGTGGTAAACAATCTGCCTGTCAATGCAGGAGCCACAGGTTGGATTCCTGGGTTGGGAAGATCCCCTGGAGAAGGAAATGGCAATCCACTCCAGTATTCTTTTTTAAATTAATTTTTTTTATTGAAAGATAATTGCGTTACAGAATTTTGTTGTTTTCTGTCAACCACTCCAGTATTCTTGTCTGTAAGATTCCATGGACAGAGGAGCCTGGCAGGCTACAGTCCATGGGGTTGCAAAGAGTCAGACACGACTGAGGGCCTGAGCACTTGCACATGCATCTAATACTGCACTGTTGTATTTAACATAACTGATCATAAATGATCTTTAATAAGCTCTGATTGCTTGACTGCTATGCAATTTTATTGCTTTTCCAGAGTTGATCTTAGTGAAAATATATGGTCATTACGCTAATTGGTGAATATGCCCGCACTGCAATGATGATGGTCATTAGATTTAATAAAAACTTAACTAAAGCGACTTTAAGTCAATGATTTTAATTTAGGGGTATGACTTTAATATAGATTTGTTTTGTTTTTGTCTTTGTAAAAAAAAAAAATCCATCCCAGTTTAAGCATAAGGGAAAGAGATAGGGTCTATCTTCCTGAAAGAGCAGACAGACTTGAGAGGACAGGATGAACAGATGAGACCTTCTGGGAACGGAACTGACATGATCTGGGCATCACTCATCACTGGCCAACTCGGGGACCAGATGGAGACTGCAAAAAACGTTGTGCTTGTCTTGTCCAGTGTTTTTTAAATTCCTGAATTTGTCTGCCAAGTCATCTGGTCCCCCACTCCTTAGTGACTTTCTCGCAGCAGCCTTGCTCATGGACTTCACCAGCTTCAGTACAGTTCAGTTCAGTTCAGCAGCTCAGTCGTATCAGACTCTGCAACCCCATGGACTGCAGCACCTCAGGGCTCCCTGTCCATCACCAACTCCCGGAGTTTACTCAAACTCATGTCCATTGAGTCGGTGATGCCATCCAACCATCCCAACCTCTGTTGTCCCCTTCTCCCGCCTTCAATCTTCCCCAACATCAGGGTCTTTTCCAATGAGTCAGTTCTTCGCATCATGTGGCTAAAGTATTGGAGTTTCAGCTTTAGCATCAGTCCTTCCAATGAATATTCAGGACTGATTTCTTTTAGGATGGACTGGTTGGATCTCCTTGCAGTCCTAGGGACTCTTAAGAGTCTTCTCAAACACCACAGTTCAAAAGCATCATTTCTCCACTCAGCTTTCTTTATAGTCCAACTCTTACCTCCATACAAGACTACTGGAAAAACCATAGCTTTGACTAGATGGACCTTTGTTAGCAAAGTAATGTCTCTGCTTTTTAATATGCTATCTAGGTTAGTCATAACTTTTCTTCCAAGGAGTAAGCATCTTTTAATTTCATGGCTGCAGTCACCATCTGCAGTGATTTTGGAGCCCAGAAAAATAAAGTCTGACACTAGACCTGGTAAGCATTGGGTGCCTGGAGAAGAGTGACATCCTTGAACATGGAACTTGGGTGAGAAAAAGTGAAAAACGGAGATTTTTAACAATATATGGAATTTGAGGGAATTTCCTGGTGGTCCACTGGTTAGGATGTGGCACTTTCACTGCTGTAGGCCCAGGTTCTAGCCCTAGCTAGGGAACTAAGATCACAGCCAAAGGAAAACAACAGAAAAAAAAAAGAATTTGGAATCTGAAAGGCAGGTAAGCCCAATATGGGTTGAGGCTAGGGGCACAAACCCAAGACTGTGCACATAGGTTGAGAGTTGAGGCTCTGAGAGAATTAATACAGAAAGAAGCTAAAGGGGACTGCGCTGGTGGTCCAGTGGTTAAAACTCTGTGCTCCCAATGTGGGGGTCTGGGTTCAATCCCTGGTCAGGGAACTAGATCCCACATGCTGAAACTAAAGACCCTGCATACTGTAATGAAGGTCTCCCATGCAGCAACGGAAGTCCTGTGTGCTACAACTAAGACCCAACACAGCCAAATAAGTAAATATTTAAAAAAAAAAAAAAAGCTAAGTTTTGATGCTCAAAACTTTGGGCATCACTTACATTTAAAGGCTATAAATTACCAGAATCCCAATGAAGGGAAGCCGTCCTACTGGAAACAGGTTAGAGAAAGCTTATGGTCAAGGAGAGAAATTCAAGGATAAGTATAAACTGTACCTCAAACACAGAGTCCACTGTACCTAGAGTACAAAGGCTAAGTTGAGTGGAGGGGAAAGAGCCAGATTTGGTGATCAAGCCACTAATATACCCACTCCAGTATTCTTGCCTGGGAAAATCCCAATCCATGAGGTCACAAAACTGGGCAACTAAGCAACAAAGATCATCAAAGCGCACTTTCAGCAGAGAAGAGTTAAAATTACAAAGACTGAAAGAGAGTGTAGATATAGAGTAAGTGGACACAGCTGTTTTAGGATGTCAGACACACAAGAAAGGAGCTGGAGTGTCATTCAGTGACATGTAGGGTGGAGGGTCTCAGGATGGGATATCTTAAAAGAAAAAGGCCTGTGGAAAGGGAGTGAGAGCCACAGGAGGTTGGTTCCATGAATGGAAGAGGAAGCTCTGGGCAAGAGACATGCCTCTAGTGAGGAGGATCAGCAAAGATGGAAATGTTTTCAAATATTGAGGGACATTGCGGGAGCTAGTTGGATAGCCGGTTGGGTTGTCGGCAGAGTTACAGGTACATAATTGTGAACTTAAGGGGTTGGGACTTCCCTGGTGGTCCAATGGTTAGGATTCCACTGCAGGGGTCCGAGTTCAATCCTGGTCCGGGAACTAAAGTCCCCTCAACAAGCTGAAAAAAGAAAGTAGGAAAGGATCTAGGAGACTTGGCATCATTCAGGAAGGCAGGACAGGCTTTTTGAGCAGCAGAGAAAGCTAGGCTGAGATTAGCAAGCATTACTATGGTTCATACTGCCATAAGGTTTGCAAGAGATTCAAGGTATTTTATTCTTTAGATTTAATTAGCAAAGTAAACTTTCCTATAAAAGTGATCAGTCCACAGAAATGAATTGCAAGCCCATTAGTGTCACAAGCATGGTTTATTCTTGGGTAATTCCCTGACAGTCCAGTGGTTAAGACTCCAAGCTTTCACTGCCAAGGCCTGGGTTCAGTCCCTGGTCAGGGAACTAAGATCCTGAATGCCAGGCTGTGTGGCCAAAAAAGAAAAACAAGGATGGTTTATTCTTTTTTTTTAAACCTTTTTTATTTAAGCATGGTTTATCCTTAGTGCACTTGTGTAAACTATCAGTCTCTAGGGGTATAGCTTTAGGATATACAAGTTTCTAATGTAAAGTTGAGGATTTAATTATATGTTGTCTCTTTTTATTATCAGAATTAATTCTCCCAAGTAAATATTTTTCCCTCTTGTTTGTAGATGATGCAAATTGTGAAACTGATTGGGATCCCTTTTCAAGTCAGTTAATGGTTGAGGAAAAAAAATAATCTGCATTCACACCCAGCTAAGGAACCGAGTGTGGCAGCTACATTTGTTTATTGGCTTCATTTCTACCTGCATGCAGTTTGTCACTCTACCCTGGTTCCTCCTTCTCATTTATCATTTTGTTATATTTCACATATCCTAGAAGCCACTGTAAATCCTTTTTTGGAACAAAAGAGAACATATAATATTAAACATATAAAGACTTGAGATATTTAAGCACCTTAATACTTGTAGTGGATATTAAATAAAAAGCACACCCAGTTACAAAGCCACTAGACCCAAAAAAGCTTTTTGAAAATCATACAACTTTCCATTTAATAATGAGTCGTAGTGTACAGAGCAGAAAGCCAAATTTGTAACAGCAGAAAATAACAGCAAAATGAGTCGAAAAATTAAGACTCAGCCATGTTTGCCTCAGTTCTTTTAGTATATGAGAATAGATACTTAGCACTATTATGCCAAAAGCTATTTGCCCTTCTTAATTTTGGAAGCTTTCTTCCCAACTCAATTATCAGTATCTAGTAGTTAAGCTGGACTCCTGAGCCAGAGTACCTGGTTTCAAATCCAGCCCACCACTCCAGCTGTGTAGCCTTTGGGCAACTTTCTTACCTGTTTCCTTACTTGAAAAATTGTGTTAACAGAACTTAACTCAAGATTTTGAGGACTTAGTAAGTTTACACCAGTTAGGTGCTTACAATGGTGTCAATAACATTTTAAGTGCGCAAAAACTGGTAGCTGTAACTACTGTGGCTTTATGCGTGGTTAAGACTCATGAGGCTCTTGGAGCCCACTGCCAAAACTTTGGATTCAAGTCAGTCAATGAGTAGCTGGATGCCAAAAACCCAAGCCAACATGTAGCTGAAGACCAGATAGGAGTCCTTCCATCGATCCACTAAAAAATACTTATGGAAGTTAAACCTGCAAGTCAAAAAAGCTCTTGGTTAATGGCAGTTTAATTAAACAAGACTAACTGGCTCCTACTAGAGCCCTAGTGAATTCGTTTATTAAACAAATATTTATTAAAGGCCTAATTTATCAAGTAATAAGTTTTAAACACCACAAAATCATTAAAAACCAACATACAATCACACTTTTTCACCTTATGGCTTCAAAGTATGACCGTCTAACAATAGGTCCTAGGCAGTACCAAAATAGCAAAAATCCTTTAAAGTGCTACACCTGCCAAAATTTAATGGAAATCAAAAGTCAACCTCAAAGTTTTAAAATAATGAAAACATAGCATGACGACAGTAAGCTTTGGGGTCCCATGAGCCGGACTCAGTCCCACAGGGAAGTATTGGTGGAAGTGAAGAGTGACAACTGCTTAGTCCCACTGGATGCTTCGCTCTTCTTCAGGAAGAACATTCCAGTTTGGAGAGGCCACATCCCGGGCCAGCCAGTTGAAATCGTCAACGTCGTTCCAGTTATTTTTGTTCTTGTCTAAACCGGAGCCCTCGAAGTCCTTGTCGATGCCCGGGTAGCTCCAGGTGTAGGGGGCGAACTGGATCCCGGTGCAGTCCTCCATGATGGCCCTGCTGGTCACCTGCAAGAAGATGCGGGTGTCTTTTGTGGTGTGTACGCGGAGCTGCTGGCAGGCCACGGCCAGCACGCAGTCACTGCAGTCCTCCAGGAACACGGAGGTGGACACCGGGCCGCAGAGCAGCGTACAGCCTTGGGCCTTGGTCAGCCGCAGGGTGTTGGGATTGCCGTAGAGTTTGATCGTGCAGTTTCTCAGTTGGGTCAAAAGGACGTCCTGCTGGTGCAGCTCCTCAGCTCTCTTCTCCAAGACTTGGGACTGCAGATTGGAGAAGCCGCAGATCCAGCTGGAGTCGAAATCTCCCTCCTCCTTCAAGGGCGGCGGGGAGGTCAGGCTGCCTTCCGCCGCCGGGGCGTCGGGAGCCGAAGCTACTTGCGTGGCTGAAGCAGCATCCTTCTTGCGGGTCTTGAAAGCGAAACGCTTCTTAGGCTGAAGCTCCTGGCGCCGCTTGGCCAGGGCCGCCTGCAGCCGCGCCAACACCTCTTGCGCTTGCCGCAAATCGTAAGCGGCCAGGAACAAAACCGAGTCGTTTATAAGTTTCTGAAGCCCCTGCAACCGAGCGGCCGCCTCTTCCAGCCGCTCGACGGACTCCCCGCTTTCCAGAAGCTCTTCCACGGCCGATCGCTCCCGAGCGAAGGCGGCGGCGAAAAAGTCGCTCTTCTCCTCTTCCACCTCCTGGTCCTGCCGCTTTTGCTTCCGCCTTTCTACCTCCAGTTGCCGCTCATGTTCTCGCTTCTGAAGCCGCTCGGGCACCAGGGTCCGCTCTCGCTGGGATCCCAAGTCCCCGTTCGCTAGGGCAGCGGCGGACAAACCACTAGTCTCCATCTTGACTTCAAGCTTCCTTTCTCCTGCCTTCCTTCCTCCGGGCGCGCCCTTTCGCGAGGCCTCCCACCAACGCGCCCTGTGATTGGCCGGGCATGCTGACGTCAGATCCCGGCCTTATTTTCTTCGCCCATTGGTTCCTCTGCGCTGGAGGGGGCGGGGATGTGGGGCGGGGCCGACTGACAGAGGCGGTGGGGAGACAAAAGTCCTTGTGGATGGGTGGGGTGGGAGGCAGGCGGGGGAAGCTTTTTTTATTCTTAAAGGGGCAGGACTTATATCCGGGATTGTGGGGTGAGTTGCAGCAGCGGCAGCTGCACATGTGGGTTTGTTTATAAGAACAAGGTTAGAAACTCGCAGGACTCCCCCTCCCCCCCAGCTCCTCCCTACTACCCCCTTACAGGCCGGAGATCC